>NC_090372.1:1316420-1629670 GCF_036365525.1 Heterodontus francisci | reverse complement strand
TCATCCATTTTTCCACCTGTGCCGTTGGTACCGACATGTACCACGACCACTGGCTGTTCACCCTCCCCCTTCAGAATGTCCTGCAGCTGCTCTGTGACATCCTTGACCCTAGCACCAGTGTGGCAACATACCACCCTGGAGTCCCATTTGTGGCCACAGAAACACCTGTCTGTTCCCCTTACAACTGAATCTCCTATCACTATAGCTCTCCCAGTCTTTTACCTCCCCTGCTGTGCAGCAGAGCCATCCGTGGTGCCATGAACTTGGCTGTTGCTGCTTTCCCCTGGGAGGCCATTCCACCCCACCCCCCCGCCCCCAACAGTATCCAAAGCGGTATATCTGTTTGAGAGTGGGATGGCCAAAGGGCACTCCTGCACTACCTGCCTGTGCCTACTACTGGGCCTGGTGGTTACCCATCCCTTTTCTGCCTGTGTAGCCATTACCTGCGGTGTGACCGCCTCGCTAAATGTGCTATCTATGACGTCCTCAGCGTCGCGGATGCTCCACCGTGAATCTATCCGCAGGTCCAGCTCCGTAATGCGGATAGGCAGTAGCTGCAGATGGACTCACTTCCTGTACACATGGTTGTCAAGTACACTGGAAGCGTCCCTGATTTCCCACATAGCGCAGGAGGAGCATATCACGGGTGTGTAATATCTCTCCTGCCATGACTTACCTTTAAATTACTTAGTTACTCCCTATAAATAATATTAATTACAGTAAGGGCCTTTTTCTAGTTCAAACACTACCCACTACAATCTAAAGTCCTTAATAAATTACACTAATTTAAAAAAACACACTTTAGTAGTACTCACCTTATTACTTGAGGTTTTTTCAAAATGAATTCCCTTTTTTTAAACTATTTAAATGCACTAACAGCTGTTCCTTACCCAACCTTGCAGATTTCCCGTGATGTCGTTGTAAGTCTTTTTTTCCACTTTTGAGTCTCAGTGCGCAGAGACGCAGAGAGAGCAAGAGAACGAGAGAGCGAGAGAGCAAGAGAACGAGAGAGCGAGAGAGCGAGGGAGCGAGAGCAAGAGAACGAGAGAGCGAGAGAGCGAGAGAGCAAGAGAATAAGAGAGCAAGAGAACGAGAGAGCGAGAGAACGAGAGAGCGAGAGAGCAAGAGAACGAGAGAGCGAGAGAGCCTGCCGCCACTCCAGTCATCAGGTAAGTTTGGTGGGAAAAGGAACAACAGGGAAGATGTGCGATAGAGCAGAGGGCAGGACAGATGAAATAACAAGCTGTCCTGGGACAAAGGCAAAGGGCGTGTTAATGCTTGTGGTGAAAAACAAAGCATTAGTCCAGAGAAGGTGTTAGTGGCAGAATAATGAGCAGCTCTGTCTACGTGAAAAGTAGGTACATAGTTAAAAAAATAAAGTAAAATAAAATCATTTAAAAATTGAAAAAATATTTTTTTAAAAAGCCTGTTATGCTCTGAAATTCTTGATCTCAATCTTCAGTCTGCAAAGCTGTAGAGTGCCTAATCGAACGATCAGGTGCTGCTCTTCGAGCTTGTGTTGATGTTCACTGGAACAGTGCAGCAGGCTAAGGACAGAAATGTGAGCATGGGAGCAGGGGGGAGTGTGTTGAAGTGGCAAGCAACCGGAAGCTCGGAATCATGCTTTCGGACTGAGTGGAGGTGTTCCACAAAGCAATCACCCAATCTATGTTTGTTCTCCCCAATGTAGAGGTGACTGCATTTTGAGCAGCGAATACAGTATACTACACTGAAAGAAGTACAAGTAAATCACTGCTTCACCTGAAAGGAGTGTTTGGGGCCTTGGATGGTGAGGAGAGAGGAGGTTAAAGGGCAGGTATTACACCTCGTGTGATTGCATGGGACTCAGCAGGTCAGGCAGCATCTGTTGAGAGAGAAGCAGAGTTAACATTTCAGGTTTGTGACCTTTCATCAGAATATATTTGTGGACACTGATGATTTATATTACAAAAAGAATACAAGTGCAGTGTCCTCAGACAAAAGAGGAACACATTTTTCTTGTCCATTGCTCCATGCCTTAGTTGGTTTTGGGGACAGCCAACCATTTTTGCATTTAATTTTTCCTGTCATTACTAACCTTCATTATCTTTAGTTGCTACTGGATTTAAATCACATGACACAATATGTTCAGTTTGCATATTCCTTTGATGGTTCGAGAATGGTCCAGGAGGAATTCTGGGGAGCCAACAAATGCAGATGCAAGAACATCTGTTAAAGGCAAGTTGTGTTTGGCAAACTTGATTGAGTTTTTTCAGAGAGAGGGTGGATGAATGCAATGCAGTTTATAAAGAAAGAACGAAAGACTTGCATTTAAATAGCACCTTTCATGACCACTGAACGTCACAAAGCACTTTACTTTTTGAAGTGTAGTCACTGTTATAATGCAGGAAACGCAGCAGCCAGTATGCGCACAGCAAGATCCCACAAACAGCAATGTGATAATGACCACATAATCTATTTTTGCGATGCTGATTGAGGGATATATATTGGTCAAGATGCCAGGGATAACTCCCGGCTCTCCTTCAAAATAGTGCCCTGGGATCTTTTACATCTACCCAAGCAAGCAAATGGGCCCTCGGTTTAACATTTTATCTGAAAGATGGCACCTTCAACAGTGCAGTGTTCCCTCAGTACTGCACTGGAGTGTCAGCCTTGATTTTTGTGCTCAAGCACTGAAGTGGGACTTATACCCAGAACCTTGTGAATCAGAAGCAAGAGTGTATTAGCTGAACCACAGCTGTGCACCTGGAGCTTCAAAAGATGTTTGATAAATTACCACACACATAATTAGGCTTGACAGTAACAATGAAGTTCATGGGATAAAAGGGGTAGAGGCAGCATGGATACAAAATGGGCTAAGGGGTAGAAACTGAGTTGTGTTGAATGGCTGTTTTTCAGACTGGTAGGAGGTATAGAGTGATTTTGCCCTGGGTTCAGTGCCAGGACCACTGTTGTTTGTGATTTACATTAATGGCTTGCATACGACACAAAACTTCAAAATATATTAAATAGTGAAGAAAATAGTAATAGACTTCAAGAGGAGGCTGTTGGAACGGGCCGATGCAGGGCAGATGAAATTTAATGCAGAAAAGTGTGTGGTGATACATTTTGGTTGGAAGAATGAGGAGAGACAATACAAGCTAAATGGGACAATTTTAAAGGGGGTGTAAGAACAAAGAGCAAGACTTGGGGGTGTTTGTACACAAATCTTTGAAGGTGTCAGGACAGGTTAAAAAAGCATTTAATAAAGCATATGGGATCCTGGACTTCATAAATAGAGACTTAAAGCACAAAAGCCAGAAAGTTATGTAATGGTCTACGTTCATTAACACAAAAGAATTTTCCGGGCCCCCCTGCCACGATCCCGACACCGGTGGGCTAGTAAAATTCAGCCCTTAGTGGTCAGCTAAATGCAGCTTGCATTTGTGCTTGGAAAATGACTTTGACCCCCAAGTAGAGACACTATACTTTGACACTCCTCCATTAAAAGGGTCTCCTTCAGCATCAAAGAGAACGGTGCTGTCCAAATTTTGTGAAAAATTAGTTTAATTTTTCTACCACCATCCCATTTTCCCATTAATGGCAAGTTGCTGCCTTGATGGATGTTGTGCTCCTCAGCCATGTGTATGCTAAAGGTTAGGCTCTTTGTGCAAGTTTCTCACATGCCAGTGCTCACATTAGGGAAAGGAAGTTCAATTGCGAAAGTTTGGCATTGTGCAAAAGCTGGACTGCTGGTGCTCACAAGCCTGTGCGAAGGATTCTGTTAACCAGAGACACAGAGATGGGCACAGTCATGAGGTGCACTATTCTATGTTGGAATGTCCTGTGATTGAATTTATATATTCTATTGGAGAGAGTGTATTTACTAGTTCCATTCTCATTTAAAGTTTATGCTTGATCACTTTTAACAGAACTCATACAGAACAGGAGGTTGATATTAGTTTGTTTGCAAATAACCTCAAAAGCTACCTATTGTCACCAAAGTGTCATATCAAAATTTATAGTGATGAGATTTCACCAAAAGGTGTAAGTATCGATGAGTATTGTTTGGAGATTTCAATAGGGTATTGATTCCAATTGTAAATGAATTCTAAGACTAAGTAGGTTAGCATTACATTAGTGAATGGGAATCTTTATCCCTCAATTGCAATACTATAATTAGATTATGTGATGTGACATAGCAGGTAATGTGGTATGACTGATATCTCTGCCTTTATCATCAAAAAATTGTTTTCATTTTTCAAGGCAAAATAAAAGGTGAAAATTGTTTGCATTTTACTGATTTCTTATTTACAATAGATTCTGACGCATTTTGATCTCCACAGGAAACCCTTCTTAGGAAAAATGCTATTGCAGTAAATTTGCAGCATGTTTAGTGATACTACACACATTATAATGCAATAATAACTAATCATGCACAGTGCACTTGCAATAAATTTCTGATGTACTCAATCCTAAATGCCTCAATCTCTGGATTTGACTTTTAAGCAAGGCATGTGTGATATTTATTCTGATAACAGCACCACAATGTCAGCTCACAGGCAGACATAAAAGATCCCATAGCATTATTTCAAAGAAAAGCTAACAGTTCTCTCCAGTGTCCTGGAGAATGTTTATCCCTCAACCAATATTATTAAAACAGATTATCACATTACCATTATCACATTGCTGTTTGTGGGACCTTACTGCGCAAAACAATTGCTGCCATGTTTCCTAATTACAACAGAGTCTACTCTTCAGTAAGTACGTCATTGACTGTGAAGCACTTTTGAGGTGTCCTGAAGTCATGAAAGATGCAAGAAAAATGCAAGTTCTTTCTTTATGTCTCACATGCATTTTTAAGGAGGGATGGATCAACGTTCTGTGTCAACTTTGAGCGAACATTGGCAAATATTGACCCGAGATTGTGGTGGGCCAAGTATTGCTGGGAATGCAAGTGCACAAGCATTCCAGATGCCCTCAAGCACCATTGGGGAGGAGCTGATCTGATCGCTACACACAACAAAGCAAAATCACAAATATTCTTCGTGAGTGCTTTTAAGATGTAGAAACACACTGAGCAGAATAATTCTCTGCCAGGTTGCTACCCAGAAATTTAGGCAACTGTTAATACTGAGTCCTGGTTTTGGTTTAATTTAAATAATTATTTAAAGAAGCAAAATGGAGCATGAGGATATATCTTAGACAAACCATATTACTTGCAAATATACTTCAAATACAATCTAATAACTGAACACATGAGAAGCAATCAAAAATGAATTTCAACAAATGAAACCTTATAACTCAGATAACCCCTTTTGAGTTGCAAGGATCAAAGTCATGCCTTGTCTTGATCAAAGTCTTGTCAACACAATGGGTAGAAGCTGTTTAGCCCTTATTGAGACAAGCAGATGAATTGTTTATCATTTACAATCTATAGAGAAGGAACATCAAAGCTAACTCATTAGCATCGCAACTATCATCTCAGAGTCTTTGTTTTAAGTTTGTGACTGCAAAGCACAAGATCTAAAGGTAATTTTTCCTCAACTTGTCGCTAGAAAAAATTAAAAGATTGTGTATTGTGACTTCCCTTCTCCATCTCCTCCTGAACTCATTGTCTTCTATCTAACCTCTTCCAGTTCCTCCTCCCTCACCTACCCTCCCTCCCCCATATAGCCTCTCCCCTCATTGTTTCTCCACCCATTCCTTGTCTTGCTTCAATAAGGGGAGACAGTTGCATAGTGGTAATGGGCTACTACTCCAGAAGCCCAGGCTAATTCCCTGGGGACATGGGTTCAAATCCCACTATGGTAGTGGATGGAATTTAAAATCAATTAATTAGTAAAAATCTGAAATTGAAAGCTAGTCTCAGTAATAGTGCCATGAAACTATCATTGATTGTCACAAAAACCCATCTGCTTCACTAATGTCCCCTTTAGGGAAGGCAATCTGCCAGCCTTACCTGGTCTGGCCTACATGTGACTCCAGACCCACAGCAATGTTCTTGACTTTTAAATTGCCCTCTGAAATGGCCTAGCAAGCCACTTAGTTCAAGGGCAATTAGGGATGAGCAATAAATACTGGCCTTGCCAGTGATGCCCACATCCCATGAAAGAATAAAAAAACCCTGTTCCAATTCTCATGTGCACTCTGACTCCACTTGTCCTGAAGGCTGCAGTTAGTCTCCACTCCCCATAGCAAAAGAGATCAACTGGCAAAAATATTAAATCAAAGTATGACATAAAAATAAGGACAGAATGTATGACCTTAAAATAAGGATTGAATTGCTCCTGCCCACCCTGACTCATTTATCATCATTCTCTAACCTCACTTCATTTCATCTTGTGCAACACAACAGCCTATCTGCAAATATCTAGTGTTATCTTGATGTGAGAGCACTTGGTGAGTCTTTACCACTCCTCATGTTAGCAAATTTTAACTTGGCATCACTGTTAGAAAAAATTTGAAGAGAATTCACTCTTCTTGCGAAGGTTTAAAGCAGCAGAAATTATTGTGTGATTGAATATCGAGCATGGTGTAATTATATTTCCCAGACGATACAAGTCTAATTCTGAAATCATCAAGATGTACATCAGAGAGACTCGGGTTAACTCATCATTATTCAGTTCCTGTCCTCATTTCATCCTCTTAAAGAATCAGCTCAGATTGGCACTCAGTCTATGGGGAGTTGAATGCTTGAATTAAGATTCTTATCACCCTATGGCATTGTCCTTTGGGTAACAGTTAAGATACATGGGCCTAGGCTTTCTGCCCTACTTCTGTTCATTTTTAATTGATTTGGGACAGGTGAGACAGAAATCTATTCAAAGATGTGTGCTACCTCTCTACTATACTGCAGGTGAAACTCCCATCAGAGCAGAGTACTCTGTCATGCACGTCAGAGGTGTGATGATATGACATCCATGGAGTAACTCTGAAGAGTTATGAAAAAATAGACTTTGCCTTTAAAAAATGAACTATTATTTTTAAAAAGTGAACAATGGTCCAAAATCACCACCAAAAAGGGGATTACACTTTTGTATATTTAAACTGTCTGACAAGGACAAATCTTCAAAGCCAAAAAATGATAATGAAACCCATCTCACACCTATCATGGAATCATTCCAGAAAAGGGGCAGCACAGTGGCGCAGTGGTTAGCACCGCAGCTTCACAGCTTCAGCGACCCGGGTTCGATTCTGGGTACTGCCTGTGCAAAGTTTGCAAGTTCTCCCTGTGACTGTGTGGGTTTTTGCCGGGTGCTCCAGTTTCCTCCCACAGCCAAAGACTTGCAGGTTGATAGGTAAATTGGCCATTATAAATTCCCCCTAGTGTAGGTAGGTGGTAGGGGAATCGTGTGGATGTGGTAGGAATATGGGATTAATATAGGATTAGTATAAATTGATGGTTGGCACAGACTCGGTGGGCTGAAGGGCCTGTTTCAGTGCTGTATCTCTAAAAGTAGTCTGTCCTGGGCCATTGTACAATCACCATGGGAAATAAACCAGAATGTCTCCTAACAGGAGGTGAGAAATTACAGTTTTACTTTAAAAAAGACAGCCAGTAAGAGAGAGGGAAAGAGAGAGTGAGACTGCCCCAGAAGGTGAAGCTACTTGTAACTACTGGCATTCCAGAAAGCTAGAAAAAATCCAACATCTACATCATACAGCAGAGATAAAGAGCTGGAGGTGACCCATCATCTTTAACAAAACTTTCAATCAAGAGAGAAATCTACAGTTATCACACCCTCTATAACTCGAGCTCCAGAGAATTCAACAGGTTTATTGTAACCTTTCTTCTCCCACTAAAACCCACCTACATATTTCCCTTCTCTTGTTGCTTGTTGTGAGTACATGTGCAAGCGAATGCCTGAGTGAATGTGATAGTGACAATTTCGGGATAAGGCGTATTGATCAATAAACAATTCACTTCCTGTTTTTAAAAAACCTACAAGAAAACCTATCGACGTCTGTTTATTTGAAAAATAAAACACAAAGGGACTAAACTCTTAATACAAATACACTTGCTGTGGTCAGGTGCGGAGTTGAACAGTGGGAACCACCCAAATCACACCACAACTCCCACCCATATGTCAGATGGCACATGTAAATCTCATAAAGATTAGGAAACACAGTCTCTGCCATGTTTCCTGCATTTGCCCAATTTGAATGTTAAACGTAAGGACTTCCTGTTAGGCTCCAGATTCCAATTTTCAAAGAATGGCCCAGCGGAACTTTGGGCGTCAAGGGAAGAGGGACCTGTGCAAGTGCTCTGCATAAACGCAATCATTTTCAGGACAAATAGTATCTGTTTCAAGTAGCTTGTCTGTTGTCTATTCTTTCTATTGTTCTTAAGCTCCCAAAGCCTACCCCAACAAGTGTTTAACACTCAGACTGATACCACTCCACAATAAAGACTGGAGCTAACCCTGCCCCAATTAGTAAGCATAGGTCATGGTATCCTGCTAAGAACATTCGAACCAGACTATCTATCATACTTGAAAAATATCACTAAAGCTTGTGCAAATTAGTTTTAAATTATTCAGCCAAACACATTATTAGGAAATCTTTTAAATGACCTCTCCTCTGTTTATCATATTGTCAATATCCTATCAAATACAGATAAACTTCTTCCTTCAATGCAAACTGGGAAAGGAAGAGTCAAGAATTACAAGGTGGCATCCTTAATTCTTAAACAATCATTTTAGTTGTAACTGTTTAATTTCTTTTTGATGACAGCCTTAGAGGTTAAATCAACATTCACACTGCACAGTTAAGGAATGTTTAATTGTTTAGGTATCAAGAATCTTTTGCTCCATCTTCTGGTGCAAATATTGAAATACATACAAATTCTAGGATATACATAAGAATAAATCTGACACCTAATCGCAGAATAGGTTTTGTTCCTCAATCCACAGGTCACATGGGAGGCATTTAACTTGATGTAAATATGGTCCATTCAATCTAGAATCAGAAAAGAGCCTGTGATGATACAAAGGAAAAATACAGCAGATGCTGAAAATCTGAAATAAAAACAGCAAACACTGGAAATACTCAGCAAGTCAGGCAGCATTTGTGGAGAGAGGAACAGAGTTAATGCTTCCGATTGATGTCCCGCTCTACCATGTCTAGCATGTGCTCCCCACTTTCCAACTCTGACCTTCTCTCCATCTTCCCATCCCTCCAACTCCTGATGAAAGTTCTGATAAAGGGTCATCGATCTGAAACTTTAACTCTGTTTCTCTCTCCACAGAGGCTGCCCGACCTGCTGAATATTTCCAGCATTTTCAATTTTAATTCAGATTTCCAGCATCCTCAGTGTTTTCCTTTTGTATAATCACAGGCTTTTCTCTGATTATAGATTGAAAAGAGCATATTTACATCAAATCAAACACATACATCTCATCCTACACTAAGTCCTGCTCCCTTAGCAGCTCTGTCCTCACTAACCTCATTGGTTGAATTTGCCTCCATCACTTTGCAGAGGGAATTTATGGTTTTTATGGTTTAGACATTTAACAATCTGAGTTAACTTTTCTCGGTTGTAGTTTCGTACCTCATTAGTAATGAGGAGTTTGGGAATATAGAATTCACTAATAGTCATTTGTTAAAGCATTTCCTAAATAGTTCACCCCCTAAGTGAATGAGTTAGAGTTTGACTGATTTCAGGAATCGGATTTGGTTGTGATTTCCTGAGACCCTCATCTCCCTATTGGTATCTCTACTGCAATGATCCATATTGAATTTTGAATATTTAAGTATTTCTTTCTTTTTATGTACTTAACTCCTAGACGCTTTCTAAATGTTTAAATTATTGTGCCGATTTCTGTTTCCTTTGTGGAATGTGCAAAATATCGCAAGTCATATTGAGGGTCTCTATGTACTGATACATGAGGCTAACATAGTTATCGTGAAATAAAAACAGAAAGTGCTGGAGATACTCAGCAGGTCTGGCAGCGTCTGTGGAGGGAGAAGCAGTGTTAATGTTTCAAGTCGGTGACCCTTCTTCAGAACTGACGTTATCATAGTTATCATGATGTCTGCAAATCAATCAGGTCAACACGGGTGAAACAAAATCAGTAATGCTCTGTATCAATAAACAGACTAGGCTGTAAAATGTGCCACTGTCTACTTTTGTTAACATCAGTATTATAACTTGAGCTTCTATCAGCTGCTGTATATCCACTGCTTTCATATCAAACAAAACGTCATTGACCTTTGTAGCTGTGATCTGTATAAGTAATAATGGTGATGCTCATTCATACCTGAGTAGTTAGCTGGAGAATAATCCCAGGCACAGCGATGACAATTTTCAGCAATAGGCAAAACCATTGTGCAAGGTTGGTGTGTGAGACTCCTACTCTAGTGTGACTGCTCCCCGCCCAGTTTCTGTTTGAAAGTTAAATTTTTCCCCCATAATATTATTCACCTTCCCTACTCCTTCTGAAGTGATTTATGACTTTAACCCCTTATAGGGACTATACCAAATCAGGAGTACATCCCTATGAATCTCCTTTAATTAAGTTCAAACATGACAAATTCTTATAGACATTTATTTGGGTCCAAAGAATTGAACTAGCTTTCCCTCAAAGAAAGAAAACTAACAGAGAATATTACCATCTTTCGAATAGCCTATTTTTAATAATTATGGCTAAGTCATAAATATCCCAGATATTATGAGGGTCTGGGAAACTCTCTTCAGTACGTATCTCTCCACTCAAAGAGACACAGAGAGACATTCTTGTAGTTGCATACAGAATGCTACATGAGACAATTTATATTTTTATATATTCATTATATATAACTTTTAGATATTCATTAAAGAATTTAACATGCAACACACTTTTAAGTGGATAAGTATATAACAATATCAACTATTACTAACAGATGTAACACATAATCTTATTTCTAACATAGAATCCAAAAGTTTAATGCTGTAAATGTTACAGAAAAATATCTTAGAATATTCATCAAAATTTAAAGTAAACTTTTACCTTAAATTCCCTGAGTAAACCATGGGGTGAGAAGCATTGTTTGAGGAATTCAACACTTCTAATCTTTGCTTCAAGAACTCCGATATTTATACTGTTGCTAAGGTGTGATATGACCTCTTAGCATATAGGTGTTACCTTTCTGTGTGTGTTTTCCTGCTTTCAAGATCCGTATTTGGTAGTATCATTAACTAATTCTCGACTTAATGTTTTACTGTAATTCCCCAGCTCTTGAAGTTGTGAGCATTTATCTGGTCAAAATGTTTATAATTGTGTTTACTTGACCTCTTGTTCCTGTAAGTCCATTCCATTTATTGTTTTATTATCCATAATTGCCTTTTTATGGTACCTTAAAGCAACCTTTTGAGCTGATCTGTCTGCGTCAACAACCCCATAAACTACTTAAATGTATTGCTACCTCTTACTGATGTCACACAGGATATTTCAATGTGTGTGTTTATCTTCCAAGTCCCTGACAACAGAGACACAAATGGATTTCCCAACTTGTTTCTGGTTCATAACAGGGACCTTGAAAGACCTTGGAATTTTTAACTCTACCTTCTTCAAGGGGAATGTCAGTGAGTCTTAAAAACTGACCATTTATTCAATCTTTAATTATAAAAGGTATAATATATTAACTATATCTAAATTCTACCTAATTAAGCCTATCATACCTATATTCCATCACATTCCTACTACTCCAATTTACATCTTTTAGCTTCCTTAATATGTTTTCAAGTTTTGCATGCTCCTGTAATAGAGAGGTAAGGTGGAATTATACTGTGTGGCAGTAGTATTGCCATGATGAAGGATCCCATCTGAAGCATTAACCCATCTTCTGTCTTTCAGATTCAATGCATTTCCAGCGTTTTGGTTTTATTTAATTATTCTATCATTTGTGATTATCATTTTATATCTTAAACAATAAATCATTAACCAACCTTGGAAAACAGTATCTGCTGTTGCTTCAGTATGACATTGTCATTTCATGCATCTCCAGATATGGGACTGACCCGTTTGGGATTAGACTGTCAGGCGATGCACATGGAAACATTTCTATGCATTAAATTAATTTACGCCAGGGACTAAGCTCAGAGTGTCAGAATTTGATTTCATCCTGAACATGTGTCAGTGAGGAGATTTGCTCACTTATTTGCCTTGGGCTAGTTTTCAACCTTGTTTTCCTAAGGTGAAGGGCAGAGCTAGGAACTATGTTTCAGTTAGTTGTGCCATTTAGCCCCAAGAATTTTCTCTGATATGATTGTTCAGCGAGTGGCACATGTTTCAGTCAGGTTTTCAGTCTAACCTCTTCAATTCATGCAAACATGAGCAGAGTGATTGTGACAAATACTGTACCAAAGAGAAGAAAATCATTTCATTTTCCTCTCCTCCCATGCAGAAATACAAGTGCTGACAGAAGATAAGTAGGCTGAATTATCTCATGGTCGGTATGATACAGTGAGAGATTAAGGACATAAATCAGCTGTCATCAACTGCTGCTCCAGTGCATTTGAAATGTTGCTGAATGTACATTGCAACTGCATAACCAACAGAAGTTTGAGCCTTGTTTCAGTCCTATTGTGCATCCAACTGGAAATGGTACTGTTCAAGTATGACCATGGATAACTACTCATCAGCAACAAATGGCAGCTTGGTGTTGCAACAGTAAATGTGGAAGGTACTGGCTTGACCACAGTAACTAATAAAGGTGATTCATCAATGAATAAGAATGATGTGGTCATAAAGTAACTGTGTACAGTTAATAATGACCAAGGCATCCAGCACCATTAGTGAGAAATGAAAGATGGTTAAATCTAAATCAACTCATTTCAAGTCAACAAGGAAGTAATTCCTAAATCACTGAAGGTTTGATTCTAAATTTTGAAGCATATGATTTGACCAATTTCGGATTTTACAGGTTTGTGGGTGACATTAATTTAATTTTAAAGGTTTGTGTTGATAGTGAAAAAACATAGTTTTGCTTTCATTAAAAAGAGATTAAAGCTACTTCATTTCAATAATATTTAGAAACAAAACCAATATTTATTAAATTGCACATTCTGTTTGAATTAATCACAGCAGGTTGAAAAGTTTTGCCTTTTTCAAGCTTTTGGTTAAGTCTTTCCTGAACAACAGATACTGGCATTAAAGGAACTGCAGTTGGACCAATGAATTTAACTAAGATGTATCATGTGGGTTAAAGTCACCCTCATGATTATTTGGCTAAGAAGATGCTACTGATGCACCTCACCTGAAACACAATGGACTAAACTTTCCCAGGACCTTAGTATTGGGCAGGGAGGTAGGAGCACTGGCTAAATGGCATCTGGAGGAGAGCTCAATGCCTTCCCTCCACTATCCCACGTTGCCAGCGGTGGGAAGGTTGGTGGCTCAGCCACCCACTGGGTGGCCAATTGAGCTATTTAAGTGGCCAATTAAGGGCCACTTCCTGTCTCCATGGGCATTTTGTTCACATCAGGAGGGCCTGCCGCTACGTGGAGAGATCAGCCAGTGTAATCTGGTGGCTTCCTAGCAGGCTCTGGGGGTGGGGAACCTCCTCCATGGGCAACGGAGGACTCCCTCCGGCAGCAATGGCCACCCTTACAGTAATGGCACTGCCGGTGCTCCATGACACCCCACCCCCCCTACCCCCCCCCCAACCCCCACAAAATCACCAAAGCCTGGCAGCCAGTCTCCGGCTTCCCCGAGCCTACCTCAACTCTCTTTCAGGGCACCCCGCCATTGAGACGTCGTTATCCTGGAGCTGCAGCCCCAGCAAAGGTCACCTCTAGCCACTTCCACCCTCTGATTGGGCCGGCAGTAGCCTTGGGCGGGCTGCCCTCCTTAATTGAATGGCGGCCCCGGAAGTGGTCTGTCAATTGGCCGCTGCTGGGAGGATGCCACCCTGGGTCTCGCCGAAGAGGGGGCATCTCCTGCTTTCGGCCCTGGTGGCAGGACTTGCCAGTGCATGGCAAAATTCAGGACAATATTCCTCCAATTAGTTCTGTTTTATTATTTTCATTCTGAGCAGCTGATGTTCCATTTTGTTGAATATTGAATTCTTTTCATTTGGAGCTCAATATTCAACAAAATGGAACATCAGCTGCTCAGAATGAAAATAATAAAACAGAACTAATTGGAAAAAATGTGTTTTATTGAACAGCTACTATGGAATGCATTTGTGATATTAAAAGCCTTTCAGTTCTGAATACTTAAACAGTTGTCAAAATATGCAGTAGCAACGTTATTTGAGATAAAGTGCTAGACTGACATTAGTTCATCAGAATCCTCTGCATTCTATGATGATAACCTTAGATTATCAATAGGAACCAGAAAATAGCGATTCATTTAAGCAGCTTTACTCATGTCGAAACAGTGGTCTAATTTTGCGCATCACTCCATCTCACGACTGTTCAGACTGTTCATCTCTTCTGGAATTGATGCATTTATGTTCCTCCATCATGAAAGGTTAGAGTCAACGTGCTATATTTATATCTCTTTTCCTTTAATAAACAACCAGAGATATTTGTAATTTTGATTATGTGAGAAATAAAAGGTTAGCAATTGTGACTATCACTTAAGGCACTTATTCAGGGAGAATCACACTCATAGAATCATATATTATGCAGGACAAAGGGAGGCCATTCAGCCCATTGTGCCTATGTTGGCTCTTTGAAATTAGTCCCAATCCCCTCCTCTTGTCCCATAGCCCTGTATTATTTTTCCCTTCCAGTATTTAACTAAGTCTCTTTTTGTATCATCTGAAACCTTTGAAATTATGCCCCGTATACTCAAGTCCAGGTCATTAACATATGTTAAAAAACAATAAAATTAGTGAGCCATTATCTCATTTTCAAACCCTTTCCTCACACATTGGAGGAAAGTATAGGTGGTCTGATTAGCAAGTTTGCAGACGACATTAAGATTGGTGGAGTAGCAGATAGTGAAGTGGACTGTCAGAGAATACAGCAGAACATAGATAGACTGGAGAGTTGGGCAGAGAAATGGCAGATGGAGTTCAATCAGGGTAAATGCGAGGTGATGCATTTTGGAAGATCCAATTCAAGAGTGAACTATACAGTAAATGGAAAAGTCCTGGGGAAAATTGATGTACAGAGGGATCTGGGTGTTCAGGTCCATTGTTCCCTGAAGGTGGCAACGCAGGTCAATAGAGTGGTCAAGAAGGCATACGGCATGCTTTCCTTCATCGGACGGGGTATTGAGTACAAGAGTTGGCAGGTCATGTTACAGTTGTATAGGACTTTGGTTCGGCCACATTTGGAATACTGCGTGCAGTTCTGGTCGCCACATTACCAAAAGGATGTGGATGCTTTGGAGAGGGTGCAGAGGAGGTTCACCAGGATGTTGCCTGGTATGGAGGGCGCTAGCTATGAAGAGAGGTTGAGTAGATTAGGATTATTTTCATTAGAAAGACGGAGGTTGAGGGGGGACCTGATTGAGGTGTACAAAATCATGAGAGGTATAGACAGGGTGGATAGCAAGAAGCTTTTTCCCAGAGTGGGGGATTCAATTACAAGGGGATACGAGTTCAAAGTGAAAGGGGAAAAGTTTAGGGGGGATATGCGTGGAAAGTTCTTTACGCAGAGGGTGGTGGGTGCATGGAACGCATTACCAGCGGAGATGGCAGACGCGGGCACGATAGCGTCTTTTAAGATGTATCTAGACAGATACATGAATGGGCAGGAAGTAAAAAGATACAGACCCTTAGAAAATAGGCGACAGGTTTAGATAGAGGATTTGGATTGGCGTAGGCTTGGAGGGCCGAAGGGCCTGTTCCTGTGCTGTAATTTTCTTTGTTCTTTGTTCTTTGTTCATGTTGCAATCCAATTCCAATGTTTTTGTCACAATATGAGCATTGAGCCAATGGTTCAGACGAATTACTTAACGTAGCACCAGGAGCCATTATCCTTAGGAGAAGACAAAAAATGGGAAATATGGTCTCATGGGAGATGAGTGTTTAGGAAAAGGTCATTGAGTTTAATCAAGAAGATAGGACATGATAGCCTCAAATTTCAATCTCGGGACAAACCCTGTTTAGGAATGTGTATGCTCAAGGTCCACCTGATATTGGGCGATGGGCCTCATTAACATAAGAACATAAGAAATAGGAGCAGGAGTAGGCCATGTGGCCCATTGAGCCTGCTCCACCATTCAATATGATCATGGCTGATTTTGGGCTTCAACTCCACTTTTTCGCTACTCCCCATATCCCTTGAGTCCCTGAGAGACCAAAAATCTGTCTATCTCAGACTTAAATATATTCAATGATGGAGCATCCACAACCCTCTGGGGTAGAGAATTCCAAAGATTCATAACCATTCGAGTGAAGAAATTTCTCCTTATCTTGCCTCTAAATGATCGACCCCTTATCCTGAAACTGTGCCCGCTTGTTCTAGATTCCCCAGCCTGGGGAAATAACATCTCAGTATCTACCCTGTCAAGCCCCTTCATAACCTTGAATGTTTCAATAAGATCACCTCTCATTCATCTAAACTTCAGAGAGTATGGACCAAATTTACTCAACTTCTCATGAGAAGGCAACCCTTTCATCCCAGGGACCAATCTAGTGAACCTTCGCTGTCCCACCTCTATATATATATATATATATATATGGGGGATATAGATAGGTTGAGTGAGTGGGCAAAAACTTGACAGATGGAGTTTAATGTAGGAAAGTGTGAGGTCATGCACTTTGGTAGGAAGAATCAAAAGGCAGACTATTTTTTAAATGGAGAGAGACTCCATTAACAATGTAACGGATGGCACATACCCAGTTTGTGATGAGTGCATGCTTCCTGCCCATCATGTTGGAAGCTAAGACTACCATTCAGCACCTGGAAATCTGGCATGACGCTATGACATTTCTGGACCACTATATTAAAATCTGCCTCTGTGGCTGGAAGTTACTACCTGCCAATGTTCTGCCTATGGCTCAAAAGTCACCATAGATATAAACAGTTCTTAGCTCTGGCTTGGAAAAAGAAAAATCCCACAGACCTTTCCAATTAATTGTGCAAGTATTGCAAGAAAAGTTTGTACCTCTAGCACTGAATATTATCCGAACTGAAGAGATCTCATTTGCTCATGTGACATCTTAATTAACTATATTTTCAGGAAAGTGTTGTAATCATAATCCCACATCACAGGCAACACACTGCTGCCAACTTACCTCTACTATAACAAATGTGCATTCCAGCTTGCAGAGAACAACAACATTGGATTCTAATCATTTTGGCATGAATGTAATGTAAAATGAATGAAACCTGTCACACTTTCTGTTTCACAAACATTCCAAGGCATATTTCATTGAAAAACATACTTAAGAGGAAGAAACAAACGTCCACACATTCTGAAGGGATCATTCCCTCTGCGACACCCTGGTCCACTCCTCCATTACCCCTGACACCTCGTCCCTTTCCCACGGCACCTTCCCATGCAGTCGCAGGCGGTGTACTACCTGCCCTTTTACCTCCTCTCTCCTCAGTATCCAAGGCCCCAAACACTTCTTTCAGGTGAAGCAACGATTTACTTGTACTTTTTTCAATTTAGTATACTGTATTCGCTGCTGACAATGTGGTCTCCTCTACATTGGGGAGACTAAACACAGATTATGTGACCGCTTTGTGGAACATCTCTGCTCAGTCAGAAAGCATGACCCCGAGCTTCTGGTTGCTTGTCATTTCAACACACCCTCCTGCTGTCATTCCCACATCTCTGTCCTGGGATTACTGCAGTGTTCCAATGAACATCAACACAAGCTGGAGGAACAGCATCTCATTTACCGATTAGGCACGCTACAGCTTGCCGGACTGAACATTGATTTCAATAATTTCAGAGCATGACGGGTCTCCCTTTTTATTTTTAGTGATTTTTTTTCTTTTTCTTTTATTTTAGTTTGTTTCATCATTCATTTTTTTTTACCATGTGCCTGCCTACTGTTTTTTTTTCATATTTGTGATTTGGTCCAGGGCTGTTCATTATTCTGTCCATTAACACCCTCTCTGCATTAACGCTTTGTCTTTCAGCACACCATTAACATACCGTTTGCCTTTGCTCCATGACCTTCTGGTCAGTTATTTTCTGTGACCTTCCCTTTTGTTATCTGTTGCCCCACCCCCGCTTTAGTTGCTTAAAACCTATTACATTTTTAACCTTTGCCAGTTCTGATGAAAGGTCACTGACCTGAAACGTTAACTCTGCTTCTCTCTCCACAGATGCTGCCAGACCTGTTGAGTATTTCCAGCATTTCTTGTTTTTATACCACACAAATAAATTTGTTTCCTGGTGGATTTTTCCAAAACAACAGGAGATGTACTGTCTGAAATGATTTGCCTAAGCCCATTCACAGTGCTGCTTACTGTGACCTCATTGATTCCCACTTAACCTTCCAGGGAGTCACATGTTCCATTGCCATTTCCATTCCTCCCTTCATGGAAGATACAAATCACCGCTAGTATCAACTCCCATTTAATGAAAACTGTTGCTTGTGGCTTCAAAATAACACATGACAGGAAACAAAACATTTCTGATCCATCTTTTATTCAATATCTCCACAATCAAATAAAAACTAAATAGGCAAATTTCATGAACACATTGATATGTTTTCCATATTTTTATTTGGAGGTTTTGACACATAAATCCTTTGTATTTTTACTAAACATCTACTTGTTTCTGTTTGTGAACCAGCTGTGTTAATAGGATCAGTGGAGGAAGAAGTAACTTTCACAACTAGAAGACAAATTTTAATTGTATGTTTGATGGGAAGATACATAGCACGTCCTGATGTTTAGGCATGTTGATAACAGCATAGTGGCTAAGACTACAACCCATTTTCCTGGTTTGGGATTTATGGGGATGCAGCCTGGATTCTCAGCCTCACTTTCTCCTTTGACCCTGGAGGAGGGTCACATTGGTTCGGATTCCAACAATGAGTGACAGCCCATAAGGACCAAAGTTGAAACTAGCTGGTGCTGTATTGGGGATCCCAAATGCAGCAAGGAATCTCAAAGAGGCAATGTATTCTTGAAGAAGGAAGAGGCTGCCATTTTGTAGGCTTTGAGCAGGTAAGGGATGGCCAGTGAAAGACCAAATGGTGCCAGGGTTCGGGACATTTGCTCTGGGCTGGAGAGGAACTTGCAGTGGGAGGGGCAGGATCCAAATGTCATGGTCCGTATGGATACCAACGACATAAATAAGACTAGGAAAGAGGTTCTGCATAAGGAGTATGAGCAGCTTGGAGATAAATTGAAAAGCTGATCCGCAAAAGTAATAAACTCTGGATTACTAGCTGAGCCACGTGCAGATTGATGTAGGGTAAATAAAATTACAGAGTTAAATGCGTGGCTCAAAGTTTGGTGTGGGAGAAATGGGTTTTGATTCATGGGGCACTGGCACCAATACTAGGGGAAGTGGGAGCTGTACCATCGGGATGGTCTTCACCTGAACCATGCTGGGACCAGTGTTCTGGTGAGTCGTATAACTAGGGCAGTAGAGAGGGCTTTAAACTAAATAGCGGGGGTGAGGAATCAAGCGAGAGAAGATATGATAAATTAAGGAGAGAGAACAAGGCAATAGAGCAAGATAGCAATAAGGGAAATAATAATCAGAGCGAGGCAGGAAGGGACAGAAAGTACAAAATTAAGATTATGCAAGAAGCTAAGGCAAGAGATTGCATAAATAGTAAAAAGACGGAACTAAATACTTTGTATTGGAATGCATATAGCATTCGTAACAAAACAAATGAATTGATAGCTCAAATAAAAATAAATATGTATGATCTGATCGCCATTACAGAGACATGGCTGCAAGATGACAAAAGCTGGGACCTTTATATGACATTTCGGAAGGACAGAAAGCTAAGATAAGGTGGAGGGATAGCTCTGTTAATTAAGGATGACATTAGTACCAGAGAGAGAGATGACCTTAATTCTAAGAATCAAGATGTAGAATCAGTTTGGGTAGAGATAAGAAATAGTAAAGGCTGGAATTCACTTGTGGGAGTAGTTTATAGGCCCCATAACAGTAACCACACTGTAGAATGAGGTATACAGGAAGAAGGAGGCTTGTGAGAAAGGTATGGCGATAATCATGGGTGATTTTAATCTACAGATAGATTGGATGAATCGGATTGACAAAGGTAGCCTGGAAGATGATTTCATGAGCGTTTTTGGGATAGTTTCTTTGAGCAGCACATTCTAGAGCCAATGAGAGAGCAGGCTACTCGAGATCTGGTAATGTGCAATGAGACAGGATTAATTAATGACCTCATGGTATAGGCGCCCTAGGTAGCAGTGATCACAACATGATTGACTTTCACATTCAGTTTGAGGGTGAGAAGAGTGGTTCTAAGACTAGTGTTTTAAACTTAAATAACCGTATTATGAGGGTGTAAAGTGAGACTGGGGAGTTAATAATGGAAAATAAGGAAATGATGGAGGAATTGAACAGATTTTTTGCATCTGTCTTCACTGTACAAGATACAAATAACATCCCAGAAATAATTGTGAATCAAGAGTTGAAAGGGAGGGAGGAACTTAAAACAATTACCATCACCAAGGAAAAGGTACTGAGAAAATTATTGGAACTAAAAGCTGACATGTCCCCAGGTCCTGATGGACTTCATCCTAGGGTCTTAATAGAAGTGGCTGCTGATTGTTTTTAATTTTCCAAAATTCCCTAGCGCTGGAAAGGTCCCATCAGATTGGAAAATAGCTAATGTAACTCCACTATTCAAGGAAGAAGGAATATAGAACGCAAGAAACTACAGGCCAGCTAGCTTAACATCTGTCATAGGGAAAATGCTGGAATCTATTTTTAAGGAGGTTATTGCAGGTCTTTTAGAAAATGTCAATGCACTCAGGCAAAGTCAACATGGTTTTGTGAAAGGGAAATCATGTTTGACAAATTTATTCCAGTTCTTTGAGGAAGTAACAAGCAACATGAATAAAGGGGATCCTGTGGATGTGGTGTACTTGGATTTCCAGAAGGCATTTGACAAGGTGCAACGTCCAAGGTTACTGAACAAAATAAGAGCTCATGGTATAGAGGGTAACATATTAGCACGGATTGGTTGAGTAACAGGAAACAGTGAATAGGCATAAATTAAGCGTTTTCAGGTTGGCAAGCTGTAACGAGTGGAATGCCACAGGGATCAGTGCTGGGACTCAACTATTTACAATCTATATTGATGACTTGGATGACAGGACAGAATATATGATTGCTAAATTTGCTGATGACACAAGGATATGAGGGATAGTAAGTTGTGAAGAGGACACACGTGGTCTGCAAAGGGATATAGATAGATTAAGTGGGCAAAGATTTGGCAGATGGAGTATAATGTGGGAAAATGTGAACTTGTCCACTTTGGCCAAAAAATTAGAAAAGCAACATATTGGTCAGAATTTTATGTTGGCCGGGAGGCCGCTTGGCCGAAAAGTCAGGGGCGTGCATGCCTCCTCTGGGCCTGGGGACCCATGCTGTGATTTTTTGCTTCCCAGGCCTGTAATTGGCCTTGAGCAGGACTTCTACCTCCTTGAGGCAGGAGGTCCCGCCTAATGGAGCAGCCGGCCAATCAGCGGGCTGGCAGCTCTCAGTCCGAGCAGCGCTACTGGGAGCGGTGGCCACTGCTGGGACTGCACCCAGCCAATGGCAGCAAGAGGGACGACGGCCCTGGAATTAAGGTAGGTTTTTGGGGCCTCGACGGGGACAATCGGCTGGGCCCTGGCAAGGCAAAGCTGGTTGGTTGGAGGTGGGGGGTGGGTGAGGGGGAGTGTTGTGCAGTGGGAGCAGTTAGGCCGTGGGGTGGCCTTCCATGGGGCACAGGGTACCCAATTAGGAAGGCACCCCTCCCCCAGCCTGCAAGAGTGGCATTCTGGGGGCTTTTGCCACTCGGTTGTCGCTGGTAAAATACCAGCGGCGGTGGGAGGAGGCCCTTAAGTGGCAGTTAATTAGCCACTTAAGAGCCTGGATTGGCCTGGGGCAGGCGGGCCGTTACTCACTGCCACTACCCCGCATAAAATTGCAGCGGGGCGGGGACAGCACTCCCTGCCTCCCACTCAATCTTACGGACCCCCTGCCACCAGCCCACCCCTGTGAGGGGGGTTGTAAAATTCCAGCCACTATTTAAATGGAGAGAGATTGCAGAACTCTGAATGCAGAGGGATCTGGGTGTCCTAGTACGCGAAACACAAAACGTTCTTATGCAGGTACAGCAAATGATTAAGAAGGCAAATGCAATGTTGTCGTTTATTGCAAAGGGAATGGAATATAAAAGTAGAGATATTTTGCTACAGTTGTACAGGGTGTTAGTGAGACCACATCGAGAGTATTTTTTCAATTTTGGTCTCCTTACTTAAGAAAGGATATAATTGCATTGGAAGCAATTCAGAGAAGGTTCATTTGGCTGATTCCGGCAATGAGAGCATTATCTTATGAGGAAAGGCTGGACAGGTTGGGTCTGTATTCATTGGAATCGAAGATCCTGAGGGGACTTGACAGGGTGGATGCTGAAAGGATATTTCCCCTTGTGGGAGAGACTGAAACTAAAGGACACAGTTTAAAAATAAAGGTCTCCCATTTTTTTCTGTGAGGGCCGTGAGTCCATTGAGGTCTCTTCCCTGGAGAGTGGTGGAGGCAGGGTCATTGAATGTTTTTAAGGCAGAGGTAGACAGATTCTTGACAAAAAAGGGAGTCAAAGGGTATCGGGGGTAGGCAGGAAAGTGGAGTTAAGTCCACAAACATATCAGTCATGGTCTTATAGAATGCCGGCGCAGGTTCGAGGGGCCGAATGGCCTACTCCGTTCCTAGTTCGTATGTTCGTATGTTTGGAGGGAAATCAAAACTAGGGATGGGAAGGGGTCATAGGATTTCCAACCCGTTTCCCCACCATTTGCACTTCTATCCCTTGTGATTATGGGCCCAATGTTGAAGAAAATGCAGCAATTTCAGGGTTGGGGTGTGGTGTGGCAATCCCAGGGGAGGGAGAATTGGAGAGGAGTACAATCCCGAGGGGGGTCCGCTCCCAGGTTCCCAGTGGACGTGAGGGGCAGTGAGGGTGGAGCTTGGACGTCTTGGGGGGAAGGTCAGAGGCCTCAGTGAGGGGATTGGTCAGAGGTCAGGGGGTGGATCTGATGCCTTGAGGGGAGATCGGAGTCCAGGGGTGGGGGGTGCAGTTGGAGGCCTCTGTTGGGAATCAGCCTTGGGAGGGAGGTCAGAAGCCTTATAGGGAAGGTCAGGGAGATCAAAGTGGTGGTGGGGTGGTGTCCGATTGTAGGGGTGGGGTGTTTGTCCAGGCAGGCACGCTGGATCCAGCAGGTCGGTATAAAGGCACTTACTTCTTGAATTTGACAGTCCTCGGCTGGATTTAGCTACCAGGTTTCCTGAAGCACAGGAAATATGGCCATCCACACGTAAATTTTAAATAGTGAGTAACAATGGGGTTTACAGCCTCATTATAATATTTAAAGTGGCAACTTGCCTTCTGGGAGCAGATGGTTCCCCTCCCCGCAATTCCTGCCTCTGTTAAAAGTTGAAGTAGATAGTTTGGGGTCTGGATTCAGGTTTTTAACACTTCAACCTCTCACCTGACACATACCTGCCCATTTTTTAGGTTAAAATTCCTCTCAATGGGTCTCCAGTTGTTTCTGTGCCCTGAACAACAGGATCCCCTAACCTTCTTTCAATTGTTTCTGCTGAAAATTCTTGTTACGTCACACAACTTACAGATACAAAAAATTATTCTGCTGACTGCTTACTCTGTGAATTGTGAATCAGCATAAGCTTATTGCTGATTTGTGTCACTCTGCCATTTGCTTCATGAAAACAGAATCTCACACTTAACCTGCCATGATATTCCTGAAGTTGCTGCATTTGCACAATAATGTCCCTTTAAATCTGTCACAGCAATTTAAGTCTAGTCATTAAAAGCCTATGTACTCGTTTAACAACATGATAATTGTTAATGACTGAAAATTAATATCAATTTCCCAGAAAGTGAACAATTAAAACCCTGGAGTATCATTCTTACAATTAAAAGTTGCTGTTGGTGATTTAAAAAATGTCAAATTTTTTTTTTTTAATTTTCCTTTCTGTTTCTTTTCTCTCTTAATCCAATCTTTTCTTCCCTCTCTTTATTTCTCTTTCTGTACCTGATTTGATTCATATTCACCCACCTTCTCCATCGTTCCTCTGTTTAGTTCTCAATCCTTAAATCTCACTGCTGGTCCTGTTGTTCACCAAGGTCACAGAGGTCCTGCTCCTCTCACCTCACCATTATCAGCTCACACTTCCAGGGCGAAAAAAAAGCTAAACATGCATGAGCAAGTCAAACTAACGTGACATGATCCAGCAGAACCTGGGCCAACAGATTTTCCCTGGGATGGATTCACCTTCTTTGCATTGTAATTGACATGCTGGAAGTCACAAAGTTTTCCATAACCACTAACACTGAAGATGATGTATTCAGGCTGGGCCCATTATGGCTTGATTCAGATCTCAGTAGGAACCTCACATCTGCCTCTGACATTGCTTAGTTACATTTCTGTGCAGAACTTCACACTTTTTGAAATCTGATATAAATCTCTAATGGCATGGACTATAGCTGAATAATCTTGTCGATCATGTATTAGATGTCCCAGGGCAGCATAGGCTGATTATTTCAACAAACTCCTCATTGCTAAATTGGAGGATCAAAAACGTGGAGCAAGTTTATCAGTGACTCTTCAACTCTTTGAACTTTGTGTAAATTTAATACAACACAATGGACTGAACTTTGCTCGCCTCCCAATGTGGCGGGGGGTGCCGGAAGATTGGAGTGGCAATGGCCCACCACGGAACCGTTGCCGGGATTGCTGAGCCCAATCCTCCCGGCAGCGGGGAAGCTTCATGGCAGGCCCTCCGCCAATCTACAATGGGACCCAACTTTACACATTTAAATTACCCGTTTGCATGAATTAAAATGAAAACTGGAGCGATCTTACCTGCAGTTCTGGATCTGCAGCACGACAAGGCACTCACACACCCTTACTTTCCTGTCCATGCCACCGAGGTGGGGAAGGGAGGGATCTCTGCAATTGTAGTGTAGTGAGGGGAGGGGGAACGGGGTGAACTCTGCATTTTTAATCTAGTGGGGAGAGAAGGGGTGAACTCTGCACTTAGTACAGTTGGGGGGGAACATGGAAGGTATGTATTTTTGGTGTACATGTGGAGGGGCAACTCTACAGTTTCTTTGCAGGTCTGGTAGCCCTTTAAAAATGGCGCCAGCGCCAGCGCCTGCACAGAAACAGTTGACGCCATTCACGGTCTCACTGAGGCCACCCCCGCCACATGATTATGGGGGGGTGGGGGGCGTGGCCGCCCTGCATATGATAATAAGCTGCAGGGGTCAAGATCGCGGTAGCATGGCAACGCGCAGCCTGTGCGTGCCGGCAGCCATTTTTCACACCCATCGCTGGTCCCAGGGGCAGAACCACAAAATTCAGCCCAATATGTCCGAGAAGTTCAGCTGACCAGCAATGAATCAATAGCTATTGCAGGTAATCATGTAAATAGAACCAATTTCAAGGAGAAATATGTATAAACCATTAATAATGCCTTGTCAATGTAAAATGAACAAACCATGCTCTTTCACTTTGGTACTTAAGAAAATTAATTTGTTTTGTTATTCAGTGTCAAAAAGTTTATTGACACTGCTATGTGATAAATCTTTGTTGCTTCTTTCTGAGAAATATTGGAAAGAATATCAATGTGAGAATTTGGATATCTACTTATCCTGAATCTGCACAGTCAGATACTAGCATATTATCATGCAGAATTCCAAATGTTAACAATAATCATTTGTACTTTGACTCTGAAAGTGAAAGCAGGCAACAGAGTTCTTCCTTTTTCTGTTTGAAGCATCTTCCCATTTCAGACAGTTTATCCTTGAGTTTGTTTATGAAAGATCTGGCCAGAAAATGTCTTCCCCATCACATTAACTGGAGCATTCTGGTGAGCTGATGTTCACTACATTTATCATTGCATGAGTAAATCTCCCTTTGTGCTGCACATGGGGAGCCAAGAGCAAATGCAGTCTTCAGGTCAAGTGGGTTAGAGGAACTCAGGTGTACATGGAAACAGAAGGAAGCTGATGGGAGCAAGGGAAGGAATGGGAGTGAGACAGTAAATGAGAGAGAGAGGAAGAAGAGGAATTGTGAGGGCTATTGGTGAGGGGGTAGAAGGGCAGAGGGAGAGCAGGAGGATGAGTGACAGGGATTTGCAAAAGTTGGTCACGGAGGAAAATGAGGGGTATGAATGGGGGGACTGAAGTGGAGAAGGGATGTGGGACCAAGGACAGAGACACAAGCTTAGGAATTCCGTGTCAGGAAAACATGCTGTGCTGAATGAGGATTTTTAATTCATCAGTTGTAAACCTAATTAAACTTTGAAAAAGGAAAGCTAAATTCCTACATGCAACTTTTAAAAAACTGGCAGCTAAGATAGCCTCCACAGTTTGCATTGAAATACCTCACATTCCAAGACATCGAAGTGGAGATGAATGTCTAAAAATCTCCCATCCAGAGCAATGGCTTGAACAGTTGAGTAAATTATCTAGAATCACTCTCATTAGCATGACATTCAAAGCCATCTTGCAGCATTCACTAGTGGAGAATTACCTCCAGAAGGTAAACATTCAAACAAAAGGATCTGACAGAGATTTTGGATTCTTAGATTTTGGACATCATTAAAGTAAAAAACAGTACTGAGAGAAGCATGTGACTGTCTCCCCAGTGTGTGTGAACTTGGACTTTTTTGTTACACACAGCAGACAAGCTTTGAGAACTAACCAGTGCAGGACCTCGGTGGGGCTATCTCTCTCTATCTGTCTCTCTCTCTCTCTCTCTCCGGTCACATTGCAAGTTTTGAAACCTGTCTGTGACTCCAGAGCATCCAAGTCCACCATTGCCACAAACAGACAGAGACACCAGGAGAGAAAACCACCTCCATTACTGTCTCCAAGAAAACCCTGGACCAGGTGGTCCAACTGCATGTGCACTTGTACCAGCCAGAGACTACAGAACCACAAATTCAGCCAGAAGACAATGGAATTTCCAGAACCCACAGACTGTATATTAGTTTTTATTTGTTCTGGACTCTAATCCCACCAGACTATTCTTCATCACTCTGTAACCTATTTATGTGTGTGTGATTCTCGTGTGCGTGTGAGTGTGAAAGTTGGAGCATACTTTATTATTTTCACTTGGATCGGGATTTGATTTTAAGTACAATAAACTGACCTCTTTCTTGTTTAAACTCAAGAAAATCTGTCCAATTGGTTCTTTTATGATCATAGCACATAAAGAGTTAAACAAGCACTGAATGGGTGAGTACATTCGCTGTTTGAAAGAAATGAACCCTGTTGTGGTCAAAGAAGGAGAGGAAAAAGAAGGGAGCCTTTTGCCCCCTCCTCATCTGATGGTAACAGTGGAAACTGTTCTGTCCTGCACTTTCTGTCTGTGTGTGTGGGGGTGAGATAATGATGTGACTTACTGTTACGACCAGGTGAGAAGGAGTTTAGGGGTTCCCTCTCAGCCTTTGCCTAGTTTAACCATAACACGGTTTAGTTTTTAGAAAAACACCGTGTTTTAGCTCCCCTTAGTGAATTCTTGTTCACCGCTTTCCAATTATAAGGCAAAGAAATCAATTCAGACAGGTTTTCTTAGATTTTAAACAAGAAAGGTAGAAGTTTATTAATCTTAAACTCTAATCCGGTTACCGACTATGAATATGTGACGCGACCATGCTAGCATGCACACGCTATAAACACACACGCAGATAGAGACAGAAAAGTAGAAAAGAATTCAGGGGAAAAATTTGAGGCAATAGATGGGTTTCTATTTTACTGTCCTTTGAGTTTGCTGTGGAGTCTTTGGTTGCTGGTCAGACTTGAAATTCGTTGGGGCCCAGTGCATGCTTCAACTTGTTTCGAGGTCGGAGTCTTTTCTCTCTTGAGGTTTATGTGTCTTCCATGGATCCGGTGCCTTGGGAGAAAGCGAGAGAGAGGGAGAGAGAGAGGCTTCCTTGCTCCAGGTTCCAGTTCAAACAGCCTTCTGAATTCAAATTGTCCTGAGGCTAGTTCAAAAAAACCTGGACCAGTCAGTTAGTCATGTGACCAGCTGGTTTAACCAGTTCTGGCTTTGTGGATTGTATCACCTTAGCAGTCTCTGGAATGCTCTTCCTTACACCTTCAATGCCTGGGGATCAAAATCCATTTGGATTAATTGGAACAGGAAATAGTCCTTTGTCTCCACAAGCAGTGTCTCTTAGTATGCAAATGTCCTTCCAACCCAGTGTCTGGTGATTTTTTAAACAAGTCCTTTCTTTACTCCAGCAGCAGTTTAAAATCAATGTTCATATGACAAAATTAATATGCCTCATTCTTGGTAGGTGAGGGTCTACATGACACTTACCCTTTCACTCGAGCTCTAATTTCAGCTTCGGATATTGACTTTTTCAGCTAGGTCACTAATTTGTGTGTCAGTTTGTCAGGTTCAGCAATTAAATTAGACCACTGTGCATCTGGGTGGTCAAGGTGGGATACTTATCAGACATAGACCGGAATTTTACACTCCCCAAACAAGCGGGCTGGTGGGGGGGTGGCCGGGTGGGAGGGCGTACAATTTAGTGGGAGGCAGGGAGAGGTATTCCCGACCCCTCCTGCTCTGCTGCAGTTATACATGGAGCGGCAGTGGTGAAAAATGGTCCACCCCAGGACAATCAAGACCCTTAAGTGGCCAATCAACTTGCACTTAAGGGCCTCCTCATGCGAACACATGGACATACGAATTAGGAGCAGGAGTAGGCCACTCGGCCCTTAGAGCCCATTCCAACATTCAGTAGGTTCATGGCTGAACTGATTACTCCACATTTCTACCTACCCCCGACAATCTTCCACCCCCTTGTTTATCAGGAATCTATCTACCTCTGCCTTAAAAATATTTGAAGACTCTGCTTCCACCACCTTTTGAGGAAGAGAGTTCCAAAGACTCACGACCCTCTGTGAGAAAAAATTTCGCCTCATCTCTGTCTTAAATGGGCGACCCCTTATTTTTAAACAGTGACCCCTAGTTCTAGATTCTCCCACAAGGGGAAACATCCTTTCCACATTCACACCAAGGTTAAGACCCCCAGGATCTTAAATCAAGTCGCCTCTTTTCTAAATTCCAGCGGATACAAGCCTAGCCTGTCCAATCTTTCCTCATAAAACAGCCCGCGCATTCCAGGTATTAGTTTAGTAAACCTTCTCTGTACTGCCTCCAATGCATTTACATCCTTCCTTAAATAAGGAGACCATTACTGTACACAGTACTCCAGATGTGGTCTCACCAATGCCCTGTATGACTGAAGCATAACCTCCCTACTTTTGCATTCAATTCCCCTTGCGATAAACGATAACAGTCGATTAGCCTTCCTAATTACTTGCTGTACCTGCATACTAACCTTTTGCGATTCATGCACTAGGACACCCAGGTCCCTCTGCATCTTACAGCTCTGCAATCGCTCACCATTTAGATAATATGCTTATTTTTATTCTTCCTACCAAAGTGAACAACTTCACACTTTCCCACATTATACTCCATTTGCCAGGTCTTTGCCCACTCACTTAAACTATCTATATCCCTTTGTAGCATCCTTATGTCCTCCTCACAAGTGACTTTCCTACCTATCTTTGTGTCATCAGCAAATTTAGCAACCATACCTTTGGTCCCTTCATCGAAGTCATTTATATAAATTGTAAAACGTTGAGGCCCCAGCACAGATCCCTGTGGAACACCACTTGTTACATCTTGCCAACCAGAAAATGACCCATTTATGCTTACTTTCTGTTTCCTGTTAGCTAGCGAATCTTCTATCTATGACAATATGTTACCTCCTACACCATGAACTTTAATTTTCTGCAATAATCTTTGACATGGCGCCTTATCAAATGTTTTTTGGAAATCAAAGTACAATACATCCACTGGTTCCCCTTTATCCACAGCACATGCAACTCCCTCAAAGAACTCCAATAAATTGGTTAAACATGATTTCCGTTTCACGGCGGGTATTTTACCCTCGGCAGTCGAACGGCAAGAGCCTCAAAATCCTTATCTGGTGAAACAAGGCGGTCTTCTTGTGGACTGGTGGGAATCTCCTATTCGGGCACCCTGTTCGCCCGCAGAGTGCTGCTCCCGAAGCACCAACCACCCCCAATGCACTACACTCCCCCCACCCCCCTAACCGACCCCCCTTGCCTTGCCGGGGCCCCACCGATTGTCCCCGACGAGGCAGTAAAAACTTACCTGTCTTCCTGGGCCATCCTTCCTCTTGCTTGCGATGACTGGGTATAGTCCCAGCAGTGGCTATCGCTCCTGGTGGTGCTTCTGGGACTAAGAGCTGCCATCCCACTGATTGGCCGGCAACTCCGGTATGCATGACTTGCTGCCTCAAGGAGGTGGAAGTCCCCCCCAAGACCAATTAAGGGCCTGGGGAGCGAAAAATCCCGGTCTGGTTTCCCAGGCCCAGCAGAGGCGGACTCGCCACCATCTTTTTGGCTGGTGGGCGGGGCCTCCTACCCAACGACAAATTACGGTCTTCGAGTCAGAGCAAGAGTTGGGGGGCGGGGGGCGGGGGGGGACTGCACTGTGGGCCCCAATTGTGACAGGTCTCCTATCGGGAATTTTAGGGATACAATTTACCTACAGTATTTAGATATCAGTCTGATCATGAAATCTAACTGAATAGTTGAGAAGCATCTGGTGATAGGATATTTATCATTTGCAGGATGTGGATTTCGTTTGCAAGGCCAGCATTTATTGTCCATCCTTAATTGTCTTTAACTGAGTAGCTTGCTAGGCCATTTCAGAGTGCAGTTAAGAGTCAACTACATCACTGTGGGTCACATAGAAGGCAGACTGGCTAAGGACAGCAGATTTCCTTGCCCACAGGGCATCAATGAACTAGATTGGTTTTTACAATAATCCAGTAGTTTCATGGTCAGCATTACTGAGATTAGCTTTTTATACCAGGTTTATTTATTGACTGAATTTAAATTCCCCAGCTGCTGTGGCGGGATTTTTAAACTCATGTCTCCCAGATTATTAATTAGGGGCCTCCAGATTACTAGTCCAGTAACCTACATACTATGCTAACAGCTCTTTACCATTCATTTTTCAAGGGAAGGGTACCTTATTCACAAGCGATTTGAAAGGATCCAATAGTTGGTCAGTGTGTGGAATACTGCTATTTTTGCTAGCATTACCTACAAGTGTAACGGGCAGTGAAATTACATGCTTGTACTTGTGGAATAAGATATTGTGATGCATTTTAAATGGAATGTTGCAACACACTCAGCATTTTTAAATGTATAAGATAGAATTAAACCTGTCAGTGCATGTCTTGGAATGTAAACAACATTATTACGTTAAATCAATGGGGAAGGCTACAAATTGTATAGAGATTGAGAGCTGTCATTATCTTGATTGCTGCAGGGAGGACAGTGCTCATCATTCAAGAGGTGCTATAGTTCAGGAGCCATCTTCCTGAACAGCCTGTTCTTTTGGTAGAGAGAGGTAGTTTTTTTTTTGGTTTGTGTGTGTGGGTCCAGGTGTTGCTTTTCTGAAGCCTCTGCTCTTGAACTGCACTTTGGATTTCTCCTGCAATGCAGAACAACCCACGTTGCTGGTGGAATGCTCCCCAGTAAGCTTAACCTATCCCAGGGAAGCAATAGCTCCCTCGTGTCTTGATACCAGTGTCGGTGAAAAAATTTATTCTGCCCAACATAAAATAAAACTAATTGGCATTAAACGCCATTAACACATCCTTAATTTGCATTATTAAGCAGTGGGAGCTAAAGTAACGTTGGAAAGTTTTTTTGCTGATAAATTATTTTTCACTCTCAACATTAACTAACTAGATGATTACATTTTAAAGTACAATTGGCACAGGCTTCAGTTCTGAATCTCACAGAAAATGAGTGTTAAGACTGTAATACATTTATTAAACAATGCTAAATTTTGCGAGTGTAGAACTGTGCAATTTACAATAGTGCAACTCTAAAGAGCTTCTTTATTTTTTTTAATTTAGTGATACAGCACTGAAACAGGCCCTTTGGCCCACCGAGTCTGTGCCGACCATCAACCACCCATTTATACTAATCCTATATTCCTACCACATCCCCACCTGTCCCTATATTTCCCTACCACCTACCTATACTAGGGGCAATTTATAATGGCCAATTTACCTATCAGCTGCAAGTCTTTGGCATGTGGGAGGTAAACCCACGCAGACACAGGGAGAACTTGCAAACTCCACACAGGCAGTACCCAGAATTGAACCCGGGTCGCTGGAGCTGTGAGGCTGCGGTGCTAACTACTGCGCCACTGTGCCGCCCTTAAATTTTATTCTGTAAATTTTATTTGAGTCATAGAGAGATACAGCACTGAAACAGGCTCTTTGGCTCACTGAGTCTGTGCTGACCAACAACCACCCATTTATACTAATCCTATATACCAATATTCCCTACACACATCCCCCTACCACCTACCTACACTAGGAGCAATTTACCTATCAACCTGCAGGTCTTTGGCTGTGGGAGGAAACCGGAACACCCGGAGGAAACCCACGCAGTCACAGGGGGAGCTTGCAAACTCCACATAGGCAGTACCCGGAACCGAACCTGGGTCGCTGCAGCTGTGAGGCTGTGGTGCTAACCACTGCACCACTGTGCCACTCATTTGCTTTTTAGATTCTGTTTAGTTCTTTTGAGTTTTCATTTGCAGTGATTTCTTGATAACTAATGTCTCTGAAAATACAGTAAGTTCATCGTCAATTAGAACATTACTGTAAAAGAGTCAAAGAGAATCCACATGCAGCTTTTGTTCTAGATGAATGCAATATGTTAAATTACAGTAAGTTGTTCTGCATTCTCAACACCCAACATGGTTATCCTAACTAAATACTGTAGTAACTATAAAATCCAGATCAAAAGTCAAAGTGAATTGAATCTGTGAATATCATTAGATTATTTGGGGTTAAGATTACTGTTACAATCAGGTGAGGAGGGGTCAAAGGTCTCCCCTCTTTTCTCTCCTTGTTTGACAACACCAGGTTTATTTCTTTTTGAATTGATTTTACTCGCCAATTTGGTGAGTGTTTAACTGTTTATGCGCCATGATCATAAAAAGAACCAATCGGACAGGTTTTCTTGAGTTTATCAAAGAAAGGGGTTAACTTTAACGTACTCAAACCAATCTAAGTAAAAATAATAAAATACACCAACTTTCATACACACACACAAATAGGCTACAGAGTGGGGAAGGATAGATTAGTTGAATTAGAGTCCAGAGAAATAAAAGGGGTATACTATCTGTGGAGATTAGTGACTTGGCTGGCTTCAGGCTGAATTTGGTTATCGCATGACTTTCCTTTGGTGGTCCTGAGGCTTCCAATTTGAAGATGTGGACACTGATTCATTGGTTTTCCACCAGACAGCAATGCAACAGATGTCCTTCCAGATGGGGACTCTGTCTTTTCTTTCTGGAAATTTCTTGACTCTCAGTAGCTCCCCTGTCAGGCTTACAACATTAAGCATAGCAAGCATCGATCAGTTAACAGACTAACACAATCAAACACACATCAATTAAACCACTGAACATTACAGTCTGCAGCAGAGAATATGCCTCGGTGCTCATGATCAGCAGGCAGAGTTCGAATCTTGCAAGGTTTGAGTGGTTCGTCTCCACCAGTTTAATATTCAGGTTTCCAGCCAGTGGATTAAAAAGTCATCATTAGACCTGGCACATTTTCGTAACATTATATAAAATATGAGTTGAAGGTTATTAGTATGCCCAGTTAAAGGAATGCATCTCTCTGATCTCTATAAACACATTGGCCTATAAGGCAGTCAAATCAAAGTAAGGTTCATGAAATGACTTTTAATTGCGTATTCATGTGGAAATGATAATAAGCCACCTGTCACATTTTGGGGAGCTTTATTTTATCACTCCAGATACCTTTTGTGATTCAGTGCCATCAAACCTTCCCATAGGTCAGCCTTCTGTTCCTATAACCAACTCAGTGCTTTCAGTTGCCCAGATAACCAGGTAAATGTGTACTGTTTTTTTTTATTCATTCATGGGATGTGGGTGTCACTGGCTAGGCCAGCATTTATTACCCATCCCTTAATGCCCTTGACTGCTGAGTAGCTTGCTAGGCTATTTCAGAGGGTATTTAAGAGTCAACAACATTGCTGTGGGTCTGGAGTCACATGTAGGCCAGACCAGGTATGGACAGCAGTTTTTGTTTCTTGGTCACCATTAGATTAGTTTTTTAATTCCAGATTTATTAATTGAATTAAAATTTCACCATCTGCCATGGTGGGATTCAAACCCATGTCCCTAGAGCATTAGCCTAGGCCTCTGGATTACTAGTCCAGTGGCATTACCACAACATCACTGGCACCTGACTCCCATGACTTTTGATCAATGTCACAGGATTTCATGTCGCGTTTGCAGACGTCTTTAAAGTGGAGACATGGATGGCTGGTGGGTCTGATACCAGTGACGAGCTCGCTGTACAATGTGTCCTTGGGGATCCTGCCATCTTCCATGCGGCTCACATGGCCAAGCCATCCCAGGTGCCGCAGGCTTAGTAGGGTGTATATGCTGGGGATGTTGGCAGCCTCGAGGACTTCTGTGTTGGAGATACGGTCCTGCCACCTGATGCCGAGGATTCTCCAGAGGCAGCGAAGATGGAATGAGTTGAGACGTCGCTCTATAGCCAACTATATTAAACAGTAAAGGCAGCAATGAACATTAACAGTGATCCATTGTTGCTTTTGCAATAGTTTTTAAGCTTAGCTTTCTTCTTGAGTAAGCAGAGAATAACAAATAATTGCAACTTCTGCACTAAGCTATAATGTACATTGTTCCTCAAACCTAGCACCAATAATCTTCAGCAATGGCCTTCCCTCCATCATAAGGTTGGATGTGGGGATGTTGATTGATGACTGCACAGTGTTCAGCTCCATTCACAACACCTCAGATACTGAAGCAGGCTGTGCCCACATTCAACAAGACCTGGACAACAAATGTTGGCCTTGCCAGCAACTCCCACATCTCATGAAAGAATGAAAAAAAATTCAGGTTACTGGATGAGGTGCTGATCAAGAACCATTTGTAGTGCCAGGCAATGATTATCTCCAATAAGAGAGAGCCTAACCACCAAACCTTGACATTCAGCAGAATTATCATCAATGTAGCATAGTCAGAAGTGCGATGGAATGCTTTCCAAGTACCTGGATGGGTGCAATACCAGGACAAAGCAATCTGCTTGATCAGCACCTCATCCAGTAGCCTGAACTTTTAAAATTTCTTTCATAGGATGTGGGAGTCGCTGGCAAGGCCTACATGTATTGTCCATCCCAAATAGCCCTTGAACTGAATGGCTTGCTGGGCCATTTCAAAGGGCAGTTAAGAGTCAACCACATTGCTGTGCATCTGAAGTCACATGCAGGCCAGACCAGGTAAGGACACAGATTTCCTTCCCTAAACGACATTAGTGAAATGATAGGTTTTTACAACAATCGATGATAGTTTTTCATGGTACCATTTCTGAGACTGGCTTTCAATTCAAGATTTTGATTAATTTATTAAATTTATTAATTCATTGAATTTAAATTCCATCAGCTGCCATGGTGGGATTTGAACCCATGGCCCAGGGCATCAGCTTGGACCTCTGGATTACTAGTTCAGTGACATTACCACTACACTACCATTCCCCCATCATCCAACCCAGTGACCTCGGTCACCTAGAATGTCAAAGAACATCATCACCTCCAAGTTCTCCTCTGAGGGACATGCTATCCTGATTTGGAGATATTTCTCCATTCCTTCATCTTCACTGGATCAAAATCCTGGAACACCCTGCCTAACAGAGAGCTCCTTCATCACACGGACTGCAGTCGTTAATAAAACCCACCCCCACTTTCTCAGGGCACCTGGGGATGGGCAATAAATGCCAGCCTTGCCAACGATGGCCACAGCTGAGAATGAATAGAAAAAAATATATAATTTTTTAAAAATGTATTTTATATTTTATATATATTCATCGTAATTCTTACTTTTTACAACTTTCACTACAGTTATTTTGCCTCTCAATCTGACTCTGAAGGCTTTCAGAATCACATAATTGTTACAGCAAAGAAGGAGGCCAGTCAGCCCGTCGTGTCTGTGCTGGCTCTCCGAAAGATTAATTTACCACGTGCCATTCCCTGACCTTCTCCCCATAGCCCTGCACATTCTTCCTTTTCAGATAACTATCTAATTCCCTCTTGAATGCTTTAATTGAACCTGCCTCCACCACACTCTCAGGCAATGCATTCCAGATCCTAACCACTTGTTGCATGATTTTTTCCCCCTTATATCACTATTGTGATTTTTGCCAATTACCTAAAATCTGTGCCCTCATGTTCTCGATCCTTCCATCAATGGGAACAGTTTTTCCCGATCTAATCTTTCCAGCCCCCTCATGATTTTGAATATCTCTATCATATCTCCTCTCAGCCTTCTCTTCTCCAAGGAAAACAGTCCCAAGTTTTCAAGTCTATCCACGTAACTGAAGTTCCTCAACCTGGAACCATTCTCATGAATCTTTTCTGTACTCTCTCTAATGCCTTCACATCTTTCCTAAAGTGTGGCACCCAGAACTGGACACAATACTCCAGTTGAGGTTGAACCAGTGTTCGATACAAGTTTAACATAACTTCCTTGCTCTTGTACTCTAAGCCCCTATTAATGAAGCCTAGGATGCTGGATGCTGTATTAACCGTGCTCTCAACCTGTTCTGCCACCTTCAATGATTTATGCACAGATACACTCAGGTCCCTCTGCTCCTGCACCCACTTTAGAATTGCACCCTTTATTTTATATTGTCTCTCTGCATTCTTCCTACCAAACTGAATCACTTTACACTTCTCTGCATTGAATTTCATCGGCCACTGGTCTGCCCATTCCAGCAACATGTCTATATCCTTTTGACGTTCTACACTATCCTCCGCACAGTTCACAATGTTTCCAAGTTTCGTATCATCTGCAAATTTTGAAATTGTGCCCTGTACACCAAGGTCTAGATCATTAATATTTATCAGGAACAGCAAGGGTCCCAACACTGATCCCTGGGGAACTCCACTACAAACCTTCCTCCAGTCTGAAAAGCATCCATTTACCAGCCAATTTCATATCTATGTGGCTACTGTCCCTTTTTTTCCAAGAGCTGTTACTTTGCTCACAAGTCTGTTGTGCGGCATATTATTAAATATTTTTTGAAAGTCCATGTACACCACATCAACAGCATTGCCCTGATTAACCTTCTCTGTTACCTCATCAAAAAACTCCAGAAAGTTAGTAGAACAGGATTTGCCCTTCGCAAATCAGTGCTGGATTTCCCTAATTAACCACTTTTGCCCATGTGACTATTAATTTTGTCCCAAATTATCATTTCTAGAAGCTTCCCCACCACCGAGGTTAAACTGACTGGTCTGTAGTTGCTGGGCTTATCTTTACATCCTTTTTTGAACAAGGGTGTAACATTTGCAATTCTGCAGTCCTCTTGCACTACCCCTGAATCTGAGGAAGACTGAATGATTATGGCCAGTGCCTCCACAATTTCCACTCTCACTTCCCTCAGTATCCTTGGATGCATCTCATCTGATCCTGGTGACTTATCAACTTTAAGTACAGCCAGCCTATCTAGTATCTCCCCTTTAAACCCTTCAAGTGTCTGAATTACCTCCTCTTTCACCATGACCCATGCAGCATCTTCTTTCTTGGTAAAGACAGATGCAAAGTGTTCATTTAATATTTTTGTATACATGGGCTAAGGGCAGGCTGAGGGTGGGCTGATGAAAATGGAGCCACCAGTCAGATATATATTCAAACCAATCCCATTAGCGATATGTTTAAATTGAGCTGCTTGGACATTTAGCTCGGGCAAAATGACTCATTTTGCAACTATTGTAGGTGAATTAACCAGGATATGGTTTTACTTTTCAGAGTGAAGCTGATTTGCCCCATGACACAATTAAAGTAGTCAGTGCCCCAGAATTCCTTGGACAACCACTATCCATTTCTAATTGATTATTCAGAGACACTGTTAAATTTAAATTCAACCATTTGCAACTAAATTGCTGAGGGAATAATGTTACAAAACTTTTATATTCAAATAAGTTCATTTCTTCCAGTGGCTGGTGAAAGCCATTTTACCTTATATTACAAGGTGCTTCACTGTGCAAACTGCTACAGTTAGAGTTTATTTAACTAGCCTACTCACCTTTAATCACATTTCAGATCTGAGGGAGTTGAACATTGTTATAATAGTTGTCCCGTAGCATGTATCATTTCTAAGCGTTGTAATTAGGTTTGTAGCTTCGGGAGTTACAATAAGAATCACCGGGCACATTGGCTAACTGAACTTTTTCTCTATTAACTAAACAAAGTTGTGGTCATTCTTAACTACCTATAATGACAAGTACACCAGCAAGATTCACATCACTGTAGGTGCTGCACTGTAACCATTGCAAGGACTCTGAATATTAGATAGTGGTGCTTCACCACAGTCCTCTCTGATATACAGTACAGCCCATGACCTTTAATACAGTAGCCACTGTTCTTAACTCTCTGAATAATAGGAAATATGTGCTCAACCCCTCCTCCAGAACATGTACTGAATTATAATGCACTTTTTAGATGCCTTTTATTCCCAGCAGCAAGATGTGGATGAGAGATTGTAGGTTTATGTACTATCTTCATGGAAAACTGCTTATCAAGATTTTTTTTTGGTTGCAATGCAGGTAATTGACATTACTGGGTCATGTATCAATGAACACAGGTTTTGGAAGTAGCATGATGGAACCCCCAAATAAACAGTTTCTCTTGGGTTATTTTTTATTCAATCTTGAGATAACTTGTATCGCTAACAAGGCCAGCATTTAATTGTCCATCACTGGTTTCCCCTTGAGAAGGAGGTGGTGGGCCATCTTCTTGATCCACTGCAATCTGTGTGGTGGAGGTGTTCTCAAAGTGGTAGGCAGGGATTTACAGTGGGAGAACTCCATGGAATTTTACACTTCCCTTATTTATCTCTTCATGGTGTTATCAACGCTTCTGTTTATTTTGACCCAGTGCTCTCTGACAAACCTTCACTTGCATAGTCCCAGCCAAGCTACCTTGTTGGAAGGTTTATCCTGAACTAAGGAGTTTACTTTCTTTACCTGACATGTATCGCAAACATGTAAGGGATTATTTTAATTTTCATGGACATAAAATTATTGGGAGTGTATTTCCAAATTCCCAATACATTCTCCAGTCAGATGACGGTAACCAACATGAGTACAATTTCTTATAATCAGCTCTATGGAGCTACTCGGACTTATTCTCTGTTTAGTCTGTCCTTCCTGAACACTCTAAACCATTGTCTTCATTGCTGTATTTACATCATTATGTTTTTGGGACACCTCACACTTCAGAGTTCCTGATTTCCACCAACAATCTGAAATTCAGTCATCTTGTAAATGCTTCAAACATTCACATATATGTACCTAATTAGATTAAACTCATCCTATCATTCACAATATTCCTTTTCTTCTTTAGTCTTTTATTGAAATGTCCTTTAATTTTGGCCTTTTTTGTTATTCCCTTCCCAAGGCTTTGCTAATTTAAATAATCTTTAAAAATGCTCTTTATTCTGAATATATTAGTATCAATTTGGTTTGGGTGAATACCGTCACATCTGACTAGTCTCTTCCTACTCCAGAATGCATCCTAATGGATAAGGAAGGTCACCTGTACTATGGAGACTGCCCAAGTTTTGTCCATTATTGAAAATGGATGTAAACTTGAGAGGGGTCAAAGGAGATGCTGCTCAATGTAAGAATGAGTTCAGCCAGGCAGAGGAGGATGGGGGTGGATGGCAACTGGTTGGGCCATTCCAGAAAGAAGCTTAGAGCTCTCAGACCATCCTGGTGGGGGATTGAAGTGTAGAGGGATTGGATGTCCATGGTGAAAAAGAGACAGTTGGAGCCATGACACTGGAAGCTGTTAAAGTGATGGAGGGTGTCAGAAGATTTATAGATGTAGGTGGGAAGACACTGGACCAGGGAAGAAAAGAATAGAGTCAAGAGAGGAAGAAATCAGTGCTGTGGGGCAGAAACAGACTGAAACGATGGGTATACCAGGGTAGCCCTGTGTGTGGATCTTGGCAAGGAAGTAGAAGCGGGATGTGTGAGGTTGGGGAACTATGAGGTTGGAAGCTTTGGAGGGGAGATCTCCAGAAGAGATAAGGTCAGTGACAGTCTTGGAAAAGATGGCTTGATTTTCAGTGGTCAGGTCATAGTCAGAGGAAGGAGGAGGAGGTGTTAGAAAGTTGGAGAGCTGAAAATTCATTGAGGTGGAGGTGTAAGGCATTGAAGCTGAAGCCTTTACCAAGGACTGGTCATTCATGGTCAGAGAGGGGAAGGTCAGTGTGTAGCGTTCAATGGTTTGATTGATCTGGGTTTGATTGTTTTAGTCTGTCCACTGTGCTTGATTACTTAAGCCTAGTGTTTTGAAACTGAAACTAAAAGAGAGGCTGGAAAGTTCTCATAAACAGTGACTGTGTTCTGAGAAATACATTGGACTGAAACATTCTATGTGCTGAGATATTTTAAAGTACAGGAAATAAAATAGTTGTTGATTTAGAATTAGTGTCATATCTGCATTGCTCTGAGATAAATCAGATATGCAAAATATTCAGAAAATTGGCAAAAACATAACACAGAGGATATCATAAAAACATGTCAAGGGGTGAGATTGGAAGAAGGGATGGGTGGGATCAGAGGAAGCTGAAGAGGAAGAAAGATCCGGAGGGCCAATGGTATCCATGAGTTGTTGAAGCTTGTGATCCTCCACACATGAAAGGAAGAAAAAATTGTTTGTTAAAGCACGAAAGCATAGATGCAACACAGGATGAAAAGGAAGTGTGGACCAAGAAAGCTTTGAGATGGAGAGAGTTGGTGCAGTTAAAGAGAGAGTTCAAGAGTATGCATGTGGCATTAAGCGTAGACTTCAGGAGGTGGCGAGAGCACATTTCATTGGCACCTTTTGTGACATCCAGGGCTGTAAGCCTGGTGTTACAATGTGGGCTCACCTTGCCAAATCGCAATAGGTCATTGAATCACTTGCGGCACTGCAGCCACGTCCGTGCAACCACCCCACAGCTGCTAACTTCCTCTGCAACCTCCAACTATGCCTTCTTGCCGAGGCCTGCTAACTTCTTCCTCCCATCGAATCGGAAAAGCAGCTCCTGTTATGCCCTTGCCACCTGGAGGAGCATCTCCATGGAAGCATCACGAAACCGCGGAGCCACTCTTCCTCTAACTGCAACTATTCCTTGAAAGTAACCCTTGTTTCGTTTCCCTTCCAGGTGTCTCTATATGTGATGCCTTTAAACCGAGTGCTGCCATCCTTTTAAATATGGCACCTATATTTCAGCTTCCAGGACTTCCTCCTGCCTGACACCCATTATTGGCTGTCTCCCCTGCCTGCCAGCTGTGAACTGGAAACTGCTGGCAAGGTCCAGCATCTTGTCCCGCCACCCACCCATCCAGCCACGTGACTCAATTTGAAACCTGACATTGGGCCTTCCTCCCTTCTGGTAAAATTCAGATCCATCTGGTCAGTACAATTCTGCATGGTCCATTTACCAACTGAGCCATACAAAAACCATCAACTCTGTTATCATGGAAATTGAAAAACAACAACTATTTTTTACATTTGAAGTGTTTCCCCTGCATTGACACCTTTCTTTAACAATTTCTGAATCCAGTACACATGAAGAATGGTGCAAATTGATAAAGAGAAGCAAGAAATGAGTGTGAAATTGGAATGAGGACAGAAGCTATTGTGCAGATGAGATTTTGTGTTTGTAAATGGAACTTGTCCTTGAGATTAATCAAAGAGAACATTTTTGTATGTGAAACGCATCTGAATAATTATCTACATTCCACTCAACATATATGCAAACAGCTTGAGAACATTCTCCCAAAATACAAGATCAACAAAAGGCAGTCCTGTGCTGTCACTAAAATGTGAATACAAAGGAAGATGTGAGGCTGGCTGTTACAACCAGGTGAGAAGGGTGTCTAGGGGACCCTCTCTGCTTTCACCTGGTCTTACTGTAACAGGGTTTAATTTTAAACACGTTGTGTTTTTAGCTCCCCTTTGGTGAATCCTTGTTCACCACCTTACAATTATAAGGCAAATAAACTAGCATCGCAGGTTTTCTCAGGTTTAAAGCAGAAAAGTGAAATTTTATTAAGCTTAAACTCTAATTCGGTTAATGCCTATGGATACATGACACCCACGCTAGCATGTACACGTGATACACACATGCAGATAGAGACAGAAAGAAAACAGAAGAAATAAAGTGAAAAAGTTTGAGGCAATATCTGAGGAGGTTTATTGTGCTATGGTTCTTCAAGCTCACTGTAGATTCCTTTATTGGACGTAGATCTTGCTTTTCGTTGGGGCCCAGTATTCTTCTTAAACCTTATTCGTTGTAGGAGACTTTTCTCTCTTGTGGTTCATAGAAATATAGAAACATAGAAAATAGGAGCAGGAGTAGACCATTCGGCCCTTCGAGCCTGCCCCGCCATTCTGTACAATCATGGCTGATCATCCAAACTCAGTAACCTGTTCCCGCTTTCTCCCCATATCCCTTGATCCCATTAGCTCTCAGAACTATAATAGAAACATAGAAAAATAGGAGCAGAAACATGTGTCTTCAGTGGATTTGGAGTTCCGTGAGAAAGAGATGGAAGCAGCAGACAGAAGAGGCTGTGGTGAGCCAGTCAGGAGACATCTTCTCAGTCCAGGAGCATTCTCCTTTCTGCCCAAACTGTTTGTACAAATTTAAAAAACTCAGGTTGCCTAGCAGGTTAGTCATGTGACTAGCTGGTTTGACCATGTCCGTTTATGTATTCGGCCATCTCAGCAGTCAACCTGGAATGCGAGCACCCCCACCTTCAACGTCCATTGTGGGTTGAATGTGTCAGGGAATGGCTGCTTTGTCCTTTCCAAACACTGTTTGTTAATATGCAATTGTCTTTCCAGCCAAGATCTGCCAATTTTTTAAAACAAGTCCTTTCTTCGCTTCAACAACAGTTTGAAATTTAATGTCCATGTGGCGAAATTAATATGCCTCATGCTTGGCAGGTGGGGGCTGCATGTTACTGGCATACACAAACAAGACAAGTGTTCAGTATCAAACATTGCATTCTTGCACAAATCAAATTCCTATTACACGTCTAGTACTGAGTTCTTTGTGATCAAATTACAAAAGATTGAAGAGTGCATTCTGGGCTGTGCGTGACTGACCTCGCAAACTAGATTTTGCCAAATTAATCTTTATGAGTTTACAATCATCAGGGTTAGGTTGTGAGAATTTAACAGGTAATTGGTCCTTTCTGGGCTTTATTCTTACGCTTGCTTAACATGTGCCTTAATAAAAAAAAGTTGAATAATTTCCCAGATATCTAAACTTATTGACACCAATTCACCAACCTTAAGCAGCCCATTGCATGTCTCTAATTCCTCTTTGTAAAATGTGACTCAATAGAAAATTATTACTTTAAAATATTTCATCAAAGGAAACTGAGAGAAGTCAGTGCCACACTGGAATCCAAAACACTTCTTTCACCATTGAGGTTTGGGGTCAAATTCAAATCCAGCATTCGAGTTCAGAAATTCTTGTCGGCACCAAGCATTTCAGCAACACCAATTGTGCGATAGGGCACAGCAGGGACAGGGGTATGGTGGGGCTCTGCCAATTTCTTGAAGCTAAAATAAATGTTGAACATGAGAAATGGACTGAGAGTGTAAATACACTCAAACCCTGCAGGACATCAATTACCGGTGCATGTCGTGACAACACTATTCCAGGCCAAAATGGAGATGATTGGGTCATTCCCCATCAATCACGCCTGCAGACCACACTGCTGTAAATGACTGGAATTAATTTAACGCACAAATTCTGCTTTTTGCAGTTCATAATCTTTGAACAAATTCTGTAAATAGACTTTGTTTCCTTTGCTGTTTGCTTTAAGGCTTGCTGGAAATCCTGCCCCACCTCAAACACATTGCCAGGCTCAGTGATGCCATTTAACATTCTGATCTTCCAAGCTTGTGTTGAGTTTCTTTGCAACAGTGTAAGAGGCTGAGGACAGAGAGGTCAGAGTGGGAATGGAACGGGAAATTAAATTGGCTCCAGGAACAGCTCGTCACCTTTCAATGAGGCACTTTACAGCCTTCCAGACATAACATTTAGTTCAACAATTTCAGATCATTTTCTCTGACAGCAGGTGCTGTTAATAGTTCAGCTTTTTTTTATTCGTTCATGGGATATGGGTGTTGCTGGCGAAGCCAGAATTTATTGCCCATCCCTAACTGCCTTTGAGAAGGTGGTGATGAGCTGCCTTCTTGAATCACTGCAGTCCATGTGAGGTAGGTACACCCAGAGTGCTGTTAGGGAGGGAGTTCCAGGATTTTGGCCCAGCGACAGTGAAGGAACCCTGAAACAGTTTCAAGTCAGGATGGTGTGTGACTTGGAGGGGAGTGGTGGTGTTCCCATGCATTTGCTGCCCTCGTCCTTCCAGGTGGTAGAGGTCACGGGTTTGAAAGGTGCTATCGATGGAGTCTTGGTGCGTTGTAGCAGTGCATCTTGTAGATGGTACACACTGCTGCCACTGTGCCCTGGTGGTGGAGGGAGCTGTTGCCATTTACACCTCTTCGAGATGCTTCCTTTGTTCCTTTACTTGCCCCATTACCATCCTCTTTTGCTTTGCACCAGCATCCCTTTCATCATTTAATCTCCCCTGTCTTCCCTTTCATTCTTTCCTCTTCCCTCCCCCTTTTTCTATGTTTGCACTTGTTTAAAAACATTTTTTTATTCATTCATGGGATGTAGGCATCACTGGCCAGGCCAGCATTTATTGCCCATCCCTAATTGCCCTTGGGAAGGTGGTGGTGAGCTGCCTTCTTGAACCACTGCAGTCCATTTGGGGTAGGTACACCCACAGTGCTGTTAGGAAGGGAGTTCCAGGATTTTGACCCAGTGACAGTAAAGGAACGGCGATATGGTTCCAAATCAGGATGGTGTGTAACTTGGAGGGGAACTTGCAGGTGGTGGTGTTCTCATGTATTTGCTGCCCTTGTCCTTCTAGTTGGTAGAGGTCGCAGGTTTGGAAGGTGCTGTCTAAGGAGCCTTGGTGCATTGCTGCAGTGCATCTTGTAGATGGTACACACTGCTGCCACTGTGCGTCGGTGGTGGAGGGAGTGAATGTTTGTGGATGGGGTGCCAATCAAGCGGGCTGCTTTGTCCTGGATGGTGTCGAGCTTCTTGAGTGTTGTTGGAGCTGCACCCATCCAGGCAAGTGGAGAGTATTCCATCACACTCCTGACTTGTGCCTTGTAGATGGTGGACACGCTTTGGGGAGTCAGGAGGTGAATTACTCGCCTCAGGATTCCTAGCCTCTGACCTGCTCTTGTAGCCATGGTATTTATATGGCTACTTCAGTTCAGGTTCTGGTCAATGGTAGCCCCGAAGATGTTGATAGTGGGGGATTCAGTGATGGTAATGCCGTTGAATGTCAAGGGGAGATGGTAAGATTCTCTCTTGTTGGAGATGATCATTGCCTGGCACCTGTGTGGTGCCAATGTTACTTGCCACTTATCAGCCTAAGCGTGGATATTGTCCAGGTCTTGCTGCATTTCTACACGGACTGCTTCAGTATCTGAGGAGTCACGAATGGTGCTGAACATTGTGCAATCATCAGCGAACATCCCCACTTCTGATCTTATGATTGAAGGAAGGTCATTGATGAAGCAGCTGAAGATGGTTGGGCCCAGGACACTACCCTGAGGAACTCCTGCAGTGATGTCCTGGAGCTCAGATGATTGACCTCCAACAACCACAACCATCTTCCTTTGCGCTAGGTATCACTCCAGCCAGCAGAGGGTTTTCCCCTTGATTCCCATTGACCTCAGTTTTGCTAGGGCTCCTTGATGCCATACTCGGTCAAATGCTGCCTTGATGTCAAGGGCAGTCACTCTCACCTCATCTCTTGAGTTCAGCTCTTTTGTGCATGTTTGAACCAAGGCTGTAATGAGGTCAGGAGCTGAATGGCCCTGGCAGAACCCAAACTGAGCGTCACTGAGCAGGTTACTGCTAAGCAAGAGCCGCTTGATGGCACTGTTGATGACACCTTCCATCACTTTACTGATGATTGAGAGTAGACTGATGGGGTGGTAATTGGCCGGTTGGACTTGTCTTGCTTTTTGTGTACAGGACATACCTGGGCAATTTTCCACTTTGCAGGGTAGATGCCAGTGTTGTAGCTGTACTGGAACAGCTTGGCTAGGGGCGCGGCAAGTTCTGGAGCACAGGTCTTCAGTACTATTGCCGGAATATTGTCAGTGCCCATCGCTTTTGCAGTGTCCAGTGCCGTCAGTCGTTTCTTGATATCACGCAAAGTGAATCGAATTGGCTGAAGTCTGGCATCTGTGATGCTGGGGACTTCAGGAGGAGGCCGAGATGGATCATCAACTCGGCGCTTCTTGCTGAAGATTGTTGCAAATGCTTCAGCCTTATCTTTCGCACTGATGTGCTGGGCTCCCCCATCATTGAGGATGGGTATATTTGCGGAGCCACCTCCTCCAGTTAGTTGTTTAATTGTCCACCACCATTCACGGCTGGATGTGGCAGGACTTCAGAGCTTAGATCTAATCCGTTGGTTATGGGATCGCTTAGCTCTGTCTATCGCATGCTGCTTATGCAGTTTGGCACGCAGATAGTCCTGTGTTGTAGCTTCACCAGGTTGACACCTCATTTTGAGGTATGCCTGGTGCTGCTCCTGGCATGCCCTCCTGCACTCTTCATTGAACCAGGGTTGATCTCCTGGCTTGATGGTAATGGTAGAGTGGGGGATATGCCGAGCCATGAGGTTGCGGATTCTGGTTGAGTATAGTTCTGCTGCTGCTGATGGTCCACAGCGCCTCATGGATGCCCAGTTTTGCATTGCTAGATCTGTTCGAAATCTATCCCATTTAGCACGATGACAGTGCCACACAACACGATGGTCGGTATCCTCAATGTGAAGGCGGGACTTTGTCTCCACAAGGACTGTACGGTGGTCACTTCTACCAATACTGTCATGGACAGAAGCATCTGCGGCAGGCAGATTGGTGAGGATGAGGTCAAATATGTTTTTCCCTCGTGTTTGTTCCCCCACCACCTGCCGTAGACCCAGTCTAGCAGCTATGTCCTTTAGGACTCGGCCAGCTCGGTCAGTAGTGCTGCTACCGAGCCACTCTTGGTGATCGAGATTGAAGTCCCCCACCCAGAGTATATTTTGTGCCCTTGCCACCCTCAGTGCTTCCTCCAAGTGGTGTTCAACATGGCGGAGTACTGAGTCATCAGCTGAGGGAGGGAGGTAGATGGTAATCAGTAGGAGGTTACCTTGCCCATGTTTGACTTGATGCCATGAGACTTCATGGGGTCCGGAGTCAATGTTGAGGACTCCCAGGGCAACTCCCTCCCTACTGTATACCACTGTGCCACCACCTCTGGTGGGTCTGTCCTGCCGGTGGGACAGGACATACCCGGGGATGGTGATGGCAGTGTCTGGGACATTGAATCTATTAAATCTTCCAGTTCCAGTGAAAGATCATTAACCTCAAACGTTAACTCTGTTTCTCTCTCAACAGATGCTACCAGACTTGCTGAGTGTTTCCATCATTTTCTCTTTTTATTTCAGCCTTCCAGCATTCACAGTATTTTGTTTTTGTTGTATGAATTATGTTTTTGTTCATTGAGCTCTGAAATTCCTATTGATTTTTCAAACCTTGCCAAGTGACTGAACTGTGAGCTGCTCCAAAGCTTTTGCCAGTGCGCAACAAACCAATAGCTCACAGGTGCACAAGAGTAACTTTAAGATGTTTTCAGCTGATTTATCTATTTCTTGTACAAAAAGTACTGGGGAGGGGGTAGAATTTCAGCTTCACCCCCAGGACAGGGATCTAAGAACAGATCATCTTCACTTTATCGAAACTGCCTGGTTTTCAGCGCATTGAAATCAATGGAATGAATGTGATCGACTCCACCACTCTTTCAATCAGTGCATCCAAAACTAAACAAAACTATCGCAGGGTAAATGTTCACCAATCCAGACCTCATAGTATGGAGCCACTGTTGAACTGATTGCAAATCATTGTTACAATGTGTATAACCCATCTCTGACCCACGTTTCCACCAAGTGCATCTGCCCACGTAGGAAGGTGGAATTGGTGAATTAATCCTCTTTTTCTTGTTGAAGTCTTGAGCAAGATGCAACATCTTCATGTTCACAGGTTAAATTTTGGTTTGGCCCAACTATTAGTTCCTAAAAATAAGAGATCACTGGTAGTATTGGATGAGGAATGCCAAAATAGAATAGCCAAACATTGGCTTTTGATTGATTGGACAAAATAGACTTTGATTGTTCTGCTTTTTCTTATATACTTCGAGAAAACGTCCATATAAACCTGTCCTGAAGTTGCACAGGGAATTCGCCCTATCTCCTGCTGTAATTGCATTGGGAAATCTGTAGAAACCCTGGAGAAAAGGTAGAAATGGCAATTTTCACTGTTTCTCTGAAGTTATAAACCAGGAAATAAGGAGAGTTTTACAGAAATTCAAGGCCAATTAATTTAGATTTTTCAAGGGTGCATTCTTCTTAATTCTCATTTCAGTTTCACCCTTAATTAAAAACATTTTTCGTCACACAGCTAAAGAATGTAAATCGGTTTCAGCTAAATCACAAGAAGTGGGTGGGTTTTCCAAAGCAAATTTCAGATGTTATAATAGAATCACACAACTCATTCTCTCAGACCAAAGACGATGTGAACCAACTCTTGAGAAATATAGAGCAGGAGAATTACGAAAGTCTTTTCATTTACACTTACAGATGGACAAATTACAGTAGATTCAAAATGTCATTACAAATGGGAGGTTAGGCATAACACAATAGATGTTATGGCACTTTAAAATACATATAGGAGTTTGGTTAGAGGCTTCCTGAATTTAGAGTCATTCGGATTTCTTTTAGAAAATGAGAGGAGAATAACAGAATAAACTCAAACAATAATTGTTTGAAAAAAGGCAACTTCAGTTCCATCAACAACTGTAAATGGAATATTGATTGTTAGGAAAGAATGACTATGAATACGACCAATTACAGCATTTGTTGCTGCACTGGGAATGCTGGGAATATGACACCCAATCACTTCCATATTTTTATTATTTTTTTAATGGACAATATTAACTCCCTTTTGCCTCCTAAAGAAAATGGACTTCAGTTTATTGTTCTGATTGTTAACTGATTCAACCCTATGTTAAAAAATGTTTGGGGAAAAGATCTGACTGGGGTCATAGGCATAGGAACTGCAAAGTTATACGATGGACTTTGACCTTAATGATTCAAACACAGCTCAAACTGTTGCTTTGGGTAAAAGTCCACCTGAATATCTAAAGCCTAATAAATCCAGCAAAGTGCATGATGAAGTACAGGGCTGTGGAAAATTCAGTCCATGTTTGTCAGTACTATCTATCCAACCATGGCAGTCAATTGCTGCATAGCAAGGTTCTGCAAACAGTAAATGAGACTAATAATCAGTTAATTTGTTTTTTCTAGGTGTTGCTTGAGAAAACCTTTCCTTAGAATTACACCATGGATTAGTTTTAGTTTAGTTTAGTTTAGTTTAGAGATACAGCAGTGAAACAGGCCCTTCGGCCCACCGAGTCTATGCCGACCATCAACCACCCACTTATACTAATCCTACACTAATTCCATATTCCAACCACATCCCCACCTGTCCCTATATTTCCCTACCACCTACCTATACTAGGGGCAATTTATAATGGCCAATTTACCTATCAACCTGCATGTCTTTTGGCTTGTGGGAGGAAACCGGAGCACCCGGAGGAAACCCACGCAGACACAGGGAGAACTTGCAAACTCCACACAGGCAGTACCCAGAATTGAACCCGGGTCTCTGGAGCTGTGAGGCTGCGGTGCTAACCACTGCGCCACTGTGCCACCTTAACATCAATATACTGGCATGGATTGAGAATTGGTTAAGGGACAGAAAACAGAGAGTAGGAATAAAAGGGTCATTCTCAGGTTAATATGCTGAGACTAGTTGGGTATCGCAAGATCAGTTTTTGACCCCCAGCTATTCACAATCTAGATCAATGATTTGGATGTGGGGACCAAATGTAATATTTCCAAGTCTGCTGATGACACGAAACTCAGTGGGAATGTGAGGTGTAAGAAGGATACAAAGAGGCTTCAAGGGGATTTAGGCAGACTAAGAATATGGCAGATAAATATAATGAGGAAAAATGTGAAGTTATCCACTTTGGCAGGAAAAGCAGAAATGCAGAGTTTTTCTTAAATATTGAGAGATTGGGAAGTGTTGATGTCAAAAGGGACTGGGTGTCCTTGTTCATGAGTCACTGAAAGCTAACATGCAGTTGCAGCAAACATTTGGGAAGGCAAATAGTATGTTGGCCTTTACTGCAAGAGGATTTGAGTACAAGAGTAAAGATGTCTTGCTGCAATTGTGTAGAGCCTTGGTGAGACTGCACCTGCAGTATTGTGTACAGTTTTGGTCTCTTTACCTGAGGAAGGATATATTTGCCGTGGAGGGAGTGCAATGAAGGTTCACCAGAGTAATTCCTGGGATGACAGAATTTTCCTATGAGGAGAGATTATGGAGACTGGACCTGTGTTCTCTCGAGTTTGCTGTTGGCATTCTTCCATCTATGAAAGATGATGGACTTGCAGAAAACAATCCATTTTGGTGGGGTGTCTTCTTTTGGTGCACCTTTGTTGATGGCTGTGAAGGCCAATCCTTGAGAGGCAGGTTCTGCCACAGGTGCTGTGAAGCTGCCAAGTGACGCTGTGAGTTGTTGATTTTGACATTAGTGCCTGTTGCCAAGCTGCTGGAGCAACTGGTCATCATGGTAGTACACACCAGTCCACAGGATGTGTCGCCATTTCCCTCTTTTGCCAGCTAGTGACTCCCAAGTGTTATAGTCGACATTTAGGGCCTTCATGTCACAACTGCAAGCATCCTTGAATTGGAGCTTTGGGTGCCCCACTGGTCATCTGGCCCCAGCTACCTCACCATATAGAAGGTCCTTGGGTATGTGACCGTCTTCCATTGTGCGGATGTGTCCGATCCACTGAAGTTGCCTCTGTTTGATTAGTGCCAACACACTTGGGAGCTCTGTCTTTGAGAGGACTGCCTAATTTGTGATTTTGTCCTGCCAGGATATACCCATAATGCACCACAGACAGTGGAAATTATTGAGCTTCTTTTCTCTAGAGTTTAGAAGAATATAAACATACAAAATTCTTACACTGTTTGACAGGGTAGATGCAAAAAGAATGTTTCCCCTGGATGAGGATCTAGAACCAAGGGGCACAGTCTCAGAATAAGGGGTCAGTCATTTAGGACTGAGATGAGGAGGTGTTCCTTCACTCAGACGGTGGTGAATCTTTGGAATTCTCTGCTCCAGAGGGCATTGGAAGCTCAGTCAATGAGTATGTTCAAGATGGAGATCGATAGATTTCTAGATAGTAAATGCACCAAACGATATGGGAATAGTGCGGGAAAATGGCATTGAGGTAGAAGATTAGCCATGATCTAGTTGAATGGCAGAGCAGGCTCGAGGGGTCGAATGGCCTACTCATACTCCTATTTCCTCTGTTCGTAACTTGCATTTATGTGTAACCCTTACCATAGTAAAATCTCCCATGGTGCATCTCAGGAGTGTTATCAGACAAAATCTGACATTGCCACATAAGGAGATATTGGTCAAAGAGGTAGGTTTTGAGGACTAACATTCTGGAGGAAAGTGAGGTAGAAACTTTGAGAAGTTTAGGGAGGAAATTGCAGATCTTAGGATCTAGAGAGATGACGGACTAATGATGGTGGAGCAAAGGAACTCAGTTATACATAAGAGGTCAGATTTGGAGGAACGTTGAGTTCTTGGAGGGTTGTCGGGTTGGAGGAGGTACTGAGATAGGGAGGAGAGAGGCCATGGAAGGATTTGAACACAAGGATTTGAAGAGCAACCCACAGTCAATGTTTCAACTGAAAGATAGTACCTCTGGCAATGTGGCACATCCTCAATTTACATACAAGCATTTATTATGTTTGTACACCATTATTATCAACTTTTTTTCATTCTGAATTCTTATGTTCAAATCTATAATGAAAACTACATATGTAAACTTGTCACACTGTAATTATGTGCTCTTTTGCTCTCTCTCTTCCCTAAATACAGAATGGAAAAGCAAACCCAAGTATTCTGTAATATAAATTATGACAAATTAGCTTTGGGATAGTTAACTTAAAAGCAGGCTTACTCCTACAGCATTAGTTAGTTTAGATATTTGTTTTATATAAAATTAGGACAATAGAAAACTTATGGATCTCAGTTTGAAAAATATTTTCTGTTCCTCTCATAGAGTTATACAGTACAGAAACAGGCCCTTTAGCCCATCGTGTCTGTGCCGGCCATCAAGCACCTAACCATTCTAATCCCATTTTCCAGCACTTGACCCATAGCCTTGTATGCTATGGCATTTCAAATGCTCATCTAAATACTTCTTAAATGTTGTGAGGGTTCCTGCCTCTACCACCTCTTCAGGCAGTGTGTTCCAGATTCCAACCACCCTCTGGGTGAAAAAAAATTTCCTCAAATCCTCTCTAAACCTCCATATATTTTCTGTAAAATAAACCAGTTGATTGGTTTGCAGTTATGCTGTGTCTTGATAGATTGATTTCAGTTTACTTTCTAGAAAGAAATGCATATGGTAGCAGTTGAGATACCCTTTTTTAACCAGATACTGGGCAGCAAACAGTGTACTCCTGATAACTGGAACATGAGGTCCACTTTCAGTATAATCAGTAATTCTGAACTAGATAGAATATTTTGTACAAAATGTAAAAATTGTGCCTGGTGTACGAAACATTTTTACGATAACATCACCACCAAGATTTTTTGCTCTTATATTGAGCACCAGTTGGTTAATCAATGTCAATCCTGATCCACCATCCAACAGAACCAAATTACTCTTGGCATCAAGGTTAGTACAAATCTTCATAAAGAAATTAGAGCTCATAATATATTTATGGTTATAATTTTACCTTTACTACAAATCATTGCTCTTGCATTTCACCATGATAACATGTCTATTAGCTAATTCCTCTGGTATGAACCGAACATAAGCATTAATGAAAATGTATGGCCACAATCCTAACTCCAAGCTGTCATTTACCAAACAATTGCAAGAGAAATATATTTTTAGACTGTGGCACAATCCTCATCATTAAACCTTTCAGCTGCAGTAGATAAGGAAGATGTACTGTGGTTTGTCCAATGGCTCTTTTGCAAATGGATTAAATTTAAGATTTCTGAATGTCAGCTAATATGTGAAACTAGTCCAAATCATGTATTACTGAAAATGAGCAATTATTGTGCAGTTTTATCTGAGTGCTAGATACAGCAAAATTGCAAATATATTCAGAAAGAATATTTATAACTTTAAATGTCAGCCTTGTCTCAGTGGTTGCACTCTTGTCATGAATGTTGGGAGTTCAAGCCTTGCTTCAGGACTTGTTGACATAATTCAGCTTGACACTTCAGTGTCGCGCTGAGGTGTGTTGATCTGTTTGAGATGCTGCCTTTTGGATGTATTGTTAACCTGAGGCCATGCCTGCCCTCTCAAATGATGTAAAGGATCCCATGGCGCTATTTGAAGATCAGGGGAGGGATCCTAGCCAATACTTTTCCCTCAACAATCAAACAAAATGGTTTATCTTGTTATTTATCTCATGGCTATTTGTGGGATCTTACTGCATATAATATAGCTGATCATGTTCCTACTTTACAGCAGTGACTACACTTCAAGAAATGTACCTTGGGACATCAAGAAAGGTGTTCTATAAATGTAAGTTTTTTTTACAAGTCCTGTATGAAAATGTATTTTCCATAAATTGTTGAAGAAGTCATATTTAAAGAATTTGGTGAATTTATAAAGGATATTGTGTTGTATAGCCTGAAGTCATTCAATCTGTAGGCTAAAATATTTTAGAATATGTTTCTTCCTGTAAGTATAACGGCACTGAATTTTGGTAACTGTTTCAATTTTCAGCAAAAAATACTAGCATTGTGATAGAGCTTTATGGTTGCTGAGATTTTGATGAGTTGTATTTCCTCGGCCTTCTTACATATATACCATAAGCTCATAGTCTACATTGAGCTCACTGCCCAAGCTCACTGTCAAAGGGCATGGGAAATTACATGTAGCTGTAATTTTGAAAAATTACTTAAATTATCATATTAATTGTTGCTCATCAGCAATAGTCTGTAGGGAGAAGCAGAGTTATTTCAGTATTGGGTATGTATTTGGAGGTTCACTTAGAAATAGTTCAGGGAATGAGAGTTAGCCTCAGTCATCTCAGGGCTAATTGGTCATCAACAGAAAGGTTCTTGGTGCTTGGCTGGAGAGGACTGTCAGAGTAAAGGTGGTGTTACTAGTGCAGAAGGCAAGAAAATGTGATTGAAGTATGGATACAGCTCCTGACTCACAGAGCAATGTCACATCTTGCCCCTCCAGGTCACCCTTAAATGACAGTAGTGGTGCAAGAAAAACAAGCAGAACTAGAAAACAGAGTTAGGGTAAAGCTAACTGCTGGGCAATCTCCTGACCCAGTATGGGGGGTAAATTGGCTTCCAATGATATTTAGCAGACAACCATCTCACTTACTCCTGTCAGTGTGCAGAGCACTTAGAGGGGGTGCTAGGCAGGGCTCTATGGCAACCACAGCTTACACAATTGGCAAGGAGAAACATAGGGTAAAAAATCATTAGCATGTACACAAATCATTACTAGAATATTTAATTTGCTTCGACATTATGTGGTAAATTTTGATTGTGGACTCTCAGAGCTTTAAATGACAGGAGTACATAAGCACAATTTTCAGCCGTGTGATTGTTCTTCCAGAATGAGCTCTATGACTAAATTCTCATCCTATCCTGTAAAAGATCACACCAAAAGCATTACATTATATAATTTCCCCCACGTCAGCTATATCCAGGGTGTTTTCTTGGTTCAGTTTAAAATAAAATTATAGAAAGTGAAAGGAATGAGACATGTCAGGTCAGTTAGTGCAAAGGTCTTATTGATGAGGATGCTCTTAGTCACTGCATTGTGAATGGATCCAGGACTGGTAAATGTGTTGGGCAGATGGGGCACTAATTGGGATTAATTGGATAGGAATTTCAAATAGTCGGCACAGCCACGATGGAACATACAGCCTCCTTCTGCATTGTATCATTCTGTGATTCCAGGCTGGAGGTCTCATCAATGACTTGGTATCTGTAATGGTAAATCGCAGCATTCTTTTCTGGTTCCTTATCTGCATTGTTGTCTGCTGTTATCTGGGGGATGGAGAAGAGTTAGATTTCCAAATTGTTCTGTGTACATTTTGATCTGTATGTTTGAATAAGTGGTCACCTCACTTGTGTGTTTTTTTGAATCTAGTTTTATTTTATGATGTTTCGTAACGGCTTGACCTCAACTGTGCAGGCAAAAGATTTCTGAAGAATCGGTCTAAATTCTACAGGGGAGACATTTCACATTCCACGAAATATTCCATTATGGTTACAACTGTAACAAAACTACTGCAATCTTTTACAAGACTATTGTGGGTTAAATAAAGATTTTCTTTTGCAGACTAGTACCACTTGTAGTGCTATATTATAATGGAGGAATGCTGCCATGGCCTAGTAATGGAATAAGACATCAAGCATACTGATTTACACATGTATTACTTTGGAAAAGTTTGGATTCATCTGAAGGATCCAGGTTAATATGTCCTATTAAAACATCTAACAAGTTTGGTCGAACAGAAGCTTCTCCTAGGGTGATTGATGACTGTGATCAACGCAATGTGCAAATCTAGATTAGAGAGCACAGGAATGTTGTTAAAATAGGGAGCTATTTGTCTGTATGCTTTCCAACCAATCAGCAATTATATGCCTCTCGCTGCTTTATCCTTTTATTTGACCTTTGTGGTCAACTTTCATGGAAATCTGAAACTATGCAGCAAATCCCTGTTTTGTTTATTCAAGCCTTAGAAATTGATTTGTAGGGAAATATGTCAACATTCTGCCTCCAGTATCCAGAAAAATCTAAATTATTTCATTTATTATTTGTTGTAAAAAATGTTAACACTTTTTGATTTGGAAAGTGAAGAATGTTTTTGCATCTCTACATTTGTGATTTCACAGAGAGATGAATTTTGGAATTATATTTTAGTCATATGATTATACATAATCTATGTCACAGCCAGAATTTGCTGGTGAGTTTTTTGATCTGCCTCACTAGTGGAAATATTTATTATATGTCACTGCTGGCCATGATAATGATGCATGATAGTGAGAGCTATGAGTTAACTTGTCTCCGTTCATAAAACAAATTGCCTTTACAAAACAAATTTACTAGTTGCTCCTCTGATATCATCCACTAAAGGTGAAAGAGAGTGGATTTTATTGAGTTGTGAGGTGTCTAATTTATGACAGAATAAGGTCTATTGGAATATTAGATGCAAATACAGTTTGTAGGAAGCTTTACTGTAAAATGTTATTATAATCATAAAAATAACTGAATGAGTATGAGCCCAGAGATTTCTTACAAATTCTTTGCTCAGAAGATCTGAAATGTGCCTGTGGCAAAAAATGTACTTTTGTCTGTGTGAGATTTGTTTTATGTTCTATTTTTGTACTGCTAAATTCAACATGGAACTGGTTGACTCTACACAGCATCTTTTTTTTCCTTTAATGTCCAACAGCCAAATATTTTGCTCCTCTGCTGCTGATGTCCTGTCCCACAAAATGTTCACCACCTCCACCTCCCTATCTTTCACACCAAGCATCCCTGCTGGGAACTTTAGTTCCTAGTCCATGAACACTTGTAATTTATAATTCTTGTCTTTGTTTCTCAATAGCTCTACAGCCTTGTCCCTCTCTGACTTACTACAGCCATTCAACCTCCTCCATTCCTTGATCCCACCTCCTCATCCCTTCCTTTTCCCCACCACTGCTGGTTGTACTTTCAGTCACATTGATTCTACTCGTTGCAATTCGGTCACCAAACTTTTTCACCAACATCTTCTCCTTAAGGCCAACATTTCCACTCAGGATGTGGTCAGCTCTCCTAACTTCCTCCTCTTCACCTCGACATCCGTTTATTCCCCATGTCCCTTAGGACACATTGACCGTGTTATTCAACTTCTGCTCAAAATGGGTGCAAAGTTGGGACCACCTCAATTTAGGCTCATGCCTCATTTAAATACTGCCAAAAAAGCTACATTCAGCAAAAGGGCAAGCCACTGCAGATTAAGCTGATCTTAGATATCAAAGGTGCCTTTCACCTTCCTCCTTCCCTCCCTTCACCCTCCTTCTGCCCACTCCCTTCCCTCCACCACCACCACCCCCCCCCAACCATGATTTTCCACTGCTCTGTCTGTTTTTCAGCCACAAAACATGCAGCTGTGTGTTGAGTTTCCACTTCATTCTGTGTTAAAGGCTCTATATAATTTTATGATTTTAAGTTGGTACTGTGAATGCCACATAATTAGGGGGTTAAATTGGCAAAGCAGCACTTGTTTATAGAGTGCTACATGGCTTCCTACTGCCGAAAAATGGTGGGCAGGAAGCTTGTGCATGTTTATAACCAGCAGTACACCACCCGTCATTTTGGATAACAAGCAACAGGAGGCGTCCTTTGCTTATGCTTGAAGCAAGCATTAGGCCATTTATATCTGCAAGGATATAAACACTTGCCTAACAGGAAAATAGTGGGCCAAAGAACTTACTATTAATGATAATGACAGAGGCATTTAAAGAAAAAAACACAAGTGACTTGATGCCAAATCATTTTGGTAATTGGCTTGCATTGTTTATCCAGATTTAAATCTGAGAAACTAGGTATATTGTTGCATCAGGAACAGTGAATGCGATATGGAGCTCCACTAATAACACGTTGAGTCTAATATTCCCTATGGTACACTGATAATACAATATTACAGTCGGCTTCTTGATCTAAACTGCATTGACCTGTTCAGAATCTTCTATTTTGGAAGCTAAGATTTTACTTCAAATGCAATTTTCACCTCTGAATATCATCATGAAAAAACGTACAAGCCAAAGCAAATGTGATCTCGAAAAGCTTTAACACCACCTCCCTCCCATGCTTTTATGTGAGGTGATTTTCTTGCCCAACTTATATCTACCTGAGTCTGGTGTTAAATCATAGCAAGTAGCATTAAAGGATGACAGCAGTTACAATGTAGCAAGGACCTTGTTGAAGGATTGAAGAATTCACAATAATGAAGTCGACAGGAAGGAGAATCCTCTCTGCAGATTTGTGTGAATGTAGCTTCTTCATTCTGATCAGTAAACAATGTGATAGGTACTTTGTAATAAACGGATCTTTTTTAGAACAATTGGAAAATGCAACATCACATGTGCAGTCACTGTTTTTATTAGTTAATATAAGATCTGAGTAAAACTGCTTGGTGGAGTTCCTCATTGTATAAATGGAACAGTTTCACCCATAGACTCACACATTTCATTACTAAATCTGGATTGTGACAGTTAGTCTGAGCACAAACACAGTAGACAGCACGAATCAGGTAGTGAATCGCCATGTTCAATTTCAATACAATTGTTTCTCTTCATGTTCTGGTCAGTTGTTGGTCTAACTTAAGCATTAACAATGTCTCTGATGCTGTTTCGTTTATGTTTTTGGAGAGAACCTACACCCTGATCATATCTTGATGAAGATCTATCGGACAAACTCTTGCTTAAAGGAGGCCAGTCTCATTGAACCTGCTCATCAATAACAAAAGCAAAATACTGCAGGTGCTGGAAATCTGAAAGAAATATAGAAAATGCTGGAAAAGCCTTTGGTCAGAACATCTCACCTATATACTAATCAAGTCCAGGCTGAGACGAAGGCTGAGGAATTGAACTCTAGCCCAAAACAGGTGCAAAGTCAGCAGAGTGTTCGCTGTCCATGTTGTATTCAGCTGAAAGGGTGCTCTCGAGCTGCAGGCACCGAACAGGCACCCCACTGTTGTTCGCTGGTCAGTAAGGGCAGGCTCCTGTGTTCAGTCAGCCAACAAGTTGGGTCTGGGAAGAGGGCTGTGATCTCAGGGGGACCACAGGTGATTTGGCAGCAGGTTGAATTTTGTTTATGTTTATAGACAGATTTTTGATTTACTAGGGAGTTAAGGGGGTGGAGGCAGCAGGCAGGAAAATAGATCAGCCATGATCTTATTGAACGGCGGAGCAGGTTCAAGGGGCCAAATGGCCTACTCCTGCTCCTATTTCTTATGTTCTTCCCAGCCTGTCAGATTGTCCTATTGTGGTGTCTATGGAGCAGTCGCTCAGGAAACAGAGTTCTATCTAATGTCAACTGTTGGCTTTGTCATTTCCCATCAAGTCAAGTAGGGTTTTGCTTTTTCAAAGTTTCCCACTCCTCAAATCCAGCTTTTTTGGCTTTCTTCCTATTTGTTTGCCCCTTCTCAAGTGATAACTAAGCAAAAAATTGTTAATGTTTGTAACTGAGGAGAGATTGCTACCTTTATATAGAAGGGATGAGTAATCATAATCATAAATCAATCCTTCTTGACTGAGTTATTCATCTGGTCTTCAGTAGTGAAGGCAACACCATGTCTACATCTACTTTTCAATTCTGTCTTTATCCTCCCAGTCATTTGCTTGCTTTAGATGGGAAAACATTTATTTTATGGAATCATCGCTTAGCAAATCCACACAAGCTTTACCCACATGGATGCAGTTTATAAAGTGCTGGGCAACAAAAGGATATATAAATATTCTGGTTTCATTTTAATGTGGAGTAAAGAGCAGCAGCCGTTTTCCTCCCAACTGCACAACACTTCTGACAACTGGATTGCTCTTGGTTCCCCCTCCTCCCTCCACTTCTCTCCTCCTTCCCCCACTCTCCCCTCCTTCCCCTTCTCCCTGCACTTCTCTCCTCCTCCCCCCATTCTCCCCTCCGCCCCTCCTCCCCACTCTCCCCACTCTCCCCTCCTCCCCCTGCCTCCCTGCTCTTCTCCCCTCCTCCCCACTCTCCCCTCCTTGCCCCTTCTCCTTGCTCTTCTGCCCTCCGCCCCCCCACTCTCCCCTCCTCCCTCTCCTTCCCCTTTGCTCGCCCCTCCTCCTGCTCTTATCCCCTCCTCACTCACACTCCCCTCCTTCCCCATGCTCGCCCCTCTTCCTGCACTGCTCCCCTCCTCCCCCCACTTTCCCATCCTCGCCCTGCTCTCCCCTACCCTGCACTCCCCTCTTTGCCCCTCCTCCCTGCTCTTCTCCCCTCCTCCCCCCCTCTCTCATTGCTTTGCCCCTCTGCTCTCCCCCTTCCCCCCATGCCCCCCAAGCGTTTGTGGTTTAATTAGCACTGGTCCTTTCCCTTCCCAAGATTCAGTCCGACGACTAACATTATTCTAAGGATACTCTTTGAGTGTTGGTCCTACACCCAGTCCCAATAATATTCCTATGATAGGGAACAAACTTTTACACAATTGAAATGTGGCCTCTCCAACACTAGATACAACTACAGCATTGCTTCTGCCACATGGGTCATTGAATATAATCAAGGCTGAGTTAGACAGAGGGAGTCAAGGGTTATTGGGAGTTGGCAGGAAAGTGGTGTTAAGGCCACAATCAGATCAGCCATGATCATAATTAATGGTGGAACAGTCTTGAGGGGCTGAGTGGCCTACTCCTGCTCCTATGTCTTATGTTCTTATGTTTATAGATTACACCCTGAGCTTTGCCTCTGAATATTTCATTTTCAGCAGCTACAGACATTGAACCAACAGTTTTAACCAATTGTCCACTAAAATCCCAGATCTCATTCCTCGCCTGTTGCCATTTACTATCAAATCAACATTCTCATTTCTTCCAGCTAATCTGTGCCAAACTCCATCTACCATTGACCAACCTGTACAGATCTCTTTAGATTGTTGCAGATTGATTAGCTGATTGGACCCTGCACCCATTTGGTATTAACTACAAACTGAGACACGTTGGTCAATATTCCTTCTAAATTATTTATAAAATTAATAAAACAGCAGGGAACCCTAACCTTTGTGGGATTCCACTTTCCAACAGTCTCCTCTCTGACATTCATGATAATATCAATAGGATCTCAGCCTCTTCTTTTTTGCCCATTAATTGTCACAGTGCAGCTCAGATCATTGCAAACTTTTTTTATTCTCCTGCAGAATTCCCTTCATCCTTGCTACAGGTTTGGAGCCATGAATTGAAAAATCAGAGGAATGTCATTGTCACAGAATCAGAGAATTGTTACAACACAGAAGGAGGCCATTCGGCCCATCATGTCTGCACTGGCTCTCTGAAAGAGCAATTTACTGAGTTCCATTCCCTCGCCTTCTCCCCATAACCCTGCATATTCTTCCTTTTCACAAAGCAGTCTAATTCCCTTTTGAATGTTTCAGTTGAACCTGCCTCCACCACACTCTCAGGCAGTGCATTCCAGACCTTAACCACTCACTGCGTGAAAAAGATTTTTCTCATGTCACTTTTGCTTCTGTTACCAAATACTTTAAATCTGTGCCCTCTCGTTCTCGATCCTTTCATGAGTGGGAACAGTTTGTCTCTATCTACTCTGTCCAGACCCCTCATGATTTTGAATAACTCTATCAAATCACCTCTTAGCCTTCTCTTCTCCAAGTAAAACAGTCCTAACTTCTCCAATCTATCTTCATAGCTGAAATTCCTCATCCCTGGAACAATTCTTGTGAATCTTTTCTGTACTTTCTCCAATGCCCTCAAGTGTGGCACCCAGAACTGGACGCAATACTCCAGCTGAGGTTGAACTAGTATCTTATACAAGTTCAACATAACTTCCTTGCTCTTGTACTCTATGCCCCTGTTAATAAAGCCCAGGATACTGTATGCTTTATCAACTGCTCCCTCAACCTGTCTTGCCACCTTCAATAACTTATAGACATATACACCTAGGTCCCTCTGCTCCTGCACCCCCTTTAGAATTGTACCCTTTATTCTATATTGTCTCTCCTACCAAAATGAATCACTTCACATTTCTCTGCATTGAACTTCATCTGCCACCTGTCCACCTATTCCACCAACTTGTCTATGTCCTTTTGAAGTTCTACATTTTCCTCCTCACAGTTCACAATGCTTCCGAGTTTTGCATCATCTGCAAACTTTGAAATTAGGCCTGTCCACCAAGGTCTAGGTCATTCATATATATTAGGAAAAGCAAGGGTCCCAATACTGATCACTGGGGAACTCCACTACAAACCTTCCTCCAGCCCGAAAAACATCCATTAACCACTACTCTTTGTTTCTTGTCACTCAGCCAATTTCGTATCCATGTTGCTACCGTCCCTTTTATTCCATGAGCTACAAGTTTGCTCACAAGTCTGTTGTATGGCACTGTATCAAATGCCTTTTGAAAGTCCATGTACACCACATCAACAGCATTGCCCTCATCAACCCTTTCTGTTACCTCCTCAGAAAACTCCAACAAGTTATTTAAATATAATTTTCCCTTAAGAAATCCATGCTGGCTTTCCTTAATTAACTTGCATTTGTCCATGTGACTATTAATTTTGTCCTGAATTATTTTTTCTATAAGTTTTCCCCTCCCTCCAAAGTTAAACTGACTGGCCTGGACAAACAATTTCAAAGTTTGCAGTTGATACGAAATTTGGAAACATTGTGAATTGTGAGGAGGATAGTGTAGAACTTCAAAAGGACAAAGACAAGTTGTTCTGTCATTGCTGGGCTTATCCTTACTCCCTTTTTTGAGCAAGGGTGTAACGATTGCAATTCTCCAGTCCTCTGGCATCACCCCCAATGATAAGGAAGACTGAAAAATTATGGCCAGTGCCTCTGCGATTTCCACCCTCACTTCCCTCAATATCCTTGGATGCATCTCATCCAGTCCAGGTGCTTTATACACTTTAAGTACAGACTGCCTATCTAATATTTCCTCTTTATCAATTTTAAACCTCTCTAGTGTCTGACTTACCACCTCTTTCAACATTGCCTGGGTTACATCTTCTTCCTTGGTAAAGACAGATGCAAAGTATTCATTTAATACCTCAGATATGCCCTCTGCCTCCATGTGAAAATCCCCTTTCTGGTCCCTAATCGGCCCCACTCCTCCTTTTACCACCCTTTTACTATTTATATGCCTATAGAAAACTTTGGGATTTCCTTTAATGCTAGCTGCCAGTCTCTTTTCATGCTCTCTCTTTGCTTCTCTTATTTGCTTTTTCATTTCCCCTCTGTACCTTCTATATTCAGCCTGGTTCTCAATCGTGTTTTCTACCTGGCATCTGTCATAAGCACAATTTTCTTTTTCTTGTTTACCTTAATCTCTACCTCTTTTGCCATTCAAGGGGCTCTGGATTTGTTTGCCTTATCTTTCCCCTTGGAGGGAACATATCTTGACTGTGCCTGAACTATCTCTTCTTTGAAGGTAGCCCAGTGTTCTGGTCCAGAACCAGTGATACTGGTTTTCCTGCTAACTTTTGACTCCAATTTATTTGCCCCAGCTCCATTCTTAACCCACTGAAGTTGGCTTTCCCCAGTTAATAATCCTTACCCCAGATTGCTCTTTGTCCTTTTCCATAGTTAGCCTAAACCTTATGATACAATGATCACTATCCCCTAAATGCTCTCCTACTGATACTTGATCCACTTGGCCCACCACATTCCCAAGAATCAGGTCTAGCAATGCCTCCTTTCTTGTTGGATGAGCAACATACCGTTGTACAAAATTTTCCTGAACACACTCTAGGAACTCTTGCCACTCACTACCCTTTATACTACTACTATCCCAGTCTATATTTGCATAATTAAAGTCCCTCATTATAACTACCTTATAATTTTTGCATCTCTCTGTAATTTCCTTGCAAATTTGTTCCTCCACATCCTTCCCACTACCTGGTGGTCTATAGACAACACCGAGCAATGCAACTGCACCTTTTTTGTTCCTTAGCTGTAGCCAAATTGATTCTGTCCTCGACCTCTCTGGGACTCCTTTTTCTCCAGCCCTGCAATGCTCTCCTTCATCAATACCGCCACCCCGCTTCCATTTTTCTCTTTCCTATCCTTCCTTGTATCCAGGAATATTTAGCACCCAGTCCTGCTTTTCTTTGAGCCAGGTATTTGTTATAGTCACAACATCTTATTTCCACAAAGCAATCAGTGCCTGTACCTCACCAATCTTATTAACTGCATTCTGTGCATTCACATACATGCACATTAACGCTGATTTAGACTTTATTACTTTCTCCCTTACTCTGACCCCACCAATAACTTTGCTCTTGTGCTATCTATCTCCCCCAGTATTCTGTGCACCTTGGTATTCCTCTCTGATATTTGCTCCTGGTTCCCACACCCCTGATCAGTTACCAGTTTTACTTCCTTCCAATCTGAGCTCCCACTCAGGTTCCTATCCCCTGCCATTCTAAATCCTCCCCAACAGCACGAGCAAATCTCCCTGCGAGGATATTCATCCCAGTCCTGCTATGATGCAACCCGTCCATTTTGTATTGGTCCCAATGTCTCAGAAATCTGATGCCCTCCCTCCTATGCCAGTTCTCCAGCCACGTGTTCAATTGCTCAATTCTCCTATTTCTATACTCACTTGTATGTGGGACTGGGAGTAATCCTGAGATTACTGCGATTGAGGTCCTGTTTTTCAATCTCCTTCCTAGCTCCCTAAAATCTGCTCTCAGGATCTCATCCCCCTTCTTACCTATATCATTGGTGCCAACATGGACCACAACCTCTGGTTGTTCACCCTCCCCCAAAAGAATCTCCTGTGGCCGCTTTGTGACATTCTTGACCCTGGTACCAGGGAGGCAACACACCATTCTGGAGTCCCATCTACGGCCGCAGAAACGCCTGTCTGTTCCCTTAACTAACGAATCCCCTATCACTACTGCTCTTCCACTCTTCTTCTTCCCCTCCTGTGCAGCTAAGCCACCTGTGGTGCCACAAATTTGGCTCTGACTGCACTCCTCTGAGGAACCATCACCTTCACCAGTGTCCAAAATGGAAAACCGATTAGCAAGCGAGATCATCTCAGGAGACTCCTGCATTACCTGCCTGGTTCTGTTTGACTGCCTGGCAGTCACCCATTCCCTATCTGCCTACATGCTCTTAACCAGTGGTGTGACCACCTCCCGAAATGTGCTATCCATGTAGTTCTCTGCCTCACGGATGCACCACAGTGACTCCAGCCACAGCTCGTGTTCCGAAACCCGGAGCTCAAGCTTCTGCAGCTAGTGACACTTCCTGCAGATGTGTTTGTCTAGGACACATGGTGCATCTATGACCTCCCACATACCACAGACTGTACATTCCACTTGGCCGATCTGCCCTGCCATACCTTAACTTTACAGACTATTTATTTTAAGTGGAATAGCTTACCAGTTACTCACCAAACAGCTCCTTCCACAACACCGAAGCAAGAACCACAAATTGGAAGGCGATAAAAGTAGAAAAAAGGAGCACCTCCTCCCCCCTTCACTGAACTTGCCACTCACCGAACTCAAATCTCCACACTCAGCTTGCAATCTGCATTCGATTTGCAGGCTGCACCCAGACCTCTGTATTTATACCTTTTGAAGCTGAAACTGCAGCAACCAGACTGGTCAGCTACTTAACTAATCAGCTACTCTGCAGTAGAGCCTATTGATCCCTGCCTAAGACAGGCAAAAACTTTACTTTCTTAACCCTACTTTATCATGAGGGTAAATCCAAGTTAAATGCTAACTGCAGACCAGATTTTTAGAAAGATAACAAGACTTAAAATCCCCACTCACCAAACTCATATCTCCACACTCAGCTTGCAATCCGCACTTCGTTTTTAAGTAATAGCTCAATTTGTCTAAGTAGCAGCACTCGAGTACAACTCCACCCATAGCTTCCAACAATGTTGTCTCAACAAAGCTGAAGGAATATACTGTAATATAAGCTGGAAAACTATCATGGGGAAATTCCAATACTTTACAATGGAAATGCACGTTTAAGTCGGGCCACTTCTGAATTACAGCTTTTGACAAAATAAGTACTTTTAAATTACCGTATTGTGCAGGTAGATACAGAGTCTGAAAAACCCGAATAGAAAATGTTTCTGAAAGCTGCTAGTGGCTGATTGATTTTCCCTTATGCTTTAAGATACTATAATGGGAAAAGTTACTGTACGCAGCCTTTTCCTCCTTGTTAATCATTATCAATCAAAGAATATAATAGCAAGAGGAAACTGCTGTATTTTGACAAAAGGATAGCGCTGTGTTCATCACACTGCTAAATGTTGAATAATTTACACCTAAAATTGTTAAGAGCTGAAATAAGAAGTTACATGGAAAAAACCAAATGTTTTAGAATACAAAATATCACAATAATAATCAAAAGGAAATGTGAGAAAGTGACCTACAGTTTCTGTCTTTCAAAAATATAATCTAATTCCTTCAATTTTTATTGTGAAATAAAAAAACCTTTATTGAAAGCAAATGAACAGAAAGCAGCAGGCAACATCATAAATGTTACAAATTTGTTCTCTTGGTGAGGAGCATAACCTGTTGGAAACTAAATCAAATCTCATCCATGCATGTCATCCTCACTGGACCCAACATAGTCTCCATAGATCTGTAAATTGTCAGAACATTTGCGGAATAGAAATGTAAGGCACTATCCATGGATGGTAAGGGGAGATTGAAAGTTAACTTCTCAATTAACATGCTAAATCAGTATACCAGTATTCCAATTCTACAGGTCAAGTTCCATCTCTAGTATTGTGTGCAGTTTTGGTGACCCAAACACCAGATGTAGCAGAGAAAACCCACACGAGCTATTGTGAACGTCCCACACAAACCCCTCCATTTCTTTCAGCACTCTAGAATAAATTAAGTCTAACACCTTGCGTATTTTTGACTTTAAACCATTTTAATTCAGCTAATACTATATCATTGTGACTTGCAAGCAGTTCTGGGTATTAGTTCTGTCTGCTAGTCAAGACGGTCTCAGTTAAAAACTCATGCAAGGCTCAATTGCTTTAGCCATGACTTTTCATCATTTATAATCCTCTCCAATCCACCCTGTAATGCTTCTATTTGTCTCTTATTTGACTTCTGACTCTAATATAAACACAACAGCAAGGCAGATTTTCGAAACTATTTCAACCATTCTATTCTTCTGATTCATTTTACTCTTCTTTTACATTTCTTTGTTTTATGCCTTTGTATAACTGAGTGACTATTAATCTGATTGGAATTCTGAAAATATTTCTTTTTGACCCATTGCCGGTTAAGTAATTAACCAGTGTGATTTTATCACATCATATCATTTTTCCCGTTTACAAACATTTGAAAAAAAGAGCTCAGTTGATTGGTCAAGTCTCTCTCATCCTGACATGGTGCAATCTGCAACATTATCAACGTTTCTACCCCCACCACTGTCACTGTCAGCACCAATAACACCTCTACACTCACCCATCCTCCATCCATCAACCCCTCTATCCCACCCTAGCAACACTATTAACTCTAATACCACCCCAATGTTCCTACAATCTCCTGGAAGAGGCAGAAAAAGAATCCAATCCAATCGAGTGAGCTCCAGAAAACCACAGAGAATGATATCTCTAGTATCAGTTAACCCACCTAATTGCGAAAACTCAAGATGTCTCCGCTTACAGGAATTAATCCAGCTCCATTTGGAAAGCCTGCAGTGAATTCATAGATAACCTCGTACTGGTAACTTCTGTGAGATGTCTTTCCTGCCACCTAACTTAATTCTACGTGTTTGTGATCTGAATTGATGCTCCCTAATCTTCCCTTGTCTATCTAGCTGAAAATAATCTCTCCAATTGGACAGAATCTAATCCTTTTATCATTTGTTAGAAAGCAATCATTTCTCTGCATAAATCTACTCTTTTTCCAAAGTAAAAAACTCCAGTTCTCTTTGTCGGGATGTCGAAGGGGCTTTCATTTCCTTTTAGAACTTTATGTTTTAAAAAAGTATTTAATTTCTTTGTTTAGGGGAACAAGAGAGGTAGGTGCATTTCAATATCTGTACTTAATTCCCTCTTCCACTTCACCAATACCTGGTCTATTTTCAGTTCTGTGAATTGAGCCTCTTATTTTAAAGCATGCAGTACCAGAACACTGATTTCCATAAAATTACTCTATTCTTGTAATAGAGTTATCTGAATTTGCAAGATGTTCTTCCAACTTCAGGTCCCCTATCAGCTTTGGCTCATTGCGAAACACTGAATCCAATTTACTAAGTTCAGCAGCAATCACTGATTATATCACAAATAGCTCCTGGGGTCTTCCTATCTCTGCCCCACTTCTCATCTGTCCAACTTAACAACTGGATAAATGAAATCTTCCCATCATTGCTTTCATTGCCCATTTTATTGATTTAGTTACACAGCTCGAGACATTAATTCTCCCTCACCTTGATTTGTTGGTTGATAACACAGCTAGTTATATCTCTGATAGTTTTGCTAAACACCTGTTGGATCTACAAATCCAATGTTAGTTTCTTCTGGCTAATTATATTCCTTCCTCTAGGGAGGTCACTTGTAGAATGTGTTTCTGACTGAGGGGCAAACAAATCCCAATGTCACTACTGGCCCTTTGAAAATAGTCAACAATTGGAGTTAGAACTCTTCCCCACTATTTACCACATTTACAATATCAATGACAATTCTCCATTTCTTAGCAAAAATGGTCACAGGTCCTCGTTCTGTCTGTTCTGAAGGAACCAACATGCTTTGACCTGAAAGAAAGCAATTGTGGGGTGCCTTATAGAAGCATTTAACATATATAGATGCAGGAAAGATAAATCTATTTCAAAGTAATCCGTGATAGTAGGGCAAAGATGAATGAGTTCTAGCTGGTGAAAGGTCAATTTAGAACAGGCATCAGAAAGACTTTCTTCACAGCGATAAGTTTGAATTTCAAATGGTCGTAACTGGTCTAAACCGGAGGGAACAGGATTAATTGGCAAGTGGAACTGGAAACCTGTTGGTATGTCAGTTGTCTAGTTGTCGATAATTTTTTCCACCCAATTTAAACTGTTCAATTTCGCTGGTACCGGTTAATGTGTTAACTGTACATGTGGATCTAGTTCCAATGTGCACTGAAAGAGAGCTAATTGTTAATTTAAGTGAGGACACAGCAGTTGAAGCATACTACAGCATGGCATAAGGCAAACCAGTAACCATAATATAAAAGCAAATTACTGCAGATGCTGGAAATCTGAAATAAAAACAAGAAATGCTGGAAATACTCAGCAGGTCTGGCAGCATCCGCGCAGAGAGAAGCAGAGTTAATGTTTCAGGTCAGAGACCCCTCCTCAAAACTGGCAAATATTAGAAATGTAAAAGGTTTTAAGCAAGTAAAGCGGGGATGGGGCAAGAGATAACAAAGGTGAAGGCATTGATAGGACAAGGTCACCGAGAATAACCGACCAGAAGGTCATGGAGAAAAGGCAAACGGTATGTTAATGGTGTGCTGAAAGACTAAGCGTTAGTACAGAGAGGGTGTGAATGACTGTAAAGCACAAAGCACTCCAACCTCAAACATAAAAAAAACATTTAAAAAAACAAAACAGTGGGTAAGCACAGAGGAAACAAACTGAAAAACCTAAAAGAACATAACCAAATAAAAAAGGGAAAATAAAAAAATAAAAAAATAACTAAGCATAAAAAGGGGGACCCGTCATGCTCTGAAATTATTGAACTCAATGTTCAGTCCGGCAGGCTGTAGTGTGCCTAATCGGTAAATGAGATGCTGTTCCTCGAGCTTGCATTGATGTTCGCTGAAACACTGCAGCAATCCCAGGACAGAGATGTGAGCATGAGAGCAGGGGGGAGTGTTGAAATGGCCCGCAACTGGAATCTCGGGGTCATGCTTACAGACTGAGCGGAGGTGATCCGCAAAGTGGTCACCCAATCTGCGTTTGGTCTCCCCAATGTAGAGGAGACCACATCGTGAGTAGCGAATACAGTATACTACATTGAAAGAAGTACAAGTAAATCGTTGTTTCACCTGGAAGGAGTGTTTGGGTCTTGGCTAGTGAGGAGAGAGGAGGTAAATGGGCAGGTGTTACACCTCCTGCGATTGCAGGGGAAGGTGCCGTGGGAAGGGGACAAGGTGGTGGGGGTAATGGAGGAGTAGATAAGGGTGTCGGGGAGGGAATGATCCCTTTGGAATGCTAAGAGGGGACAGAAGGGAAGATGCGTTTGGTAGTGGCATCATGCTAGATGTGACGAAAGTGGCGGAGGATGATCCTTTGGATCTGGAGGCTGATGGGGTGGAAAGTGAGGACAAGGGGAACCCTGTCACGGTTCTGGGAGGGAGGGGAAGGGGTGAGGGTATAGTTGCGGGAAATGAGCCGGACACAGTTGAGGGCCCTGTCAACCACAGTGGTGGGGAATCCTCGGTTGAGGAAAAAGGATGACATATCGGAAGCACTGTCATGGAAGATAGCATCATTAAAGCAGATGCGTCGGAGATGAAGAAACTGGGAGAATTGAATGGAGTCCTTACAGGAGGCAGGGTGTGAAGAAGTGTAGTCGAGGTAGCTGTGGGAGTCGGTGGGCTTATAATGAATATTAGTAGACAGCCTATCCCCAGAGATGGAGACAGAGAAGTCGAGGAAGGGAAGTGTCAAAGACGAACCATGTGAAGGTGAGAGAAGGGTGGAAATTAGAAGCAAAGTTTATAAAGTTTTCTAGTTCCGGGGGGGAGCAGGAAACGGAACCGATACAGTCATCAATGTACCGGAAAAAGAGTAGGACTGGAACAAGGAATGTTCGACTTATCCCACAAAAAGACAGGCATAACTGGGACCCAGGCGGGTACCCATAGCAACACCTTTTACTTGGAGGAAGTGAGTGGAGTTGAAGGAGAAGTTGTTCAATGTGGAGAACAAGTTTAGCCAGGCGAAGGAGGGTGGTGGTGGATGGGGACTGGTTGGGCCTCTGTTCAAGGAAGAAGCGGAGAGCCCTCAAACCGTCCCTGGTGAGAGATGGAGGTGTAGAGAGATTGAACGTCCATAGTGAAGAGGAGGTGATTCGGGCCAGGAAACTGGAAATTGTCAAAATGACGTAGGGCGTCAGAAGAGTCACGGATGTAGGTGGGAAGAGACTGGACCAGCGGAGAAAAGATAGAGTTAAGGTAGGAAGAAATAAGTTCAGTGGGGCAGGAACAGGCTGAAACAATGGGTCTGCCGGGACAGGCATGTTTGTGGATTTTGGGAAGGAGGTAGAAGCGGGCTGTCTGGGGTTGCGGGACTATGAGGTTGGAAGCTGTAGAGGGAAGATCTCCAGAGGAGATGATGTCAGTGACAGTCCTGTGGACAGTAGCTTGATGTTCAGTGGTGAGGTCATGGTCCAGGGGGAGGTAGGAGGAAGTGTCTGAGGGTTGGCACTCAGCCTCTGCAAGGTAGAGGTCGGTACGCCAGACAACAACTGCACCACCTTTATGTGCAGGTTTGATCACAATGTCAGGGTTAGACCTGAGAGAACGGAGTGCGGCAAGTTCAGAGGGGGACAGGTTAGAGTGAGTGAGGGGGCAGAGAAATTGAGATGGCTGATATCTTGCCAACAGTTTTCAATGAAAAGATCGAGAGCGGGTAAGAGGGCAGAGGGAGGGGTCCAGGTAGAGGGGGAATGCTGGAGCGGGTGAATGAGTCCGCTGGTCGCGGGGAGGACTCCTGGTCAAAGAAGTGAGCCCTGAGGTGGAGGCGACGGAAGAAGAGCACAACGTCATGCCGAGCACGAAATTCATTGAGGTGGGGACGTAAGGGGATAAAACCGAGTCCTTTGTTGAGTACAGAACGTTCAGCGTCAGAAAGTGGAAGGTCAGAGGGTATAGTGAATACACGGCAAGGGGCAAGTTACACCAGTAACCATGTTGGACTTGTCCCTGTGAGGGTTTTGCTCTGAACAAGGTGCTTGTCAGGATTTCTTTACACTGAATTGGGATAGTTTTCATTAGATTGCATAGTGGAGGTGAACGCATTAACAGAAACAAATTCTATCCGTTCCGAAGAAGGGTCACTGACCCGAAACGTTAACTTTGCTTCTCTTTCCACAGATGCTGCCAGACCTGCTGAGTGGTTCCAGCATTTCTTGTTTTTATTTCTATCATTTGGTGGATAGATTAGGATTTTCTTTATAGGAAAGTAGTTCAAATAGGCATTCAAAATGGCCTTGTTAATTGTATACTTGTAATTTCATTTAACAACTATGCAGAAGCTGCATTGAAATGGTTTAATATATGTAATTCATTATCAATTCTAAGAGTCGAATCAATCTGTTTGGAAATTAATTATTGATTGGTTATAGATTGATTTATAGATCATTCTTTTCTCTGTCTTAGAAGAGTATGGGGTAGATTTTATGATTCCTGGGACAAAGGTCAGCTGGGTGGAAAATTGCACAGGATACCCTGCCTACAAGCTGTGTCAAAGGGCATTAATTTTAAAATTTCTTCTTATTTCCTATTTCACTCCTACCTTTTGCAAGCAAAATGAAGAATGTATAAAGGCCCAAAATGATGCCACACAAATGTATTTTCTAGTAAAGAAACAATTTATAGAATTCATAAATGTAATTTCACAGGAGTGATCTCGGGGTAACTCATTACCATGTTGCTTTCAGTTGCGATACACAACAAACACTGTTCTGCAAAATTGCACTTCTTGTGAGTGCATATTCAGCTTTCTTTGCTCATTTTACCAAAAATGTAGATATGAGTATTCCCAGATTTGTATCAACATTTACTGTTTTACTAACATAAGTGAGCCCAAGGAAATAAAACTTTAGGTTTCTTAGCACCACACTCCATTTCCAGGATCCAGAATACAGGGACCCAATTGGCATTCTGCAAATGTTCAATAAATTCACTCTAAAACCAGAGCAGCTTTGCTGGTGTATGTAATGCTTCCTTGCAGGGAAGTGCGACTACTGAGAGCCCAGTTGAGACCTCACTGGGCAAATCTTGCTTTTCACAAATTGGTGATAATCCAGAAGAACTGATACCTGCCTTTTATAGAAACTGTCCCAATGAAACCAGGGTGGCTTCAAAAATAGTCAGGCGATCCTCTCTGGCAGATTACTGCTCGTGCGGTGAAGACTAATTTATTGCCATGATTGCTGCTTATGCTTAATCTTTCAGTCCTGCAATGCATTAATACATCAGTGCATTATAAAACTAGGACACCTTTACAATATGTACAACAACTTTAAATAGTTGAAGAAATCACATCTAAATATTTGAGTTATGAGTTAATACTCATAGACAATGGGAAATCATATTTTATGTATCTTGGCAGTGTTATAGTATTAAAAGCAATAGTAAACTACTATGTGTTCCTTTCAAACAAATATTAAAACAGCCTTTGAAATTTTATCACAAGTGCAGTTAGTGAAGAGTTTGCACACTTTACCGCTGGATTCATTTGTCACCTGCACCAGTTAAGTGGCTTGTTTGAGGCTTGAGAATTGTGAAGGGAACATTACATCATGATGGGCAGTTTCTGTCATTCCTACCACTGAAATCATGTTCCCTGAAATTAGCTACAGCAAACTCACTCTCACCCACTTTTATTGGCAGTCACTAATATTTACAAAAAAATAAGCCTATTACTGCTGTTTACAAAAGAGAAAACTGGAACCTGCAAAATAACATTAACTGATTCTACATTTATTCTGACACATCTGCAGTCCTTAACAAAAGTGATTTTGCTCCATTAATAAATCTACATGTAGGATCTAGGTGAAGAACAACAGTCGTTTGAACTGTTATGGCACACCATAATCTACCTACAATGAACTAATTCCCATCCCTTCCTCTTTCCCAGCTGCCTTCCTTCAAACCAAATCAATGGCAGGAAAAGGAAAAGGTTAAAAATGTCCCGGTGTAAGCAAACAGCCAAGGTAACTCAGATTATAGAACATTGGAGATCATTATAGAAGGACGTACATTGTGAAGGCCAGGGTAAATATCCCATCTTCAAAATTATATTTACTTGTAGATTTGCACCAAGAATCAATGGTTAAATTGAAATTTACTGCTGGTTTATTAGCCAATATGGTAGAATGTGACTAATAGACAGCAGCTGAAAATGGAGGAGTTGAAGATGGTTAAACGGACCTGATCAAGACAATGTCAGATACAGTAGAGTCACACTCTAAAGTCCATGCTCTACTAAATTTTACATCAGACTTCAATGAAAGAAACAGAGTGCAATTTAATATGTCCATTTGATAGCTCAGAGTTTGAGTCCTCACTAAAAAAAGCATTGCTAATTTGACAGGATTATATATATTTAATTTAATAGCATTGCACTAACAGAGATTAAAAACACAAATTGATCTCACTGAATAATCTTTACCCTAATAAATAATCCTGAAGGACAAATTAATTAGTTTGTTGAAAACAATCTATCCACCTGTTATTACTAACAGTTAATAATTTATGAAGTCTTTGAGACTATTGGTTGATCGACTATAGGAATGATTTAAATTTGCTAAAAGGCTCTTTGTTTAATATTCATCTATTATTGATTCTCATCGCTGTTAAGGATGTCTGAAGACACAACAGAGGTTATAGTGACCCTGCCACATGCAATGTTTTGTTCCAATTACCACTTAAGACGCTGTGCATAGCAATGGAGAAGAATTTTGTTTCATGCACAAGTCTGAACAGGAAAACAAGTATTCTCTAATTCAGAAAGAAAAATGGTCCATGCACTCTTCCAATCTGATTCTTGGGATATAATATGACATATTGTGCAGCATTAACATAGGAAGATCAAACGGCTATAATGGCAACGTAACCAAGCTGCAGGTCCAGTGACTTGTGAACATATTGAACTATATTCTGCAACTCACAGCTAATTTTATTATTTTGTACAATATATATACTTCTCATAAAAGCTTTTAAAAATGCTTCTATGATTAAAATATAAACCCAAAGCCTGAGGCCCAAGGGTGGTGGAGGCAAATTTGATAAAGGCTTTCAAAATGGAATTAGCTAAGTACATGAAGAGAAAAAAAAAATGCGGTTCCACGAGGAAAGTTTGGGGAAGTGGACTAGCTGGATTGCTCTTGCAGAGAGCTGGCACAGGCTTGATGGGCCAAATGGCCTCCTTCTGTGCTGTAACTAATCTATGATTCAATGATAATTCGCGTTGATTCAATTCAGAGCAAACGTTCAGGACCTCTGCTGGGGAATTTTAACAGCTGGTGGGGGGGGGGGGGGGGGAGAGGTGCGGAGGGGGTCGGGGAGTAGGGGGAGGGGTTTGGTCCATTTTAACGGCCAGATCTCATTAACATTTCTGCACCGTTCAGCGGCCTGTTTGAAATAAGTGTTCATTCAGAGTCGGGCCACTAAGTGAGGAACACGCTCTAACAGAGAAGTGACAGTGGAAGAAGTCAAATGGAATATTTCAACCGTTAAGATAGAAAGAAACGAGAAACTGGCCAAACATAAGAAAAACAAATCTGTGTGTCCAGAACTTTTGCACCTGTAAAGAATCTCACGAGGAGATAGCTGAAGGACTAGTATCCATATAGAAAAATCAGTAGGAAAAAGAATAGTGCTAGTGGACAGCAAATGTAATTCCTAACTTCAAAAAACAGAGGTAGAATTAATCCGAGGAACTATAGCTCAAAGTCACCTGTAGGAAAGATACTGGAATCCTTGATAAAAGATGAGTTAACAATGCTTCTAGAAACGGAGAATATAATGAAAAAAAGCATTGCTATGACCCAGTGCACCGTCAATTCAGTCCCACTTCTCCACAGGTCACAATATATCAATAAATTTTCCCACTTACTGAATCAGCCAATCAGATACTCTATTTGTCCCTAGGATAAAGCACACCAACCCAGGATTCCTTAATAACCAATCAAATTATCCATTTATTATAAACGAAGTGTTACAACCAGGTGAGAAAGGTGTCTAGGGGTTGTTTACTGTCTTCACCTGGTCATACCATAACAGGGTTTAATTTTAAACACATTGTGTTTTGAGCTCCCCCTTGGTAAATCCTTGTTCACCACTTTCCAATTATAAGGCAAAGAAATGAGCACAAACAGGCTTTCTTAGGTTTAAAGAAGAAAAGTGAAATTTATTAAACTTCCTTAAACTCTAATTCGGTTAACACCTACAGATATACGATGTGCCCATGCTAGCATGCATACGCGATACACACATGCAAATAGGGATAGAAAAGAGCAAAAGAAAAATAAAGTCGAGAGGTTTGAGGCAGTCTCTGAAGGGGGTTTCTTGTTACTGTTTCTGTGTTTGCAGCTCACCGTAGAGTCTTTGACTGTAGACAGCTCTTACTTTTCGTTGGGGCCCAGTATTCTTCCTAAAGCTTGTTCACAAAGGAAACTTTTCTCTCTGAGTTCATGTGTCTTCAATGGGTCTTACCTTCCGTGAGAAAGAGATGAGGGCAGTCAGGAGAGAGGTGTTCTCAGTCCAGGAGCAAACAGCTTTCTGAGTTTCTTTCAGCAAGTTCAAATTCAAAGAACTCCAACAGTCAGTTAGTCATGTGACTAAACTGGTCTGGCCACTTCTTTCTGTGTTTTGGGGAAGCAAGGACTGGATCCCTTGTTCCAATACTGTCTGCTAGCTTGCAAATGCCCTCTCTTTCCTGTCCAGGGAAAGCTGGTGCCACTGAGGTGGGGAAGGAAGGAACTTAGTGGGCTGAATTTTATCAGCGTGCCACACTTTGCAGTGACGCGTTGTGAGGGCAGCGGCCTTCCGACATGGAAGTGCCGCTGCACAGTCCCGCGATATTACGTGTGGGGGCTGATTTAAATAGAGGGGGGGTCGAGTGGCCGCCCCCGATGACGTAGAGGGGGCAGCCACCGCGTCCCTGGCAATGGTGTGCGACGCCACCACACAGGCGCCAGTGCTATTTTTAAAGGGCTTTAAGCCCTTAGCAGAGATTTAAAGTTTTGAAGTTATAGTACACATGATTTTTTAAAAATAAATAATTAGGAGATGGTGGTCCTTCCCCAACCCCCACATGATCATTTCATTGCCCGATATTAACAAAACTTACCTTATTCCCTACCGAATCTTTCCCCCCCAACCTTCTAACATTTGCCCTTCAACCCTTTCCCACCATCCCCATAGCCAATAAAAACAGTCTTTCCCTCTAACTCACCCCTCCCACCCTGAAAATTTTATCCCTCCCCCCCGCTCCCCACCAGTTTCTCGCCTCAGAACTAGCCAACATTCCTCCTGCAACCAACATCACCAAAGACAGATCAATTGGTCATTCATTTCAATGAGGTTTGTCAATCTTGGCATGAGCAATAGCTGCCACATTTACTGCCACATAACAGTCACTGCCCCTTAAAGTAATTTGTTGCATTTGAAGGTCTTTGAGATTTCTCTGATGAACTTGAGAAGGAGTAAAATAGATATGTTTTAAACTTTGCCGAGTTTTCTGTGTCCAACAATGTGAAGACTCTGATTTGTGCTCAGCATCAATTATTGTCCACATGATCTTGTCATTCCAAGAATGCATGTTAGTTCAACTCCTTCATGCTATTTGCTACAAGAGCTTTTCACTCCCATTCCCTCTCTGCCACAGCCACCTCCCTTGATAATACTATCCATACCTGGACAACATTCAGAACTATAAATCTGATAATTAAATGAAAATGTTCAAAAGGAAAACCAAAGCAAAAGGGAAAAAGATTACATTTTATTTTAATCTTGATAACTGCATGATTTCCTAAAGAAGTATTGATGCCAAGATTCACGTCCTGTTTCTTGTCAATCTACTTTCTGCCTACTTTGGTACTGAAACCTTTGTTTATAGTTTAGTTTCATTAACATAGTATTGAGTTCAGATATGCGCAGCTCGAGCTGAACCCATCAGAATTTATATGAAGCGACTTTCTGTGCTGAGCGATAAATAATTATCTACTCAATTCATGAACTGACTTTTGAATAATAAAATTAATCCCCAGAAGATTCCTATCAAGTAAGTGTACATCATAAGTTGCAGCAAATATCCTGCTATATATCCCAGGAGGATCCTGCAGAGCTGTACGTTTTCCTTGCAAATCCAGTCATACTTATTTTAACTTGAGCATTTGTAAATGGAATTTTAACACACAGCAGTGACAAAATAGCAGGAAAAGTGTAAATGAGACTTTGCAGCTTCTTTGCGCTATTCTAGCTCTAGACTATTGACCATTAATTCACTCATTCTATCACCCACAATGGACTCCAGTCAGTATCATTATCAGAACTCCACACTGAACATAGGCTGGTGGGTCTGTGCAAACAACAAACCAATCCAGTATCAGTGATATAGACGTTGTGTATTGAGGGCAAACTTTTATTATAGATTTTGATTTATTTGGAAGATTGGATTTCTATTCATTATCCACTGCTGATGACTTTGTCATTCATAATTATTGTAAAATGATTCACAAATTATTATTCTGCAGCAGTTTATTTGCAATGAGCATTCAACTCTATCATTGTAGACTGTAGGAGTACCTGCTTTGGATGGTCAAAACCTATCACTCTGTCTGCATTAGTGAGAGGCTAGAAACTCCTGAAGTGAGGGGGATTACTTTAGCAAGAGTAAAAAGTGAGTGAATGAAATAAAATTGACCAGATTTACGAGAAAGCTTATTCACCACATAACTTAACTTGGTGAAACAAAACAGATTCCTACAAATCCCAGAAGCCTCAGGTGATGTTGATGAGATAAATGAAAAGAGAAATGTGTGTCACTATGCATTAAATACGGATCACATGCCAGGTAATAGTGTACAGATAGGTGTACATTATACTTACTTGAGGCATTGATGTCTTGGTGGGAATGAGTGTCATGTCTATTTTAAAGAAATATCACTCTAGTATTTAACACCTTGGGGATATTAGGCTGGATTTTGCTGGAGTAACATCTTACATCATGTCCCATTAGTTAGACTTGTTCATGAATGTGAGGGCAATGGGACAACAGTATATCCCCTTGAAGAATGAGAAATAATCAGAGGAAGGACAGAGAAGGAGCTGAATTTTGTTGAGCTCCCGACGTAGGGCTCCATGATGGGGGGTGGGGGGGGGGGGGTGGTGTTGGGATGCGGAAGATCACTGAGGCAATGGCCCACCATGAAGCCCGATGCCACGATTGCCAGTCCTGATCTTCCTAGTGGTGGTGAGGCACGGTGACAGGACCCAACTTTAAATATTTAAATAAAGAATATGAATACATTATCATTCCTTTCACTGCGATCTTGCCAGCTGTTCTGTAATTTTGCATGCGGTGGCCAGCACTCATGCGTCTTCATTTCTTATCCAGGGAAAGCTTACGGCACCAAGGTGCGGAAGGGGGAATGTTAGGATTTTTAGTGTATTGGGCGGGGGTGGGGGGCGGGATCAAATCTGCATGAGTAGTGTAGGGGAGGGGAAGGGGTGACCTCTGCACATTGTGCAGTTGAGAGGAGGGGAAGGTCACATATTAAATACAAGTGTTTTGCGGGGGGGAACATGGCAGCCATTTACTTTCTTTGTAAGGGGGTGGGGTGTGGGTCAAAATCAATTGCCAGTGTTTTTTAGGCGGGTACAGGTCAAAAGTCAATTGACAGGGCTTTTTTTGGGGGGTTGGGGGTTACAGGTCAAAAATCAATTGACAGTTTTTTTTAGGCGGGTACAGGTCAAAAGTCAATTGACAGGGCTTTTTTTTGGGGGGGGGGGTTACAGGTCAAAAATCAATTGACAGTGTTTTTTTGGGGTCTCAGGTCAAAAGTCAATTGACAGTGTTTTTTTGGGGGGCGTTACAGGTCAAAAATCAATTGACAGTGTTTTTTTGGGGGGGGGGTTACAGGTCAAAAGTCAATTGACAGTGTTTTTTTGTGGGGGTTACAGGTCAAAAATCAATTGACAGTGTTTTTCTGGGGGGGGTGGTTTACAGGTCAAAAATCAATTGACAGTGTTTTTCTGGGGGTGGTGGTTTACAGGTCAAAAATCAATTGACAGCGTTTCTTTTGGGGGGGGTTACAGGTCAAAAATCAATTGACAGTGTTTTTTTTTGGGGGGGTTACAGGTCAAAAGTCAATTGGCAGGGCTTTTTTTGGGGGGGGGGGTTACAGGTCAAAAATCAATTGACAGTGTTTTTTTGGGGTCTCAGGTCAAAAGTCAATTGACAGTGTTTTTTTGGGGGGCGTTACAGGTCAAAAATCAATTGACAGTGTTTTTTTGGGGGGGGGTTACAGGTCAAAAGTCAATTGACAGTGTTTTTTTGTGGGGGTTACAGGTCAAAAATCAATTGACAGTGTTTTTCTGGGGGGGGGTTTTACAGGTCAAAAGTCAATTGACAGTGTTTTTTTGGGGGGGGTTACAGGTCAAAAATCAATTGACAGTGTTTTTTTTGGGGGGGGTTACAGGTCAAAAGTCAATTGACTGTTTTTTTTGGGGTGGTTACAGGTCAAAAATCAATTGACAGTGTTTTTTGGGGGTGTTACAGGTCAAAAGTCAATTGACAGTATTTTTTGGGGAGTTTTCAGGTCAAAAATCAATTGACAGTGTTTTTTGGGGGTGTTACAGGTCAAAAGTCAATTGACAGTGTTTCTTTTTGGGGGGGTACAGGTCAAAAGTCAATTGACTGTTTTTTGGGGGGTTTCAGGTCAAAAGTCAATTGACAGTGTTTCTTTTTGGGGGGGTACAGGTCAAAAGTCAATTGACAGTGTTTTTGGTGGGAGTACAGGTCAAATGTCAATTGACAGTGTTTTTGGCGGGGGTACAGGTCAAATGTCAATTGACAGTGTTTTTGGCGGGGGTACAGGTCAAATGTCAATTGACAGTGTTTTTGGTGGGGGTACAGGTCAAAAGTCAATTGACAGTATTTTTTGGGGAGTTTTCAGGTCAAAAATCAATTGACAGTGTTTTTTGGGGAGTTTTCAGGTCAAAAATCAATTGACAGTGTTTCTTTTGGGGGGGTTACAGGTCAAAAGTCAATTGACTGTTTTTTGGGGGGTTTCAGGTCAAAAGTCAATTGACAGTGTTTCTTTTTGGGGGGGTACAGGTCAAAAGTCAATTGACAGTGTTTTTGGTGGGAGTACAGGTCAAATGTCAATTGACAGTGTTTTTGGCGGGGGTACAGGTCAAATGTCAATTGACAGTGTTTTTGGCGGGGGTACAGGTCAAATGTCAATTGACAGTGTTTTTGGTGGGGGTACAGGTCAAATGTCAATTGACAGTGTTTTTGGTGGGGGGTACAGGTCAAATGTCAATTGACAGTGTTTTTGGTGGGAGTACAGGTCAAAAGTCAATTGACAGTGTTTTTGGTGGGAGTACAGGTCAAATGTCAATTGACAGTGTTTTTGGTGGGGGTACAGGTCAAAAGTCAATTGACAGAGTTTCTGGTGGCGGTACAGGTCAAATGTCAATTGACAGTGTTTTTTGGGGGGTACAGGTCAAATGTCAATTGACAGTGTTTTTTGGGGGTACAGGTCAAATGTCAATTGACAGTGTTTTTTTGGGGGTACAGGTCAAAAGTCAATTGACAGTGTTTTTTTGGGGGTACAGGTCAAATGTCAATTGACAGTTTTTGGGGGGTGGTGGTTGTATGGGCTTCAACAGTGCAGTTCTGGCAGCCCTTTAAAAATGGTTCCAGCGCCTGCGCAGAGGCAGCTGATGCCGTTGCCGGTGTCGTAGACCCCGCCCCCACTACATATGCCCAGCGTATGCCGATGATCCGCCACACGCTAGATCACGGCAGCATGCAGGACACTATTTTTTGTGCCTGCCGCCACTCCCGGTGACAAGAAAATAAAATTTAGCCCAAGGAGGGTGAATTAGAGCGGGTGAATTCAATGTCAAAACAGATGCAGAAAAAGAAATGGTGAGGGAAAGAAAGATTGGATTAAAAGAGGGACAGAAAAGAGTCAAAGGAAAAATAAATATAGAAATTAAAGTTTGAAATTTTCAAAATCTCCTAAAACAACTGAGAACCTGATAAAATGAGATTGTACGCTTGCAGCTATTTACTTTCTGCGCAAAAGAGGTTGATTGGCAATCATTAATAATTATCATATTGTTGAAAGGATTCTTATGCCGTTAATTATTAGATTTAACTTAAGCGGAGGTGCAGGTGGCGAAGTGACACAAATTGTCCAGCAACTCGTGGTGATTTGCAATTCACGGGCTAGCTCTTCCTAGCTACAAGTTGCTGATCATTTGCACACTAATAACACCGTGACTCATTCAAACACTTATTTTTCATCAAAATCTGGCCCATTAATTTGTAATTGTTCTCACGTCACTTCTGGAAAATCTTCACGTTACAGGTAATAAAGGGAAAATTAAAGTTTTCAACACCAGGTGAGTGGTTATGCAAATTTAAGAGAGATGTGCATTTATTTTAGTTGCTACAGAATATTCAAAATATGATAGTCTTGAACTTTGAAAAAATTGGATTCGACAGTAAGATTTTGCCAAGCAGAAACAAATATAAGGAATGTTTGCCTTGGACTCAAAAGGCAAAGTAAACTGATAATCAATGATGGGGGAATTCAGAAGTGTTTAATACAAGATAAACTTTTTTCCTTTCCCTACATAATTAATTTCAAATCAGCAACTAGCTATTTTGATGAAAGAACAGCTGCTTGCTTTGTAGAATTCCATTTCTGTTCAAGCAGGTCCAGTTATGTGGTGAATTATTGTTCTGGTAAACCCAGTCAACAGAATATAATGGTTACATTAACAAGCACCTTGATACACATTTGTATAAGCACAATGGAAGAGAATGTTTAATAAAAACAGTAGGAGAGGAACGAGCTCAGTCAGATGTTAATCAATTGTGACAATACTGCACTACATACAAGTAGAAGCCAAGTAGGAAGAGGTGATAAAGATCCTATGACATTAATTGTGGACTTGTCTGGGATACGAAAAACAGAACATTTATGAGTGTTAAAAGAGGTGCTTACATATGCAGGAAGTCAGACAATATCATGATCACATACTGCACATAGATTGTCTCAGTAGGAGGAAGCCTGTGGAGAAATCTGCCATTTGCTAATAATTTAGAATTCTGTGAATAAGATTAATGAAGTCGTCCATTACTGTCAATACAGCTTTAGATCAAAGATGACTAGGTGAGTTTTTCATTTATAAAGTTTATTGTTAATTTAAAAGTGAAAAACAACTTGAATGCTGTCCTACATCATAATATGGTCTAAAAGTTAAAGTGAAATTTGTGAGCAATTTCTTAACAGCTGATGGTGACTTTTAATCTTTCAATTCCCACAAAATGTGTAAAACATTAGATCAACTTACACTTTAGAGGGGTTTTGCTAAATAACTGTGCTCGGCTCCAGTTTATTTTATGCACAGATTCACAATTTAACTCTCTTCACATTTCTCTTTCTATGTGGGTACATTTGACAATTACATTTTAACTGATTTACATTGAGCAATTTATCAAAGTTCCCCTTAACTGGCATGTCGTAAAAAATTAACATATAAATGAAATCAGGTGAGAGATCTATCTACTTACATATGATTATTCAAAATATTCCAACCCTTGAGAATTGCGTGAACATTTTTGCATCACAGTAATTAGCATAAAAAGATTACAATTTTTGAATCATTCACAGAATACTGTAAATTAACTCATATTCAGTACTTCTGTGAATTCTGTAATTCTGAATGTAATAAAAAGCAGATGTGGAATATAGACACAAAACCTTTTGCAGTTGTTACAACACAAAGGATGTTCATTTTGAAAATCACAAAATACATTCAGAACTCAATGTTGGACTTCTTTCTTGTTTTAATTCATTCTGTTACTTTAAGCAGTGGAGTACACACACATGCAGCAATAACAATGCAGTATCAGGTCTTTAATGCAACATCACACTACACAAGCCCACACTTTATTATTCCAGTATGAGTACAACATACAGTGGTTCACTGACAACTCTACTAATTCTATTTTTTTGATCTCTACATTCCATGCCTAAGACCCCTAAATCATAGTAATTCAAAGATACAAACACGTGACAGCAGAATAACAATATGGAGACAGCAAAATCCACTTTCAATTCTTCTCACTCTCCTCTATTAATGCTGTTACTATGGTCAAATTTCCTTCAAAAACTCTTCCCTTCATTTTATTACTACAAACACAAGTGGCCCGATTAACATCTTCTAGACCATCAGAGAAATGGGTGGGTGAATTTTGACACATTCCATCAGCCTCTTAATCTTACGCCCCCCAAAAGAGTGGGTTGGTAGTGGGGAGGGGTGGGGAGTGGTGGGGGGGGGGGGGGAGAGTGGGGGTGGTGCATAAAATTCTGGTCAACATTTCAGGTTGATGACCTTTCATCAGAACTAGGAAAAGTTACAAATGTAATAGGTTTTGAGCAACTGAAAGGGAGAAGGGTGGGAAGAACAATAAAGGGGAAGGCCTGTAATAGGGTGGAGGGCAGGAGAGTTTAAATGACAAAAGGTTTCATGGTACAAAGCCAAAGGCAGTGGTAAAAGAGACTTACTTGGAAGGGGAATCTGACCTGGATGATCCTCTCAGGGTGAGTGTGAGTTGTGGCTGTTTTTTTTTAGGGGTTTTCAGCGCTGGTTTTGGCTCTCCTCCCTGTTGGTGTTGGAGTTCTCCGGTCATTGTTGTTTTCAAGCTGGGGAAGACTTTAAGACAATGGCTACAACCAGCACCAGAACTCCAAGCCAAGGGATGCATAGCACCATTAGGGTGGCGGTGAAAAACAGCGAAGGAGATACACCCATTGACCAGCTCTTCTCCATCAAATGAGTCCTTTTCGAATGCTGTGGATTTGAGGCTGAGGACATCTTCTGCCTGCCCTGTGGTGGCTACTTCGATGTGATATTTAAGATCATGGCAGGATGCAGGGAATTCCTGAAGGAATTCAAGGAGAGTGGGAACCAGGTGCTGCTTTCAATCATCATGGTGGAGCTGCTGTTTATGCTGCTGACGCAACAGAACCAAGAGGTGACCATCCAGCTCTATAATGGTCATATACCTGTCGTGGATGTGCTCACTTTCCTCACCAGATATGTCGAGGTGGTCGGGAGCAGCACCGAGGTCAAGGACCTGTTCGGGATTTGGACCAGCAAGCGGCAGGTCAAGGTAGCCTTGAAGGTGGATGCCAATGATGCCATCATCCACCCTCCCTCCAGCTTCGCTATCGGGGGAAGTCAAGGCTTCTTGGTTTACGCGGGGCAGCCCAAAGTTTGTTGCACCTGCGGCAAGTCTGGTTATGTGGCGGTCAACTATGGAACAGTGTCTGCAAGAACTGCAAGCAGGAAGACCATCAGACCAAGGACTGTAAGCAGAGCAAGTGCTGTGACCTGTGTGGTGGGGCAAGCCACCTCTACAAGACCTGCCTGAAACGTTGCCTCAGTTATGCACAGGCAGTGAGAACCAAGGAGGGGAATAAGGAGGGAACAGTGAACATGTCTGCTGCTGTGAAGGAGACCAGCTATCCTCACCCCGCCAAGTCTTCGAGTGAGGAAATCTTGTCAAAGAAGAGCAAAGAGAAGAAGGAATAGGGTGCTGCAGCAAGCTGCCAAACACCAACCCTGTGCCCTGAGCCTCCTCCTCAGTAGACAGAATCAATGGAGGAGGTGCCAGCAGAGGGACAACTGGATGAGTGTCAAGTGGTTAATAGGAAAACCGCAAAGAAGAAGGTCCCAAAAAAGGGAACAGGCCACCACCCAAACCAGTGGCAAGAGTAAGCCAGAAACAGAATACAGCGGCTGCTCCTCATCAGATGAGGAAGGACAGGAAAGACAACACCAGCAAAAGATAAGCGGCATTATGTAAAGGCAGTGAGGAGAAGAATGCCCAGCTCTAAAAGACTGGAAGCAGCAACGGGCCCAGCGCACCCAAACTGCATGAAGCTGGGAGCAGCAACGTCCTCGATGAGGAAGAGACAGGGAAAGACACACCAGCGGAGAACAGTCCAAACCTCGCTGCTTACAAAAACCATCCCCCACACCGATGTCATCCCAGTGGAACAACCCTCCCATGGGTCCCCAGGACGGTTTTCTCAGCCCAACAACTGTGCAACAGTTTGCAAACACTATGGGCATGTAGGAACATACCCAAGGGCTGGAGCTAGCACAAACACCTGGAGTGGTAAGCAACGTACAGTTCTAAGAGGTCTAAGGATTGCCTTCATTCACATACAAAGTGTTAAGTCCACTGTGTGACGTCTTTCAACCTTAGGGTACCTTGCCAAGGTCAAGTTTGACCTGCTATTTCTGCAGAAGTGCAGAACACCACACCTTAGCACTTACAACCGTACAGTCACAGTCATTTACAGCACAGAAGGAGGCCATTCGACTCATCGAGTTCATGCCGTCTCTCCACGGAGCTATTCAGTCACTCCCACTCCCCCCCCACTCGATTCCGTAGCCCTGTAAGTTTATTTCTCTCAAGTGCCTATCAACTTTCCTTTTGAAATCATTCATCATCTCTGCTTCCACCATCCTCGTAGTCAGCAAGTCATTACCACTTGCTGCGTAAAATGGTTTTCCTCACATTCCCCTGCATCTCTTGCTCAAAATCTTCAATATGTATTCCTTAGTCCTTGTATCACCTGTTAACAGGAACACCTTTTCCTTGTCTAACTTATCTAAGCCTGTCATAATCTTGTACACCTCTATCAAATCTCCCCTCAATCTCCTTTGCTCCAGGGAAAACAGCCCCAGTTTCTTCAACCTAACCTTGAAACTAAAATCCCTCATCCCTGGAACCGCTCTGGTAAATCTCCTCTGCACCCTCTCAAGGACCCTCACATCCTTCCTAAAGTGTAGTGACCAGAACTGGATGCAATGCTCCAATTGGGGCTGAACCAGAACTTTATAAAGGCTAGGTGTAACTTCCCTGCTTTTGTACTCAATGTCTCTTTTAAGAATCTCAAGATGCTATATGATTTGTTAACCACTCTCACAATATATCCTGCCACCTTCAAACATCAATGCACATGAACTCAAAGGTCTTTCTGTTCCTGCACTCTCTTTAGAACTGTGCCATTAAGTATATATTGCCTCTCCCTATCCCTTCTGCCAAAATGCATCATGTCACACTTCTCTGTATAAAATTCCATCTGCCACTTGTCTGCCCATTCTGCTAGCCTATCTATGTCCTGTTGCAGGTAGTTCGCATCATCCTCATTCTTTGCAACTCCTCCAAGTTAGGTATCATTGGCTAATTGTGAAATTCTACTCCGTATTCCAAGATCCAAGTCCTTTATATATAGTAATAAAAGCAGTGGTCCTTGCAGTGACCCTTGGGGAATACCACTGTCTACCGTCCTCCAGTCAGAAAAACAACCATTTACCATGACTCGCTATTTTCTGTCCTTAAGCCAATTTTTTTTCCAATTTTATCCAATTTTTTGGGGTGGCACAGTGGCACAGTGGTTAGCACCGCAGCCTCACAGCTCCAATGACCTGGGTTCAGTTATAGGTATTGCCTGTGCAGAGTTTGCAAGTTCTCCCTGTGACCGTGTGGGTTTACACTGGCTGCTCCGGTTTCCTCTCACATGCCAAAGACTTGCAGGTTGATAGGTAAATTGGCCATTATAAAAGTTGCCCCTAGTATAGGTAGGGGAATTGAGGGAAGGTGGGGATGTGGTAGGAATATGGGATTAATGTAGGATTAGTATAAATGGGTGCTGATGCTCGGCACAGACTCGGTGGGCCGAAGGGCCTGTTTCAGTGCTGTATCTCTAAATAAAATAAATAAATGTACCCTCCTATTCCATGAGCCTCAATTTTGTTAACCAGCCTTTTATGTGGTACTTTGATAAATACTTTCTTAAGATCCACATAAACAACATCCATTGCATTCCCTTCAACAACCTTCCCTGTCACTTCATCAAAAAATTCATTTAGATTAGTCAAGTGTGATTTGCTATTATAAATCCTTGCTATCTATCCTTAATTAACTCAAACCTCTTCAAGTGCTTGTTGATTTTTCCCTGATTATAGTTTCTAAAATCATACTCACTACTGATGTTAAGCTAACTTGCCTGTAGTTGCTAGGACTGTCCTTACACCCTTTCTTGAATAAGAGTGTTGCATTTGCTACTCTCCAATCCTCTGGCACCTCCCCCGTATCCAGTGAAGATTGGAAGATTATGGAAAGCCCTTCCATTATCTCCATCCCCACTTCCTTTAGCAACCTGGGATTGAAGCCATCCAGACCAGGTGTCTTGTCTACCCTAAGCATTGCCAGCATTTCCAGTAAATCCTCACTTTCAATTTTTACCCTATCCATGGCCTCTACCCTCTCCGCTTGGACCATATTTTGTCAGATTCCTCTTCCTTAGTGAACACTAATACAATGTGCTCATTAAATATATTAGCCTTGTCCTATGCCTCTAAGCATATATTACCCTCTCTGTCCCTAATAGACCCCACTCCCCCTCTTACTACCTGCTTATTATTTACATGCCAGTAGGAGATTTTTGGGTTCCCTTTTATGTTGACTGCCATTGTATTTTCATATTCTCTCTTTGCCAGTCTTATTTTCCTCTTCACCTCCCTCTCAACTTATTGTTTTTATCCTGGTTCTCACTTGAAGGATTCAGCTGAAATGCATCATACACCCTCTTTTTTTGTTTCATCATAATCTCTATCTCCCTTGTCATCCAAGGAGCCCTGATTTTGGTTCCCTTACCTTCTGCCCTTGTTGGAATGTACCTAACCTGTACTTGAAGCATCTCTTCCTTAAAGATAACCCGTTGTTCTGTGACAGATTTTCCTGTCAGTCTTTGGTTCTATTTTATCTTGGCTAGATCCCTTCTCATCGCATTGAAATGAGCTCTCTTTCAATCTCGCCGTTCTACCTTATATCGTTCCTTGCCTTTCTGCATTATGAATCAAACCTTATGACACGATGAACACTATCATGAAAATGTGTTATGCTGAATGATGATTTTTAATTCATCGATTGAAAACCTACATTAATTTTTTTTAAAGGAGAGCTGGAACTTTTAACAAACTGGCAGCTAAGAGGGCCACTGCAATTTGCATTGAAATACCTTTGATTCCAAGGCGTCGAAGTGGAGACGCAGGTCTAAAAAGCTCTCAACCAGAACGGTGGCTTGAACAGTTGAGTGAATTATCTGATATTGCCCTTGTTAGCAAGACATTCAAAGCCATCTTGGAGCATTCACACTAGTGTAGACAAACTTCCAGGGGTAAACATTGAAACAACAAGACTGAAGAGAGATTAGAGATTCTTAGACTTGGATCTCATTAAAGTGAAAAAAAGAATACACTGAAAGAATCATGTGTTTCCCCAGTCTGTGTGAAAACTTAGAGTTTCTGTTACACACAGCAGACAAGCTTTGAGGGCTAATCATTGCAGGACTTCAGTGGGGCTCTCTCTCTCTCTCTCCAGCTAACACTGCAAGTTTCAAACCCTGTCCAAGTCTACCAATGACACAGACTGAGACCCCAGGGAGAAAGTTACCTGCATCACTGTCTCCAAGAAAACCCTGAACCAGGTGGACCAGCTGCAAGTTTACTTCTATTACCCTGAAACTTCAGAATCACAAATTCATCTGGAAGACAACTGAATTACCATACTTCACAGACTGTGTGTTATTTTTATTTGTTCCAGACTCTAACCCAACCAAACTATTCTTCATCACTCTGTAACCTGTTTGTGTTTTTTTTATTCTTTCATGAGATGTGGGTATCGCTAGCAAGGCCAGCATTTGTTGCCCATCCCTAATTGCTGTTGACAACTGTGTGGCTTGCTAGGCTGTTTCAGAGGGCAGTTAAGAGTCAACCACATTGATGTGGATCCGGAGTCACATGTAGGCCAGACCAGGCAAGGACAGCAGATTTCCTTCCCTAAAGGACATTAGTGAACCAGATGGACTTTTACAACAATCGATGATAGTTTTATGGCATCATTACTGAGACTAGATTTCAATTCTTGATTTTAGTTAATTAATTGAATTTAAATTCAACCATGTGCCATGGTGGGATTTGAATCCATAAGTACAATGAATTAACCTCTTTCTTGTTTAAACTCAAGAAAACCTGTCTGATTGCTTTTTTGTGATCATAGCACATAAAGGGTTAAATACTCACTGAATTGGAAAGCACATCCACTGTTTAAAGAGAAATAAACCCTGTTGCGGTCAAATAAGGAGAGGGACAAGAGGGGAGCCTTTCAACCCCTCCTCATCTGATTGCAACATCATTCTTACCCAAGTGCTCCCCCCACAGACACTGGGTCCACTTGGCCCACCTCATTTCCCAGCATCAGATCCAGCACTGCCCCCTTCCTAGTTGGACCGAGAACACACTGGTCAAGGAAGTTCTCCTGAACACATTTCAGAAATTTCTCCCCTTCCTTTCCCTTTACTCTAACATTATCCCAATTGATATTTGGGTAATTAAAGTCCCCCAATATCACCGCTTTATAGTTCTTGCACATCTCTGTGATTTCCCTGCTGATTTGCTCCTCTTTCTCCCACTATTTGGAGGCCTATAGAATACCCCCAGTAATGTGATCTTACCCTTTTTGCTTCTCAACGCTAACCAAATGGATTCTGTCCTGGCCCCTCAAGGACATCCCCTATTTCCAACACGACAATGTCTTCCCTAATTAGTTGCCACTCCACCTCCCTTTTTCCCTTCTCTATCTTTTCTGAACACTTTATATCCTTGTATATTAAGCGCCCAGTCCTCACCATTTTTAAGTCACATTTCTGTTATTGCCACTACATCATATTCCCAGACTATTATTTGTGCTTGTAGCTCACCAACCTTATTCACCACTCTGTATATTTACATACATGCATTATAATCCTGTCTTTGCATTCCTTGTAGCCCTTCTCTGTAGGTTCCTATCCAAAATGAAACTCATTCCTTCTCTAGTACTGTCCAACACTCTCACATTATGTACCATATGCTTTCTACTTCTATATGTTGGTGCCCATCCCCCAGCCAATTTAGTTTAAACCCTCCCCAACCCCTCTCCAAGGACATTGGTGCTAGTCCTGTCGAGGTGCAACCCGTACCTTTTGAAAAGATGCCTTCTGCCCCAGAACTGGTCCCAATGCCCCAAGAATCTGAAGCACTCCCTCCTGCTCCATGCTTCAAGCCACGCATTGATCCTCCCTATCTTCCTATTTCTACTCTCACTAGCATGTGGCACTGGGAGTAATCCAGAGGTTACTACCTTCGAGGTCCTACTCTTTAACTTCCTCCCTAGCTGCTGAAAATCTGACCATAGGCCTTTAATACTTGCCCTTGCTATGTTGTTGGTACCAATGTGTACCACAACTTCTGGCTCATTCCCTTCCCCTGCAGAATATCCTGCACCCCCTCTTTGATGTCCTTTACCCTGGCACCAGGGAGGCAACATATCATGCGGGACTCATGATGACTGTTACAGAAATGCCTATCTGTACCCCAACTATGGAATCTCTGAGAGCAAGTGCATTTCTACACTTTGCTGCTCTTGTACTGTCCCTTGCCCATTGGTGCCCTGGTCTGGACTGCACCCCTTCAAAGTGGCCTCATCCCAGAAGCCTCCAGTGCTGAGTACTGACATGCAATGGTCACAATGGCGATTCCACGTGGAAATTATACCTATTCTTCTGGCTGGGTATCCAGTTGTGGGGAGGCAACGTCACCATCTCGCAAGTTAATGAGGTGGTGGGTGGTCGCCTCCTCGTAGCAGACGTAATGTACAAAAACACTTTCACACCGGCTAATCAACTTGTAAGCCTTGATTCAATACAGTGAGCAACTGACCATTCTCCAACATCTCCCACTGCTGCTGGTGACGTCCAGGCCAATCATTCTAGGCGGTAACTTCAACTGCACCATCAGAACAGCTGGATGATCCGACAGGGCCGACAGCAAACTGGACGCTACGCCCAGATTCCTGATGGAAATGGTAAAAGACACTAAGCTGCACGACGTCTTCAGCAATCCTGCAGACAGAACGCAGTGTAGACGCAACTGGTCAAGGCCAGATGGGTCCATCCGTTCTAGGATTGACTTCCTGTTTGTGTCCCGACCGTTCACAGTCAGATCCATCGACGTCAAGTCGGTGTTCTTCTCTGACCACTGGCTCCAACTGGCTGACTGTCACTTACAGGATGACCAGAGGGTGGACAGGGCGATATGGAAGTTGAATCTGAAACTGCTGACCCCAGAAAACATCGAGGAACTTATAAGGGATTGTAAACATTGGTGAACCGTGAAACCCCGCTTTGAGTCCCTTTCACCCCCTTGCTTATCAAGAATCTATCTACCGCTGCCTTAAAAAATATTTAAAGACTCTGCTTCCACAGCCTTTTAAGGAAGAGAATTCCAAAGAATCACGACCTTCTGAGAGAAAAAGTTTCTCTTCATCTCTGTCTTAAATGGGCGACTCCTTATTTTTAAATAGTGACCCCTAGTTCTCAGATTCTCCTGCAAGGGGGAATTTCCTTTCCACTTCTACCCAGTCAAGACTCCTCAGGACCTTACATGTTTTAATTGTTATGGGACAACTCAATCACCACACGAGGAGACTCAGGTACAGATTGTCCGATCATTTTTTCAAGCGTACGCAGGGAGAGACACAACCTCAGGTATTCTGAGGTAATACTCTGACTTTACATTTCAGAGCACAAACTTAAATATACGTTCTTATCATGCAATGTGTTCAAACAACGGATGATTGATATGATTGATCATAAAACAATGGTGATTGATCACACATTCCAATGAACACACATTCTCAACCTAATCAGTACACATACCAGATGGGTCCAATCAAAGCCTATTATCTCATTGTTTCCCATTACACCAACCTTCCATGGAAATAGTGGCCTCGAGGTCTCGGCTCCAAACTTCGTTCCCTGATCCTGTCCTTTACCCTAGCAGCATGTTTGTTTCTTTTCTCAACCTGACTGTTAAATTTTGCTGAGATGCTTTTCTAAAACTCAACTCGTTTCTATTTAACCCTTTCACAATCAAGTCGCCTCTTACTCTTCTTAATTCCAGCAGATACAAGCCTAGCCCATCAAACCTTTCTTTATAAGACAATCCACCCATTCCAGGTTTTATTCTAATAAACCTTCTCTGCTTCCAATCTATTTACATCCTTTTTTAAATAAGGAGACCAATACCATACACAGTACTCCAGATGTAGTCTCATCAATGCCTTGCAAACTGAAGCACAACTTCCCTACTTTTGTATTCAATTCCCCTCACAATAAACAATAACATTCTATTAGCTTTCCTAACTTCTTGCTGTACCTGCATACTAACCTTTTATGATACATGTACTAGGACACCCAGATCCCTCTGCATCTCAGAGCTCTGCAATCTCTCACCATTTAGATAATATGCTTCTAACATACGAATATACGAATTAGGAACAGGAGTAGGCCACTCAGCCCTTGGAGCCTGCTTCGCCATTCAATAAATTCATGGCTGAACTGATTACTCCACATTTTCACCTACCCCAAAATGGACAATTTCACATTTTCCCACATTATACTCCATTTGCCAGTTCTTTGCCCACTCACTTCATTTATCTATATCCCTTTGTAGCCTCTTTATGTCCTCTTCACAACTTGCTTTCCTACCTATCTTTGTGTCATCAGCAAATTTATCAACCATACCTTCGGTCCCTTCATCTAAGCCATTGATATAAATTGTAAAAAGTTGAGACCCCAGCACAGATCCCTGTGGCACACCATTCATTACATCTTGCCAGCCAGAAAATGACCCGTTTATGCCGACTCTCTGTTTCCTGTTAACTAGCCAATCTTCTATCCATGCCAATATGTTACCCCCTACACCATGAGCTTATATTTTCTGCAATAATCTCTAATGTGGCACCTTATCAAATGCCTTCTGTACATCCACTAGTTCCCCTTGATCCACAGCACATGTTACTTTTCAAAGAGTTCCAATAAATTGGTTACACATGATTTCCCTTTCACAAAATCATGTTGACTCTGCCTGATTATCTTGAATTTTTCGAAGTGCCCAGCTATAAAATCTTTAATAATAGCTTCCAATACTTTCCCTAACACAGATGTTAACACATCCTGGGGGTTACCATTGACCAGAAACTGAACTGGAGTAGCCACATAAATACCGTGGCTACAAGAGCAGGTCAGAGGCTAGGAATCCTGAGGCGGGTAACTCACCTCCTGACTCCCCAAAGCCTGTCCACCATCTACGAGACACAAGTCAGGAGTGTGATGGAACACTCTCCACTTGCCTGGATGGGTGCAGCTCCAACAACACTCAAGAAGCTCGACACCATCCAGGACAAAGCAGCCCGCTTGATTGGCACCCCTTCCACAAACATTCACTCCCTCCACCACTGACGCATAGTGGCAGCAGTGTGTACCATCTATAAGATGCACTGCAGCAAAGCACCAAGGCTGTTTAGACAGCACCTTCCAACCTGCGACCTCTACCATCAAGAAGGAAAAGGACAGCAGATGCATGGGGATGCCACCACCTGCAAGTTCCCCTCCGAGCCACATACCATCCTGACTTGGAACTATATCGCTGTTCCTTCAGTGTTGCAGGGTCAAAGTCCTGGAACTCCCTTCCTAACAGCACTGTGGGTGTACCTACCCCACATGGACTGCAGCAGTTCAAGAAGTCAGCTCACCACCACCTTCTCAACGGCACTAAGGGATGGGCAATAAATGCTCACATAACCAGCGATGCCCACATCCCAGGAACGAATAAAAAAGTGGGCGACTAGCTGAGCCATTGCTCTTCCCACCACTGGGAATATCCCCGGAATTGGTAACATGTTGGGCTCCCCTTCCAATGCCTTTTGCTGCTTTTTTACAACCTCTCCTGCCTCCCAGTCCATCTGCTGGCAAACATCCAGCCATGGTTTCTTTCCTGCTTTCCCCCTCTCCTGTGTTTCTCTGTGTGTTGTTCTCTCTCCCTGCTGTGTTTCTTTGTGCGGTGTTCTTTCTCCCTGCTGTGTTTCTCTGTGTGTTGTTCTCTCTCCCTGCTGTGTTTCTCTGTGTGGTGTTCTCTCTCCCTGCTGTGTTTCTCTGTGTGGTGTTCTCTCTCCCTGCTGTGTTTCTCTGTGTGGTGTTCTCTCACCCTGCTGTGTTTCTCTGTGTGGTGTTCTCTCTCCCTGCTGTGTTTCTCTGTGTGTTGTTCTCTCTCCCTGCTGTGTTTCTCTGTGTGGTGTTCTCTCTCCCTGCTGTGTTTCTCTGGGTGGTGTTCTCTCTCCCTGCTGTGTTTCTCTGTGTGGTGTTCTCTCTCCCTGCTGTGTTTCTCTGTGCGGTGTTCTCTCTCCCTGCTGTGTTTCTCTGTGTGGTGTTCTCTCTCCCTGCTGTGTTTCTCTGTGTGGTTTTCTCTCTTCCTGCTGTGTTTCTCTGTGTGTTGTTCTCTCTCCCTGCTGTGTTTCTCTGTGTGATGTTCTCTCTCCCTGCTGTGTTTCTCTGTGTGGTGTTCTCTCTCCCTGCTGTGTTTCTCTGTGTGGTGTTCTCTCTCCCTGCTGTGTTTCTCTGTATGATGTTCTCTCTCCCTGCTGTGTTTCTCTGTGTGGTGTTCTCTCTCCCTGCTGTGTTTCTCTGTGTGGTGTTCTCTCTCCCTGCTGTGTTTCTCTGTGCGGTGTTCTCTCTCCCTGCTGTGTTTCTCTGTGCGGTGTTCTCTCTCCCTGCTGTGTTTCTCTGTGTGGTTTTCTCTCTTCCTGCTGTGTTTCTCTGTGCGGTGTTCTCTCTCCCTGCTGTGTTTCTCTGTGCGGTGTTCTCTCTCCCTGCTGTGTTTCTCTGTGTGGTGTTCTCTCTTCCTGCTGTGTTTCTCTGTGCGATGTTCTCTCTCCCTGCTGTGTTTCTCTATGTGGTTTTCTCTCTCCCTGCTGTGTTTCTCTGTGTGTTGTTCTCTCTCCCTGCTGTGTTTCTCTGTGTGTTGTTCTCTCTCCCTGCTGTGTTTCTCTGTGTGGTTTTCTCTCTCCCTGCTGTGTTTCTCTGTGCGGTGTTCTCTCTCCCTGCTGTGTTTCTCTGTGTGTTGTTCTCTCTCCCTGCTGTGTTTCTCTGTGTGGTGTTCTCTCTCCCTGCTGTGTTTCTCTGTGTGGTGTTCTCTCTCCCTGCTGTGTTTCTCTGTGTGGTGTTCTCGCTCCCTGCTGTGTTTCTCTGTGTGGTGTTCTCTCTCCCTGCTGTGTTTCTCTGTGTGGTGTTCTCTCTCCCTGCTGTGTTTCTCTGTGTGGTGTTCTCTCTCCCTGCTGTGTTTCTCTGTGTGGTGTTCTCTCTCCCTGCTGTGTTTCTCTGTGTGTTGGTGTCTCTCCCTGCTGTGTTTCTCTGTGTGTTGTTCTCTCTCCCTGCTGTGTTTCTCTGTGTGGTGTTCTCTCTCCCTGCTGTGTTTCTCTGTGTGGTGTTCTCTCTCCCTGCTCTGTTTCTCTGTGTGGTGTTCTCTCTCCCTGCTCTGTTTCTCTGTGTGGTGTTCTCTCTCCCTGCTGTGTTTCTCTGTGTGGTGTTCTCTCTCCCTGCTGTGTTTCTCTGTGCGGTGTTCTCTCTCCCTGCTGTGTTTCTCTGTGTGTTGTTCTCTCTCCCTGCTGTGTTTCTCTGTGCGATGTTCTCTCTCCCTGCTGTGTTTCTCTGTGCGGTGTTCTCTCTCCCTGCTGTGTTTCTCTGTGCGGTGTTCTCTCTCCCTGCTGTGTTTCTCTGTGCGGTGTTCTCTCTCCCTGCTGTGTTTCTCTGTGCGGTGTTCTCTCTCCCTGCTGTGTTTCTCTGTGCGGTGTTCTCTCTCCCTGCTGTGTTTCTCTGTGCGGTGTTCTCTCTCCCTGCTGTGTTTCTCTGTGTGTTGCTCTCTCTCCCTGCTGTGTTTCTCTGTGTGTTGTTCTCTCTCCCTGCTGTGTTTCTCTGTGTGATGTTCTCTCTCCCTGCTGTGTTTCTCTGTGCGGTGTTCTCTCTCCCTGCTGTGTTTCTCTGTGTGGTGTTCTCTCTCCCTGCTGTGTTTCTCTGTGTGTTGGTGTCTCTCCCTGCTGTGTTTCTCTGTGTGTTGTTCTCTCTCCCTGCTGTGTTTCTCTGTGTGGTGTTCTCTCTCCCTGCTGTGTTTCTCTGTGTGGTGTTCTCTCTCCCTGCTGTGTTTCTCTGCGTGGTGTTCTCTCTCCCTGCTGTGTTTCTCTGTGCGGTGTTCTCTCTCCCTGCTGTGTTTCTCTGTGCGGTGTTCTCTCTCCCTGCTGTGTTTCTCTGTGTGGTGTTCTCTCTCCCTGCTGTGTTTCTCTGCGTGGTGTTCTCTCTCCCTGCTGTGTTTCTCTGTGCGGTGTTCTCTCTCCCTGCTGTGTTTCTCTGTGCGGTGTTCTCTCTCCCTGCTGTGTTTCTCTGTGTGTTGTTCTCTCTCCCTGCTGTGTTTCTCTGTGTGATATTCTCTCTCCCTGCTGTGTTTCTCTGTGTGGTGTTCTCTCTCCCTGCTGTGTTTCTCTGTGCGGTGTTCTCTCTCCCTGCTGTGTTCCTCTGTGTGGTGTTCTCTCTCCCTGCTGTGTTTCTCTGTGTGGTGTTCTCTCTCCCTGCTGTGTTTCTCTGTGTGGTGTTCTCTCTCCCTGCTGTGTTTCTCTGTGTGTTGGTGTCTCTCCCTGCTGTGTTTCTCTGTGTGTTGTTCTCTCTCCCTGCTGTGTTTCTCTGTGTGATATTCTCTCTCCCTGCTGTGTTTCTCTGTGTGGTGTTCTCTCTCCCTGCTGTGTTTCTCTGTGCGGTGTTCACTCTCCCTGCTGTGTTTCTCTGTGTGGTGTTCTCTCTCCCTGCTGTGTTTCTCTGTGTGGTGTTCTCTCTCCCTGCTGTGTTTCTCTGTGCGGTGTTCTCTCTCCCTGCTGTGTTTCTCTGTGTGTTGGTGTCTCTCCCTGCTGTGTTTCTCTGTGTGTTGTTCTCTCTCCCTGCTGTGTTTCTCTGTGTGGTGTTCTCTCTCCCTGCTGTGTTTCTCTGTGTGGTGTTCTCTCTCCCTGCTCTGTTTCTCTGTGTGGTGTTCTCTCTCCCTGCTGTGTTTCTCTGTGTGGTGTTCTCTCTCCCTGCTGTGTTTCTCTGTGTGGTGTTCTCTCTCCCTGCTGTGTTTCTCTGTGCGGTGTTCTCTCTCCCTGCTGTGTTTCTCTGTGTGTTGTTCTCTCTCCCTGCTGTGTTTCTCTGTGCGATGTTCTCTCTCCCTGCTGTGTTTCTCTGTGCGGTGTTCTCTCTCCCTGCTGTGTTTCTCTGTGCGGTGTTCTCTCTCCCTGCTGTGTTTCTCTGTGCGGTGTTCTCTCTCCCTGCTGTGTTTCTCTGTGCGGTGTTCTCTCTCCCTGCTGTGTTTCTCTGTGCGGTGTTCTCTCTCCCTGCTGTGTTTCTCTGTGCGGTGTTCTCTCTCCCTGCTGTGTTTCTCTGTGCGGTGTTCTCTCTCCCTGCTGTGTTTCTCTGTGTGTTGTTCTCTCTCCCTGCTGTGTTTCTCTGTGTGTTGCTCTCTCTCCCTGCTGTGTTTCTCTGTGTGTTGTTCTCTCTCCCTGCTGTGTTTCTCTGTGTGATGTTCTCTCTCCCTGCTGTGTTTCTCTGTGTGGTGTTCTCTCTCCCTGCTGTGTTTCTCTGTGCGGTGTTCTCTCTCCCTGCTGTGTTTCTCTGTGTGGTGTTCTCGCTCCCTGCTGTGTTTCTCTGTGTGGTGTTCTCTCTCCCTGCTGTGTTTCTCTGTGTGGTGTTCTCTCTCCCTGCTGTGTTTCTCTGTGTGGTGTTCTCTCTCCCTGCTGTGTTTCTCTGTGTGGTGTTCTCTCTCCCTGCTGTGGTTCTTTGTGTGGTGTTCTCTCTCCCTGCTGTGTTTCTCTGTGTGGTGTTCTCTCTCCCTGCTGTGTTTCTCTGTGCGGTGTTCTCTCTCCCTGCTGTGTTTCTCTGTGCGGTGTTCTCTCTCCCTGCTGTGTTTCTCTGTGTGGTTTTCTCTCTTCCTGCTGTGTTTCTCTGTGCGGTGTTCTCTCTCCCTGCTGTGTTTCTCTGTGCGGTGTTCTCTCTCCCTGCTGTGTTTCTCTGTGTGGTGTTCTCTCTCCCTGCTGTGTTTCTCTGTGCGATGTTCTCTCTCCCTGCTGTGTTTCTCTATGTGGTTTTCTCTCTCCCTGCTGTGTTTCTCTGTGTGTTGTTCTCTCTCCCTGCTGTGTTTCTCTGTGTGTTGTTCTCTCTCCCTGCTGTGTTTCTCTGTGTGGTGTTCTCTCTCCCTGCTGTGTTTCTCTGTGTGGTGTTCTCTCTCCCTGCTGTGTTTCTCTGTGTGGTGTTCTCGCTCCCTGCTGTGTTTCTCTGTGTGGTGTTCTCTCTCCCTGCTGTGTTTCTCTGTGTGGTGTTCTCTCTCCCTGCTGTGTTTCTCTGTGTGGTGTTCTCTCTCCCTGCTGTGGTTCTTTGTGTGGTGTTCTCTCTCCCTGCTGTGTTTCTCTGTGTGGTGTTCTCTCTCCCTGCTGTTTTAGACTCTCTGCTGTTTCTAAGCTATTCTTCTCTTTCAATCCCTCTTGTGTCTCTTTTTCCCAATTTCTCTCTCTCAGAATTTCCTGAGCAAAATTCATGAGCACAAATAGTAATGGCAGCATAAACCACCCCATTTCCATTCCTAATGAACATTTTATGGTCTGACCGTGTTCACTGCAGAGGAGTTGAAGATTGTGTGCAACAGCTATTGTTGATGTTACCCCAGACAGACAGAAACACACAAATCACAGCAACCATTACAGTAAAACAGCAGAAGCAAGAAGAAAAATAAGCTGAGCTAGACAGAGTTGAAGGATCTAGAGTAACTGAGGTGAGCTTGAGGAGACCTTAGCTTCACCAAAAGCAATAAGGAAGAGCAAGAGAGCTGATCATCATGGAATTGGCTTAAGGTTTGTGGTTGGAACGCTGTCTAACGTGCAGGAGATTCATTTTTTTCTAAAGCACAACAGCCTTCTGATCATGAGGCTACAATACTAAACAAAGGTTTTGCCAAACAGTAATCTGGAGCAGCAAAAGATAAAATGCTGAAAGTTAATATCCAGGAGTATAAAAGTGTATGAGCTTGTTACTTTTGTGTCTTTTGTAGACATTTCATAAGTATTATGTAGAGAATGTAGAGAAGCTCTGATTATGTTGCATGGGCAATTCTGGAGATGCTGCATCGATAGTTTGTATGCATTAATGTGTCGGATCCAGCAAGAATCTGGCAACCTGTGCTCTTGCTCATAGACAAGTTTGATTCCTGTAACTGAGTTCTGGACTATGCGTCTGGGAAGATTATGTTATGCTAAAAATGTAACACAAACTACCAGACTGTGAGAGATATATAAAAAATAAAAATATGAATGCAGAATAGCTGACAAATGGTACATATGATTAATGAGAATGAGTCAAAAGGGATGAGAGACCTCAGGGCAGATTTCATCTGAACGTTCTGTGTTAGCGAGATTGTGACCACAAGCTGGAAGATTTTTTTGTGTTTGCTATTTGAAGTGCAATTGTAATGACATTATTCATGTAGGTAGGTTTGGAAGATTTTTCGAAAGATTATTTCTAGTATAGGATAGGTAGAGAACGACAATTAAATAACATCTATAAAAAGTTCCAGATTAAATATTTCTTATGTTTTTATGTAAAATATTATATCAATTGACCCTCTGCAAACCTTCGTCCCTCCCCCTCCACTCCCTCCATTGGGGAAGATTTCCAATTAAGAACTCAAATATAATTACATTCTTTTGAATGATTACTATCTCTAAAAATCTGCCTCCCTGTTATTGAACCGAATCTCAAATTGTATTGTCAGTGGGACCTTTTCACCAATTGAGTTGTTGTAAATTGGCAAGAAAAAAATAAGAAACCTTATTTAAACAAGGAGCTATCCTGGAGGGCCATCCTTTGATTATATCTGAGCTAAGTGTTTGGATAACACCAAACTCTTAAAGGCCCTTGACATAAAGCATTTTATATTCCTCACTTTTTATGAAAGTGGTGCTTTTGGAACTGCTGCAGTAAATGGATTTTCCCTTCAGAGTTTTATATCTTTTACCACTGATTCATACCATCTCCCAGGAATGTTATCAAACTTATGTATAACATCAAACTTAAATTAATGGTGTATTTGTCTTCTCTGAGTACTCAGCAATGCATTTTTAAGGAGGCATATAATTGAGGAATTGTTTTGTCAGACTTTTTTTTACCCAACAGCTAGCAAAATCTGATGCAGCTAAAATACAGGGTTATTGTTCTTCATAAATCACTTTAATGTTCACCTTAAAACTTTTGGTTTCTATTCAGTCTCCTTTCATTCTTTCTATGTGAGCTGTCTTTACCTAATTTCATTATGTGTTATGAAATATAATGTAATATACTTAAAACAAGGCACCATACATTGACTAAATATATGTCTGCAATATTTGGAAATACATTATATTGTAATCCAATATATCAGTTGAACTGAGCAATTCCACATCAAATGATGAACTCAGCCTTGGCTTAGTGATAAAATTTTTGTCAGTAAGTCAGAAGCTTTTGGATTCGAGCCCCACTCTGGCAGTCCTGCCTATCAGAGTCTTGGGATATTGGGTTGCTATCTCCTGGTGTGGCGATGAGTCCTGCATCCCACCCCCAATTGCATCATTGCATCTAGCCAGTTGGCCCGGTAGAGAGTTGTGAGTCAGGCTAATTACCTGCCTGCAGAAAAATGGACTTTGGCCAGATCTTTGTACCCCCGGCGGAAGTGGGCTGGAGGCGGAGATGGTGTAAAATTGTGTGGGAGATGGGGTTGCCATTCCCGTCACCTTCTCACCCCCACTGCACGTTTATGAGCGGTGGAAGAAGCGACAAACAGCCATCCCGCCCCAGGCCAATTGAGGCCCGTAAGGGAGGCAGCCACCTTGTGGGTCCACTGGGGGGGCCTCCTGATCGGGAACCCTGTGCCCAACGGAGGGTCCCCCCAACAGCTCCAGCCACTCCCGCAAGTGCACCTCCCACCACACTCCTGATTGACCCCCACCCCCCCTTGGGGCCAAGCCGATTGCCCCGGTGAGGCCCACTTACCTTTCTTGATGCCAGCATCCATGACCCTCCTGAAGATGGGTGCAGTCTCAGCAGTGGCCACCACTTCCAGTGGGGCGCTGCTGGAACTGAGGAGCCACCAGCCCCCTGATTGGCTGGCAGCTCCTGGAGGCAGGACTTCCTGCCTCAGAGGGGCGGAAGTCCCACCCGAGGCCAATTAAAGGCCTGGGACACGTAGAGGCGCTGCGTGGCTCCCAGGCCTGACAGAGACAGGCAGGCTTGCCACCAACTTTTAAGCTGGTGGGCGGGGCTTTGCCCCTACGTAAAACCCCGAACTTTGTTATGGAAGCAGTGGATATGAAAGTAGAAAAAATAGGTTGCCTTTTGTGTCATTAGGTACCAAAGAGAAGAATTGAACAGAGACAAAGGAAATAAGCATCAAAATTGTTTCCAATGGTTAAAAACGCTCCATTTAATATTTCAATTGATTAAAAGTTTCAGTTAATTTGCAGTTGAGGGAAGCAATAGATCACACACTTGATTCAGCTGCTAACGTTTGAGAATGTGGTTTTCTCACTCATTTGGGTATAATAGCTGGGATTTTTCGTTAATGTGATTAAGGCTTTTTCCTCAACTCTGGGGAAAGTTGTATCAATATTAGGAGATCAATCTGCTTCAGAACTCTTTAATGACACAGTAAGGGAAATAAAACATCTACCACTCCAAAATCTCACTTAGGTGGGGCAGAAATTTGACATTACATAGTTCTCTTCTAAGAATTCAATGTAGCCCACTTGTGTGTATAATTTAATTAAAATGTCTGTTTTTAATTTACCTTTACTGAAAATTAGCATGAATAATGAATGTATTCGATAACATGGTACTCCTCTGCAGGTTATAAGAGTATCTTTCACATCTATTCCCGTGAGGAGCTCTGATTATTTACAGCTTGGATGGCCTTGAATTTGTGTTGAGAACATAAGAAATAGGAGCAGGAGTAGGCCATTCGGCCCCTCGAGCTTGCCCCGCCATTCAATAAGATCATGGCTGATCTGCCCCAGACCTCAACTCCTCTTTCGTGCCAGCTCCTCATAACCCTCAACTCCCTGATATTTCAAAAATCTATCTACCTCCTCTTTAAATACTTTCAGTGATCTAGCCTCCACAGCTCTCTGGCGTACAGAATTCCAGACATTCACTACCCTCTGAGAGAAGAAATTCCTTCGCATCTCAGTTTTAAATGAGTGTCCCCTTATTCTGTAACTATATCCCCCAGTTCGAGATTCTCCCACTAGTGGAAACATCTTCTCAACATCTACCTATTTATCTATCTATTTAAACAGCAATATGACAGGGGCAAATTTTGCAGACCCCCCCCCCCCCCACCCCGATGTCGGGGGTTGTGGCGGAGGGGGCCAGAAAATGCCTCCAGGAAAGGGTCACCACCGACCTCGATGCCAGGAAGGCCCAGCCCATTATTGCCAGCGGTGGTGAGGACTCGTGGCGGCACCACCCCCACCCCGCCACTCGGCGACGGGAGCCCAATTTAAATATATAAATTAATTTAAATAAATGAATAAATTACCTTCTCACTCCCGCTGTTTGTCTCAGTGCGATATTGGTGCCGGTGACCAGAACTCCCACGCCTTCAGATCCCTGTCTGGGGATCCGAGGCGGAACACTGGTGGGGAGGGGGGAACAGCTAAGGTTCTTTGTGCGGGCGGGGGTGGGGGGAAAGGGGTCACAGTCATCTCATTGGTGTAGGGGATGGTGGGAAGTAGTAAAGTGTAAAGTTGGTGTACTTTGTGGGGAGAAGTTCAGGTGCACAAGGTAAGTGTTTGTGCGGGGAGAGGGCAGGTAATTAAATCTATGGTTATTTTAGGAGGGAGAGGGGCAAGATTACTTTATTTAATTTTTTTCAGATCACTCTTCCTTTAAATATTTAAATTGAAATGGAGGGCTTGAAGCTCTTTAAAAATGGCATCAGCGCCTGCATAAAGGTGGCTGATACCATTTTCGGGGACGGACCGCCCGCCCCATCCAGGACATCAGGGTGGGTGGTGCGCCCCAGCTATTTAAATAAACCACTGTGCTTAATATTGTGGCGGCTCCATGACGTGCGGCCCGCACGGGCGGACCTCCATTGTTTTCATCTGCTGTGCAAGTATAAATTCCAGCCCACAGGGTTAAAGGGGAAGTTCTTGTCAGTTAATTGCTATCTCGAAAATTTCCTTCTGCGGAGTCATCAACAGTACACCCTTTGGTGGAGCTGGGAATGACTGACAGCATCTTCTGGATTTCCATGTTTAATTGCGCATATGCAGGCGCCAGAAATTTCTGTCAGTTTCACAGTTGCAATGACGCTGAATACTGACAGTTTTGCCATCATTACAGCTGCAAAACCCAGGCCATTGTCACTATACGTTTATACAGTACTTATTGTGCTGTTATCAAGATTAATTCCTATTTTAAATTGCTGTTGATACCCAATACACTTTTACCATTGAAAGCAATTGTGACTGTACTGAAATCATGGATAGAGATTTCGTACTGACTGTTATTCTACAAATGTAAATTATTTGTATTCTTACTGCACTTTATTACTTTGTGCTGCATTCTTGGTGGAATCTTTAAATATTCTCTCCACCCTTATTACGTATAGGCTACCCAATCTGAATAAAATCCCAGCAAAATAAAACATCCAACTGCTCTTCTCAGACATCTCAGAATTGCTGAAAATGCTTGAGATTTTTTTAAAGAGAGAGATTCACTTGAGAAGGGCATTGTGGATAACCCGAGATATACAGATAAATATTGAGAAGAAAATGACTTGGAGATCAAATTGATCAGCAAACTCCATTATTTGGATTTTGAAATTACAACAAGCCTAGCTCTTTAGACCAAATTAGAAATATTTCCATTACTTTTGTTTTTCTCTTGTAATTACAGTGATACAATGAATAGATCCATTGTGGTTACATTTTAACAGCATTCGCGACTGTATTGCTGTTATGACATCTCTAAGCATCTGAAACCATAATTATACTACAGCAAAGAGTGCTGGATCTATTTTATCAATGCTGCTATGATCATCACTCCTCTGAATATTTCCCTAATTGCTGTTTAGCTCCAAATATGCAATCTTCAACCTTTCTGCACACTCAAGTCTTGAAGTTAGGAGATAAATCAGATTTAAGTTCAGATTAAGTCAGATTGGGAAATTTGCAGATGACACAAAAATTGGCTGTGTAGTTGATAGCGAAGAGGATAGCTGAAGACTCCAGAATGGTATCAATAGTTTGATTCGGTTGGGCGGAAAGGAGGCAAATAGAATTCAATGCAGAGAAGTGTGAGGTAATGCATTTGGGAAGGGCAAAAAAAGCAAGGGAATACACAATAAACGGGAGGATATTGAGAGGGGTAAAGGAAGTGAGAGACCTTGGAGTGCATGTCCACAGGTCCTTGAAGGTGGCAGGACAAGTAGATGAAGTGGTGAAGAAGGCATATGGATTGCTTTCCTTTATTGGCCGAGGTATAGAATAAGGAGAAGGAATTTCCTTCACACAAGATCAGGGGGCAGGTTGTTGAACCTTGCCCATCTAAGAGCGAAGACCAAAGTACGGAAAATCCTCATCAGGGAACTCCTCTTTGCTGACGATGCTGCATTAACATCCCACACAGAAGAGTGTCTACAGAGACTGACCGACAGGATTGTGGCTGTCTGCAATGAATTTGGCCTAACCATCAGCCTCAAGCAAACGAACATCATGGGACAGGACGTCAGAAATGCTCCATCCATCAATATCGGTGACCACGCTCTGGAAGTGGTCCAAGAGTTCACCTACCTAGGCTCAACTATCACCAGTAACTTGTCTCTCGATGCAGAAATCAACAAGCGCATGGGAAAGGCATCCGCTGCTATGTCCAGACCGGCCAAGAGAGTGTGGGAAAATGGCACACTGACATGGAACACAAAAGTCCGAGTGTATCAAGCCTGTGTCCTCAGTACCTTGCTTTATGGCAGCGAGGCCTGGACAACGTATGTCAGCCAAGAGGGACGTCTCAATTCATTCTATCTTCGCTGCCTGCGGAGAATACTTGGCATCAGGTGGCAGGACTATATCTCCAACGCAGAAGTCCTCGAGGCGGCCAACATTCCCAGCATATACACCCTATTGAGCCAGCGGCGCTTGAGATGGCTTGGCCATGTGAGCCGCATGGAATATAGCAGGATCCCCAGGGACACATTGTACAGCGAGCTCGTCACTGGTATCAGACCCACCGGCCATCCATGTCTTCGCTTTAAAGATGTCTGCAAACATGACATGAAGTCCTGTGACATTGATCACAAGTTGTGGGAGTCAGTTGCCAGTGATCGCCAGAGCTGGCGGGCAGCCATAAAGACGGGGCTGAAGAGTGATGAGTTGAAGAGTCTTAGCTGTAGGCGGGAAAAAAGACAGAAGCGCAAGGGGAGAGCCAACTGTGTAACAGCCCTGACAACCAATTTTATCTGCAACACCTGTGGAAGAGTCTGTCACTCGAGAATTGGCCTTTATAGCCACTCCAGGCACTGCTTCACAAACCACTGACCACCTCCAGGGGCTTATCCATTGTCTCTCGAGACAAGGAGGCCAAAGAAAAAGAATACAAAAGCAGGGATGTAATGCTGGAACTGTATAAAACACTGGTTAGGCCACAACTGGAGTATTGCGTACATTTCTGGTCACCACATCACAGAAAGGACATAATTATCTGGAGAGAGTACAGAGGAGATTTACAAGAATGTTGCCAGGGCTTGAAATTTGCTACGAAGGTTGGATAGGCTCGGATTGTTTTCCTTAGAACAGAGAAGGCTGAGGGGTGACTTAATTGAGGCGTACAAAATTATGAGAGGCCTAGATAGAGTAGACAGGAAGGACCTCTTTCCCCTAGCAGAGAGATCAATTACCGGGGGACACAGATTTAAGGTGGTTGGCGAAGGATTAAAGGGGACATGAGGAAAGACCTTTTCAGCCAGAGGGTGGTGGGTGGCTGGTATTCACTGCCAGGAATGATGGTGAAGGCAGAAACCCTCAATTCTTTTAAAAGGTACCTGGACATGCACCTGAAGTGCTGTAATCTTCAAAGCTACGGACCAGGTGCTGGGATTAGATTGGGCGGCTAGGTTTTTCAGATGGTGCAGACACGATGGGCTGAATGGCCTCTTTCTTTGCTGTAACTTTTCTACGGTTCTATTCAGATTTCAATTCATTTTTCACAGGACCTCAAACTGCAGAATTCCTCAATTTCTCTTCCTTCTACAACTGTCAAGCATTTTAAACCTCAGCTCAGTGTCACTTCAACCAACGCTTCCTGACGTAACTTCTCTCAACCACCTTGATGTCCACTGGCAACCTCAATTCTTCAGCTAAAGGTGAAGGGATTTTCACTGTATCAAGAAGTTCAGAAGGTAACTTAACTATCAAATTTCAGTTGCCGAAAACCAAATGGCCCTGACATTGGCAAACTGTTAGCATTCACTGTCATTGCACTCTGAAACTGACAGCAACTTCTGGCATTCGCACATGCAAGGTTAAATGAGGAAATCCAGAATTTGCTGTCAAGGATTGGCTCCTCCTCCATGGAGTGCACTGTTGAAGTCAGTTCTCATAACAGTAGCTGTATTGTCAGGTAGACTAGAAATCAGGCAATTCAAGGTGCATATAAGAGTCATATAGTAATCATGGCAGACTTTAATCTGCATAGAGATTGGGCAAACCAAATTTGAAGTAATAGTGTGGAGCACAAGTTCATGGAATGCATTTAGGACAGTTTTCTAGATCAGCATTTCGAGGACAGTCTATTTTAGATTTAGAATTGTGCAACATGTCAGGGTAATTAATAACATTGTAGCAAAGGAGCCTCTGGATAAGAGCAATCATGATGAATTTCATATTGAGTTTGTGTGTGACTTAGTTAAGGCCAAAAGTAGGGTCTTAAATCTGAATAAAGTAAACTACATAGCTATGAGGGGTGAGTTGTCGCAAGTAGATTCTGGGAGCGGAGCGGAACGGAGAGGAGCTCTTCCAGCGCGCCGGAATTATGAAAAAAAAAGAAAAAAAAAGCCAACAGTGACGTCAGAGGAGAGCTGCAAGGTTATTGGTTGGTGAGTCACTGCTGTTAGTGCATTTAAATATCTTTTAAAAAAAAGGGAAAGTTTTTTTTGTTGAAAAAAAACCTCTGGTGATAAGGTGAGTACTACTAAAGTGTTTTTCTTTAAGGACTTTAGATTGGAGGTGGTAGAACAAGGCCCCTAGTATAATTAGTATTTTTAAATTAAGGGAGTAACTAATTAATCTAAGGGTAAGTCATGACAGGAGAGCTCAGCCCCCTGATATGCTCCTCCTGCGCTTTGTGGGAAATCAGGAATGCTTCCGGTGTCCCTGACAAGCATGTGTGCAGGAAGTGTATCCATCTGCAGCTACTGATTACCCGCATTACAGAACTGGAGCTGCGGGTGGATTCACTGTGGAGCATCCGCAATGCAGAGGACGTCGTGGACAGCACGTTTAGTGAGGTGGTCACACCGCATGTAATGGCTGCAGAGGCAGAAAAGGGATGGGTGACCACCAGACGGAGTAGTAGGCGCAGGCAGGTAGTGCAGGAGTCCCCTGTGGCCATCCCCCTCTCAAACAGATATACCGCTTTGGATAATCTTGCGGGGGGGAGGGGGGGGGTGACCTCCCAGGGGAAAGCAGCAACAGCCAAGTTTGTGGCACCACGGAGGGCTCTGCTGCACAGCAGGGGAGGAAAAGGGGTGGAAGAGCTATAGTGATAGGGGATTCTACCGTAAGGGGTGCAGATAGGCGTTTCTGTGGCCGCAAACGAGACTCCAGGATGGTATGTTGCCTCCCTGGTGCTCGGGTCAAGGATGTCTCGGAGCAGCTGCAGGACATTCTGAAAGGGGAGGGTGAGCAGCCAGAGGTCGTGGTCCATATTGGTATTAACGACATAGGCAGGAAGGGAGATGAGGTCCTGCAAAGTGAATATAGGGAGTTAGGCAGAAGGTTAAAAAGCAGGACCTCTAGGGTTGTAGTCTCAGGATTACTTCCTGTGCCACATGCTAGTGAGGGTAGGAATAGGAGAATAAGGCAAATGAATGCGTGGCTGAAGAGCTGGTGTAGGCAGGAGGGCTTCAGCTACTTGGATCATTGGGATCTCTTCTGGTGCAGAGGTGACCTGTAAAAGAGGGACAGGTTGCATCTAAACTGGAAGGGAACCAATATCCTTGTGGGGAGGTCAGCTAGTACGACGTGGGAGGGTTTAAACTAGTCTTACTGGGGGGTGGGACCCAAAGTAGTAGTCTCTCCGATGAGATAGTTGAGGAAAATGTACAGGTTAGAGCAAGCAAGTCCAGTAGGCAGGCTGGGCAGGGGCCGGACAGGGAGCGTGGAAGGTCTGGTAGGCTAAACTGCATTTACTTTAATGCAAGAAGCCTTACAGGTAAGGCAGATGAACTCAGAGCATGGATCGGTACATGGGATTGTGATATTATAGCTATTACGGAAACGTGGTTGAGGGATGGGCAGGACTGGCAGCTCAATGTTCCGGGGTACCAATCCTTCCGGCGTGACAGAGGTGGAGGTAAGAGAGGAGGGGGAGTTGCACTATAGATTAGGGAGGACATCACGGCAGTACTTAGAGAGGATATCCCGGGGGGAATGTCCAGTGAGGCCATATGGGTAGAACTTAGAAATAAGAAAGGGGTGATCACTTTGACGGGATTATACTATAGGCCCCCCAATAGTCAGAGGGAAGTGGAGGAGCATATATGTAGGGAAATCACAGATAGGTGTAGGAATTATAGGGTTGTAATAGTAGGTGATTTTAACTTCCCTAATGTGCTAAGGGATCAGATGGGGAAGAATTTGTTAAGTGTGTCCAGGATCGTTTTCTGAAGCAGTATGTGGATGGCACTACTAGAGAAGGGGCTACACTCGACCTCCTCTTAGGAAATGAGGATGGGCAGGTGGTTGATGTGTCAGTGGGAGAGCACATTGGGACCAGTGACCATAACTCTATTAGCTTCAAGATAGTTATGGAAAAGGATAGGACTGGTCCTCAGGTTGAAGTCCTAAATTGGGGGAAGGCTAATTTCGATGGCATCAGACAGGAACTCTCCAAAGTTGAATGGGAGAGGCTGTTTACAGGTAAAGGGACGTCTGGCAAGTGGGAGGCTTTTAAAAGTGAGATGGGAAGAGTTCAGGGTTGGCATGTTCCTGTTAGATGGAAGGGCAAGGCTGGCAAGTTTAGGGAACCTTGGTTGATGAGCGATATTGAGGGTCTGGTCAGGACAAAGAAGGAGGCATATGTCAGGTATAGGCAGCTGGGATCAAGCAAGTCCCTCGAGGAGTATAGAAGATATAGGAGTACACTTAAGAAGGAAATTAGGAGGGCGAAAAGGGGCCTTGAGATTTCCCTGGCAGATAAGATAAAGGAGAATCCTAAAAGATTATATAAGTATATTAAGAGTAAAAAGGTAGCTAGGGAGAGAGTAGGTCCCCTTAAGGATCAGTGTGGTAATCTATGTGTGGAGCCACGGGAAATGGGCAAGGTCTTAAATGAATACTTCTTGTCTGTATTTACCGTGGAGAAGGTCATGGAAGCTAGTGAGTTCAAGGGAGGGAACAGCGATATCCTGGAGCATATCAACATTACAAAGGAGGAGGTGTTGGAGGTTTTGAAGCGCCTTAAGGTGGATAAATCCCCATGGCCTGATCAAGTGTATCCTAGGATGCTATGGGAAGCAAGGGAAGAGAGTGCTGGGGCCCTGGCAGAGATTTTTGTATCATCGTTAGCCACGGGTGAGGTACCGGAAGACTGGAGGATAGTTAATGTTGTGCCTTTATTTAAGAATGGCAGCAGGGATAAGCCAGGGAACGACAGGCCGGTGAGCCTTACATCAGTGGTGGGAAAGTTATTGGAAGGGATTCTGAAAGACAGGATTTATATGCATTTGGAAAGGCATGGTCTGATTAGGGATAGTCAGCATGGCTTTGTGCGTGGGAAATCATGTCTCTTGAATTTGATTGAGTTTTTTGAGGAGGTGGCCAAGGGGATTGATGAGGGCAGGATGATGGACGTTGTCTCCATGGACTTTAGCAAGGCCTGTGACAAGGTCCCGCATGGTAGGCTGGTCCAGAAGGTTCGAACACATGGGATCCAGGGTGAGCTAGCCAATTGGATACAGAATTGGCCTGGTGATAGGAAGCAGATGGTGGTAGTGGAGGGTTGTTTTTCAGATTGGAGGCCAGTGACCAGTGGTGTGCCTCAGGGATCGGTGCTGGGCCCTCTGTTGTTTGTCATATATATTAACAACTGGGATGTTAACAGGACATATACAGTGAATGGCAGGGCCCTGGGGAGTGTTCTTGAGCAGACAGACCTTGGGGTGCAAGTACATAGTTCCCTGAAAGTGGCAACACAGGTAGACAGGGGGTGAAGAAGGTGTATGGCATGCTTGCCTTCATCGGCCGAGGCTTTGAGTACAAGAGTTGGGACGTCATGTTACAGTTGTACATAACGTTGGTTAGGCCGCATTTGGAGTACTGTGTGCAGTTCTGGTTGCCGCACTACAGGAAAGATGTGTTTAAGCTAGAGAGGGTGCAGAAAAGATTCACAAGGATGTTGCCTGGTTTGGAGGGCTTGAGTTATAAAGAAAGATTGGATAGGCTGGGTCTGTTTTCCCTGGAGCGAAGGAGACTGAGAGGGGACATGATAGAGGTGTATAAAATTATGAGAGGCATAGATAGGGTAGATAGCTAGACTCTGTTTCCCATGGTAGGGGTGACTAAAACTAGAGGGAATAGATTTAAGGTGAGAGGGATGAGGTTTAAAGGGGATCAAAGAGGTACATTTTTCACAAAAACAATAGTGGGTATCTGGAATGAGCTGCCAGAGGAGGCGGTGGAGGCAGGAACAGTAGCGGCATTTAAGAGGCATCTGGGCAGGTACTTGAATGAGCAAGGCATAGAGGGATATGGAATTAATGCAGGCAGGTGGGATTAGTATAGATAGACATTATGGTCGGCATGGACACGGTGGGCCGAAGGGCCTGTTTCTATGCTGTACGACTCTATGACTATATAAAAAACAAATCCCCTGAACTTGAAGGCCTACATCCTAAGGTTTTAAAAGAGGTCGCTATAGAATGGATGCATTGGTTTTGATCTTCCAGAATTCCCTAGGTTCTAGAATAGTTCCCGTGGATTGGAAGGTAGTAAATGTAACCCTGCTGTTCAAAAAAGGAGAGACAAAATGGAACTATAGGAGAGTTAGCCTGACATCAGTAGTAGGGAAAATGCTAGAATCTATTATTAGGGATGTAATAACAAGGAACAGCCATAATATGATTGGGTAGAATCAACACGTATTTATAAAATCATGTTTGACAAATCTGTTCGAGTTCTTTGAGATTGTAAATAGCAGGATGAATAAGGGAGAACCAATGGATGTAGTGTATTTAGACTTACAAAAAAAGCATTCAATAAGGTTCCACACAAAAGACTGGCAGGAAGAGATTTATCAGAACAATGGGTTATCTTTAAGAAAGAGATGCTTCAGGTATAGGTTAGGTACATTCCAACAAGGGTGAAAGGTAAGGGAACCAAAAACACGGTTCCTTGGAGAATGAGGAAGATAAAGATTATGATGAAACAAAAAAAGAGAGTGTATGATGCATGTCAGGTGAATTCTTCAAGTGAGGACAAGGCCAAATACAATAAGATAAGAGGAGAGGTGAAGAAGAAAATAAGACTGACAAAGAGAGAATTTGACAACAGAATGACAGTTAACATAAAAGGGAACCCAAAAATCTTCTACTGGAAGGTAAATAGTAAGCGGATAGTAAGAGGTGGAATGGGGTCTATTAGGATCAAAAAGGGTAATATATGCTTACAGGCATAGAACAAGGCTAGAATACTGAATGAGTACTTTGTATCCATGTTCACTATGGAACTAGAATCTGAAAAAATATCAGTAGAAGTGGAGAGGGTAGAGGCAATAAATGGGATAAAAATTGAGAAGGGGGGGGTACTAAAAAGGCTGGCTCTGCTTAGAGTAGATAAGTCGCCTGGTCTGGATGACTTGTGCCCTAGGTTGCTAAAGGAAGTGGGAATGGAGATAGTAGCAGGGTTTACCATAATCTTCCAATCTTCCCTAGATACGAGGGAGGTGCCACAGGATTGGAGAGTGGCACATGCGACACCCTTATTCAAGAAAGGGTGTAAAGACAGTCCTAGCAACTATAGGCCAGTTAGTTTAACATCAGTGACAGGCAAGGTAGAAACAATAATTAGGGAAGATATCAACAGGCACCTGGAGAGGTTTGAGTTAATTAGGGAGAACCAGTACAGATATGTAAAAGGCAGATCATGTTTGACTGATTTAATTGAATTTATTGATGAAGTAACAGACAAGGTTGATGAAGGGAATGCAATTGATGTTATTTATTTGGATTTTAAGAAAACGTTTGACTAAGTACCACATAAAAGGCTGGTTAACAAAATTGAGACTCATGGAATAGGAGGGTCAGTGTCCAATTAGATAAAAAAAATTAGCTTAAGGACAGAAAACAGTGAGTTGTAGTGAATGGTTGTTTTCCAGACTGGATGATGGTAGATAGTGGTATTCCCCAAGGGTCAGTGCTGGGCCAGTGCTTTTTTTGCTCTATATAAATGACTTGGATTTTGGAATACAGAACAGAATCTCAAAATTAGCCAATGACACTGAACTTGGAGGCGTGGCAAAGAATGAGGATGTAATGAACAGCCTGCAACAGGACATAGAGTCATAGACATAGAGAGAAACAGGCCCTTCGGCCCACCGAGTCTGTACCAACCAACAACCACTTAATGCCAGATTCCCTACCACATTCCCACCATTCTCCTACCTACACTAGGGGCAATTTACAATGGTCAATTTAACTATCAACCTGCAAGGCTTTGGCTGTGGGAGGAAACCGGAGCACCCGGCAGAAACCCACACAGTCACAGGGAGAACTTGCAAACTCCACACAGGCAGTACCCAGAATCGAATCCGGGTTGCTGGAGCTGTGAGGCTGTGGTGCTAACCACTGAGCCACCCCAGAGATTGGCTAGCAGAATGGGCAGACAGGTGGTAGATGGAATTTAATACTGACAAATGTGAGGTGATACATTTTGGCAGAGGAATAGGGAGAAGCACTATCTATTTAATGGCACAGTTCTAAAGAGTGTGCAGGAAAAGAGGGACCTGGGGGTGCATGTGCATCAATCTTTGAAGGTGGCAGGACATGTTGAGAGAGTGGTGAGTAAAACATATGGGATCTTGGGCTTCATAAATAGAGGCATTGAGTACAAAAGCAGGGAAGTTATGGTGAACCTTTATAAAGCTCTGGTTAGGCCCCAACTGGAATATTGTGTCCAGTTCTGGTCACCACACTTTAGGAAGGATGTACGGGTTCTTGAGAGGGTCCAGAGGAGATTTACCAGGATGGTTCCAGGGATGTGGGAATGTAGTTACAAGGTTAGGTTGGAAAAGCTGGGGTTGTTCTCATTAGAGCAAAGGAGATTGAGGGGAGATTTAATAGAAATGTACAAGATTATGGCAGGCTTAGATAAGTTAGACAAGGAAAAACTGTTCCCATTAGCTGATGGTACAAGGACTCGAAGACGCAGATTGAAGATTTTTGGCAGAAGATGCAGAAGAGAATCTAAGGAAGAACTTTTTTAAGCAGAAATTGGTAACGACCTGGAACTCGCTGCCCACAACGGTAGTGGAAGCGGAGACGATCAATGACGTCAAAAGGAAATTGGATGGCCACTTGACGGAAATAAGTTTGCAGGGCTATGGAGATTGAACGGGGGAGTGGAACTGACTGGGTAGCACAGTGAAAAGCCGGCATGGACTTGATGGCTGAATGGCCTCCTTCTATTCCATAATTGACTCTATGACACTCGGGATTATTGCACAAAATTGGGGCTTATGGTATAAGGGATAATGTATTAGTCTGGATTGAGGATTTGTTAACAGACAGAAAACAGAGGAATAGGCAGGTAATTTTCAAGCTGGTGGGCTGTTACTAATGGTGTGCAACAAGGGCAGTGCTTGGGCCTCAGCTATTCACAATCTATATCAGTGGCTTTGATGAGGGGAATGAGTGTAATGTATCCAAGTTTGCTTTTGATACAAAATTATGTGGGAAAGTAAAATGCACTGATTATGTTTCACTTTTTATAAGTTTTAGTGAAAGAAATAAAGATTGGGACATACATATAAGAAGCTGAAATATCAAACTTTAAAAAATATAATTTTTATTATATTAAACTATGGAATGTTAATCATGGATATTACACTTGCCATTACATAATTATAAAATTAATTTTCCAGGACCAGAGAGGCTGTTCAGCAGTAGTTATGATTTAGTAAGCCTTTTAAACACCTCATTAGACATAACTTTTTGTGGGGTTTAACAGTGATATTACAGCGTAAAAGGTGACGTTCTTGTCAGTTCAGAGATTTCTATGAAATTGTTGCCTGCGGGGACTTGGAAGATACGAAATAGGAACAGGAGTAGGCCATTTAACCCTTCTAGCCTGCTCCATCATTCAATATGATCTTCTAACACAATTCCACCTTCCCGCACTATACCCAAATCCCTTTGTATCTGGAAATCTATCTATTTCTGACTTGAATATACTCAATGACTGATCTCTGGGGTAGAGAATTCCAAAGATTCACAATCCTTTGAGTGAAGAAATTTCTCCTCATCTCAGTCCTAAATGTCTCAGCCCTTATACTGAAAATATGCCCCTAGTTTGAGACTCTCCAGCCAGGAGTAAACTGCCTCTCAGCATCTACCCTATCACATCGTCTCAGAATCTTACATGTTTGAAGGAGATCATCTTTCATTCTTCTAAACTCCAGAGAATATAGGCCCATTCTTCTCAATCTTCCCTCATAGGACAATCCTATAATTCCGGGAATCAATCTAGTGAATCTTTGTTGTACCCCCTCTAAGGCTAGTATAACCTTCCTTCGGTATGGAGACTAAAAACGCACACAGTACTCTAGGCGTGGCCTCACCAAAGCTCTGTACAGTTGCATCAAGACTTTCTTACACTTGTACTCCGACCCCCTTGTAATAACGACTACGTTCTGTAATTTTTGTACAAGAATACCCAGGTCCCTCTGAATGCCAACGTTTCCCAATCTCTCACTATTTTTAAAAAAATGCTTTTCTATTTTTCCTACCAAAGTAGATAACGGCACACTTCACCACATTATATTCCATCTGCCACATTCTTGCTTTATCACTTAATCAGTTTAAATCCCTTTGCAGCCACTGTGTGTTCTCCACACAGCTTTCATTCTCACCTAATGGCTACCGATGGAATTGGAGCTGCAGACGGATCCCAGAGAGTTGTAGGTCTGGAGGAGGTTACAGAGATAGGGAGATAGTACATATAGCACTTTAAATCAGTCAGGTCAGCCCCGTGACTAGGAGCTCATGGAAGAGGGAAATGATTTAGATTCGGGAAAGCCTTCACAGATGGGGATGGAGCAGGCAGCACTTTCTTCCACCTGCCTCCCCAAGAATGCTGTCAGATTTGGGAACCCCTCCAAAAACTTCCAGAACATGGCCAGTGCTCCAGAATCCTGAAACTATGCTCTTCCATCTTTGGCAAACACTCGATCCATTTCCCCAGTCTTATCCCACCCAGTGTTCCATTCGAGTGTTCACAGAGCACAGGAACTCCCAGCAATTTTCTCAAACTCCAAATGCTACAAAACCTGGGGCATCTTGAATAATTTCTCAATCCAGGAACTTGTTTTCCTCTCCATTTCCCACTCCTACAGTCACTGGCAGTCCCGCCCCAGCCCCGGGTTGCCACAAATTGGGAATATCAACCCTCAATACTGAGAGGCTTTGCGCCTTTCCAATGTACCCACACCAATGTTAAGCCCTTACCACAGAAATGGTGGATCCCAAGACTCACTCAGTATTTACATGCCTAGTAACACTCCATGATACCATATCCCAGGACCTTCTGCCTTATGTTTCAGATCCCGTTATACACCCTCCCACAATATCCTTGGGATTTCTGCACTGTCCGCCTCTCATCATCCTATGTACAACATTCCTCAGTACCTACTGTGTTCAGTCCAGTTACCCCAATACTGCTACCATATTTCAGACTGTATGTATATGAACTTAGGAGCAGGAATAGGCTACTCAGCCCTTAGAGACTATTCCCCATTCTATTAGATCATGGCTGATCTGTACATCAATTATATTGACACATGTTTGAAAATTGTTCCATATGATTTGATTCTTTTAACCAACAGTAACACAACCAAAATCTATTGATCTCAGCCCTGAAAATTTTAATGGATCCCCAGCATTGGTAAGTATTTTTTTTAAACTCTGTATTTCCTGATTTCACGTCTATATAGCCTCTCTCTAAATTTAAGATTATGCTCTCTTTCTCTGGATTTGCCCACTAGAGGAAATAACCTCTCCGTATCTATAAGTGCAGAGCCTTATCAAGTGCTTTCTGCAAGTCCAAATGGACAACATTCATAGACAGTTGCCTATACACCATCCACCATGCTTGTGACCTCCTCAAAAAGTAACTAGATTAGTTTGACAGGATCTACCTTTTACAAATCCACACTGATTCTCTAACCACTGATACTTATCCAAGTGCTCAGTCACTGTCACTGTGTCCCTGATGATAAATTCCCACAACTGATGTTAAACTGACAGGTCTGTAGTTTCCTGGTTTATTCTTCATTTCCTTCTTAATTAATGGAGTGGCTTTTGGAATTTTCTAATCCAAAGGCACAATTCCCAAATCTAAACAGCATTGGAAAATTATGACTAACATACATGCAATTTCCTCACCTGTTTCTTTAAATATCCTGGGTTGGAAACTGGGAGGTCCTGGAGATTTGTTGTGTTTAAGTCTGGTTATTTGCTCCATTGCCATTGTTTTTACTGATAATACATCCACTAAATCTGTCATCTTGATTTATTTGTTGGTTCCCTTGCAGCATTGGCATTTTGTTCTCTTCTTGCACTGAAAAATCAGTACAAACTACTGATTTAACAAGTCTGCCACTTCCTTCCATCCATTATTGTGCCACCAGCATCTGTCTTTAATGGACCCACTTTCTCCATTAACACTCAATATATATCTACTGTATATAAACTTTTGCTGTTAGCATTGATATCCCTACAAGTTTTTACTTATATTCCTTTTTGCACCTCTTACTACTTTCAACGTATCCTTTTGTTTATTTTATAATTCTCCCAGTCTGCTGGATTTCCACTCTTCCTTGCACTTGCACTTGGAGTGGGGCAGCCATCGCAGATTTCCCCTAAGGAGAAGCTAGCAGGAAGGGAATCAGGGCCAGCAAAGGCCCAGACAAGTACATTGTTTTTAAATTCCTTGCAGGGTCCTGCAAGGAAGGTTTAGGGTACTGCTACTTCGGACATTCTCAACCTTTTAATCAAAGCCCCCTCTCCGACCATGGAATTCCCTCCCAGTGACTGTTGACCATTCCTTTGGTGCCAGTTGGGGGTTTCCTGATGCCTGACATTTGGCCCCCAGCCACACAGCTGCTGCTTCCCACCCATTCTGAGCCAGTGGCTGACCAGCAGAACAAGTCTCAGGAGCTTGGGGTCTCATGCTGCCGAGGTTGAGAGATGGAGGGGTTTGCTGCTCTGCCAATCCCCTGCCCACCAATCTCCTGCCCACCAATCCCCTGCCCACCAATCCCCTGCCCACCTCACCCATACTGCTGATAAAATCAGGGCTTCACACTCGAAACTTGCAGGTGCAGATTGAGCAGAGTGAGGTACGACAAGCCTGTTGAAATACATTGAATAGTACCCCAACATGGCTTGCGCCTTCAGGAAAGGATAAAGAACAAAAAAAAGGAATATAGAACAGCAGATTTTGAATAGTATGTTGCATCCTCCAGTCAAACTATTTATATATCAGCTCTGTGACTGTTTATTGGAAAAGAATAGGAGAGCAGCTGGAAGCGAAGATTACAAGGCCAATAGTGGAGTTGAGATTGAAAATTGTTTCTTTACACCATACCATCTGTCCCTATTATTTTTAATTTAAAACACAGCGTGTGAAGAACAGTTACATTGTAAATCAAAACAAAAGAAAGATTCATCCATGCTTGTAACTGAATTTACCTCTCCCACCGACTGATCTTCAAATATTGTTACTCTGGTTACCAGGAGGCACAGTTATGTTGCAGCTCTGCTTCTGTGTCAATGGTTAGTGAATAAGTATGAAGTCTCAACAGTCTTCAGAGACAAATATGGCTTCAAGTCACCCTTCATCAGGATATAGTGAAACTGATGTTTCAGCCACAACTAGATTGATTGGGGCAATGGAGAGACACATACTAAACGATAAAGTATAGATTCACAGCGACATATCTAGGTGAGCATTCTGTAATGGATGACGTTACATTGGCAAAGCAGAAATTGTTATCAATTATCAATGCTTAAAGAGCCAACATTTCCACTCTTAAACTCGCTGAAGAACAAAATGTTCTAATTTGTAAGGTATCCTCCAGGGTCAAATTTATGATCTGCTCCCAGCCAAGTGCAGATAGTAGGAATCGGATGTGTTGTCTCCATGAATTTTCTTCCAGTAAGTAGACCACCCTGATTTTAACTTCGGTACTCTCCAGTTTCCCCCAGCTGCAGGGAGTTAGAATCCACTTATCGGACAGAGATAATACTTGTTAGCAAAAGCTTGATAAATCATGTTCATTGCATTAGAACACAAAATCTGAAGGAGAATCTAGTAATGGTTTTCAAAATGATAAGTTTTCAGGATAAATAGTGAAAGATTGTTTCCACTACTTGGTAAATTGGTAAATAAGCAAAGACTAGAAGAATGAAAGGCAAAGTTAGAAGGAATGGAACAGGGAAAGCTTTAACACAAGTGGATATCACGATAGAGGCAGGGTAGAAGGTCAGAAGAGGAGGGGAAATTCCAACAACAAAATATTTGCTTCATCTTCCTAAGCTAGATTTTCCTCCTCTCCCACTGCTAGGTCCATCAGCTAAACTTTCCACCTCCACCCCTCCCCCCATTGCACTAAAATCTTGGTGAGACCCAGATCCCTGGTTTCCTTTACACTTCCCTGGACTCCCTGGGGAACGTTGAGAGTTGGCCCAGGTTACCAATGGAAAAGCTGTAAAATTCTTTGAAAAGAGGGAAAGGGCTAAGTGAGGCTTCCTCTCCCTCCAATCACTCACTCGTTAAAGACCTCAATCCCAGGGATCTTAAAGGAACACAGAATTAATTAATCTTCTGATTCATCATAAGTAAACAACAGGCATTGGATACTCACATTGAAGTTACATAGAAACATAGAAAATAGGAGCAGGAGTAGGCTATTCGGTCCTTCGAGCCTGCTCCGCCATTCATTATGATCATGGCTGTTCATCCAACTCAGTAGCCTGTTCCTGCTTTTGCCCCATACCCTTTGATCCCTTAAGACCCAAGAGCTATATTTAATTCCTTCTTGAAAATATACCCTGGCCTCAACTGCTTTCTGTCGTAGCGAATTCCACAGGCTCACCACTCTCTGGGTGAAGTAATTTCTACACATCTCAGTCCTGAAGGGTTTATCCCATATCCTTAGACTATGATCCCTGGTTCTGGACTCCCCCACCATCGGCAACATCCTTCCTGCATCTACCCTGTCAAGTCCTGTTAGAATTTTATAGGTTTCTATGAGATCCCCCCTCACTCTTCTGAACTCCAGCGAATATAATCCTGATCGACTCAATCTCTCCTCATATGTCAGATCCGCCATCCCAGGAATCAGTCTGGTAAACCTTCGCTGCACTCCCTCTATAGCAAGAACATTCTTCCTCAGATAAGGACACCAAAACTGCACACAATATTCCAGGTGTGGCCTCACCAAGGCCCTATATAATTGCAGCAAGACATCCCTGCTCCTGTACTCGAATCCTCTCGCTATGAAGGCCAACATACCATTTGCCTTTTTTACCGCCTGTTGCACCTGCATGCTTACCTTCAGCGACTGGTGTACGAGAACACCCAGGTCTTGCTGCATATTCCCCTTTCTCAGTTTATAGCCATTCAGATAATAATCTGCCTTCCTGTTTTTGCTACCAAAGTGGATAACCTCACATTTATCTACATTATACTGCATCTTCCATGCAATAGCCCACTCACTCAACTTGTCCAAATCACCCTGAAGCCTCTCTGCATCCTCCTCACAACTCACCCTCCCACCCAGTTTTCTGTCATCTGCAAATCTGGAGATATTACATTTAGTTCCCTCATCTAAATCATTAATGTATATTGTGAATAGCTGGGGTCCTAGCACCGATCCCTGCAGTGCCCCACGAGTCACTGCCTGCCATTCGGAAAAAAGACCCATTTATCCCTACTCTTTGTTTCCTGTCCGCCAACCAATTTTCTATCCATCGCAATACACTACCCCCAATCCCATGCGCTTTAATTTTACGCGCTAATCTCTTATGTGGGACTTTGTCGAAAGCCTTCTGAAAGTCCAAATAAACCACATCCACTGGCTCCCCCTCATCAACTCTACTAGTTACATCCTCGAAGAATTCTGGTAGATTTGTCAAGCATGATTTCCCTTTCGTAAATCCATGCTGACTCTGTCCAATTCTACCACTGTTCTCGAAGTGGTCTGCTATAAAATCTTTGATAATGGACTCTAGAATTTTCTCCACTACTGACGTCAGGCTGACTGGTCTATAATTCCCTGCTTTCTCTCGACCTCCCTTTTTAAATAGTGGGGTTACATTAGGTACCCTCCAATCTGTAGGAACTGTTCCAGAGTCTATAGAATCTTGGAAGATGACCACCAATGCATCCATTATTTCTAGGGCCACTTCCTTAAGTATTCTGGGATGAATACCATCAGGCCCTGGGGATTTATCGGCCTTCAATCCCGTCAATTTCCCTAACACCATTTCTCTACTAATACTGATTTCTTTCAGTTCCTCCCTCTCACTAAGCCCTGTGTTTCCCCAACATTTCTGATATGATATTTGTGTTCTCCTTTGTGAAGACAGAAGCAAAATATGCATTTAGTTGCTCAGCCATTTCCTTATTCCCCATAATAAATCCCCCTATTTCTGACTGTAAGGGACCTACGTTTGTCTTCACCAATCTTTTTCTCTTCACATACCTCGGGAAACTTTTACAGTCAGTTTTTATGTTCCCTGCAAGATTGCTCTCGTACTCTATTTTCCCCTTCTTTATCAATCCCTTGGTTGGCTGAATTCTAAACTGCTCCCAATCCTCAGGTCTGTTGTTTTTACAGGCAAATTTATATACCTCTTCCTTGGATCTAATGCTATCTCTAATTTCCCTTGTAAGCCATGGTTTGGCTACCTTTCCTGTTTTACTTTTGCGCCAAACAGGAATAAACAATTGTTACAGTTCATCCATGCGCTCTTTAAATGTTTGCCATTGCCTAGCCACCGTCATCCCTTTAAGTAACGTTTCCCAATCCGTCATAGCCAACTCACACCTCATACCTTCATAGTTTCCTTTACTAAGATTCAGGACCCTTGTCTCAGAATCAACTATGTCACTCTCCATCTTGATAAAGAATTCTATCATATTATGGTCGCTCATCCCCAAGGGGTCTTACACCACTAGATTGTCAATTATTCCTCTCTCATTACATAATAACCAAACTAGGATGGCCTGTTCTCCAGTTGGTTCCTCAACATATTGGTCCAGAAAACCATCCCATATACACTCCAAGAATTCCTCCTCTACAGTATTGTGACTAATTTGATTTGCCCAATCTATATGCAGATTAAGGTCACCCATAATTACAGATGTTCCTTTATCGCATGCATCTATAATTTCCTGTTTAATGCCATTCCCAACATCACCACTACAGTTTGGGGGTCTATATACAACCCCCACTAATGTTTTTTGCCCCTTAGTGTTTCTACCCATACAGATTCCACATTGTCAGAGCAAACATCTTTCCTCACTGTTGCGTTAATTTCCTCTTTAACCAGCAATGCAACTCCACTGCCTTTTGCTTTTTGTCTATGCTTCCTAAATACTGAATATCCCTGGATGTTCATTTCCCATCCCTGGTCACCTTGCAGCCATGTCTCTGTAATCCTGACTATATCATACCCATTTACATCCATTTGCTTGATTAATTCATCTACTTTATTGCGAATGCTCTGCACGTTAAGGCACAAAACCTTAACGTTTGTCTTTTTAACATTACTTGTCCTCTTCCCACTATTTTTCACTGTGGCCCTGTTTGATTCTGGCCCTTGATTTCTCTGCCTATCACTTTTGTTATTCCCCTTACTGTCTTTTGTTCTTGTCTTTGATTCCCCCCTCCTCTGACTCCTTGCAAAGGTTCCCATCCCCCTGCCATTTTAGTTTAAACCCTCCCCAACCACTCTGGCAAATACTCCCCCAAGGACATCAGTCCTGCTCCTGCCCAGGTGTAACCCGTCCAATTTGTACTGGTCCCACCTCCTCCAGAACCGGATCCAATGCCCCAGGAATCTAAAACCCTCCCCCTCACACCAACTCTTCAGCCATGTATTCATCTGATATATTCTGCTATTTCTACTCTGACTAGCACGTGACACTGGTAGTAAGCCTGAGATCACTACCTTTGAGGTCCTACTTATCAACTTACTTCCTAGCTCCCTATATTCTGCTTTTAGGACCACATCCTTTTTTTTTCCTATGTTGTTTGTACCAATGTGTACCACGACCACTGGCTGTTCACCCTCCCTCTTCAGAATGTCCTGTAACCGCTCTGAGACATCCTTGAAACTAGCACCAGGGAGGCAACATACCATCCTGGAGTCTCTTTTGCTGCCACAGAAACACCTATCTATTCCCCTTAGAATTGAATCCCCTATAACTACTGTATTCCCACACTTTTTACTCCTCCCCTGTGCAGCAGAGCCAACCGTGGCACAACGAATTGGGCTGTTGCTGCTTTCCCCTGAGAGGCCATTCCCCCCAACAGTATCCAAAGCAGTATATCTGTTTTGCAGGGGAATAGCCACAGGAGATTCCTGCACTGCCTGCCTAGTCCTCTTGCTCTGCCGGGTGGTCACCCATTCCCCTCCTGCCTGTGGGGTCTGAGCCTGCGGTGTGACCACCTCTCTATACGTGCTATCCACGATACTCTCTGCCTTGTGGATTCTCTACAGTGTCCCCAGCTGCCGCTCCAGCTCCGAAACCCGGGCTTCCAGGAGCTGCAGCTGGAGACACTTCCTGCACACATGCTGGTCCCGGGCACTGGAATTGTTCCCGGCTTCCAACATGGAGCACGAGGAGCTCTCGGTCCGTGCTGGCCGAGAAGAAAGAAAAAATAGAAACTAGCCGCCCAAACTAATCCCACCTTCCAGCACCTGGTCCCTAGCCTTGCAGCTTGCAGCACCTCAGGTGCATGTCGAGGTACCTTTTAAAAGAAGTGAGTGTTTCTGCCTCCACCATCATTCCTGGCAGTGAAATTCCAGACACCCACCACCCTCTGGGTGAAAAGGATTTTCCTCATGTCCGCTCTAATCCTTCTACCAATCATCTTAAGTCTGTACCCCCTGGTAATTGACCTCTCCGCTAGGGGAAACAGGTGCTTCCTGTCTATCTAGGCCCCTCATCATTTTGTACACCTCAATTAAGTCACCCTTCAGCCTCCTCTTTTCTAAGGAAAACAACCCTAGCCAATCCAATCTTTCTTCTTTGCTGCAACTTTCAAGCCCTGGCAACATTCTTGTAAATCTTCTCTATACTCTCTCCAGGCCAATTATGTCCTTTCTGTAATGTGGTGACCAGAACTGTACACAATACTCCAACTGTGGCCTAACCAGCGTTTTTTTATGCAGTTCCAGCATCACATCCCTGCTTTTATTTTATTTGGAGATACAGCACTGAAACAGGCCCTTCGGCCCACCGAGTCTGTGCCGACCAACAACCACCCATTTATACTAATCCCACAGTAATCCCATATTCCCTACCACCTACCTCTACTAGGGGCAATTTATAATGGCCAATTCACCTATCACCTGCAAGTCTTTGGCTGTGGGAGGAAACTGGAGCACCTGGCGAAAACCCACGCGGTCACAGGGAGATTTTGCAAACTCCGCACAGGCAGTACCCAGAATCGAACCCGGGTCGCTGGAGCTGTGAAGCTATGGTGCTAACCACTGCGCCACTGTGCCGCCCCCATTTGTATTCTGTACCTCGGCCAATAAAGGAAAGCAATCCATATGCTTTCTTCACCACTCTATCTACCTGTCCTGCCATCTACAGGGACCTGTGGACATGCACCCCAAGGTCTTTCTCTTCTTCGACCCCTCCCAATATCTTCCCGTTTATTGTGTATTTCCTTGCTTTATTTGCCCTCCCCAAATGCATTCCCTCACAATTAACTGGATTGAATTCCATTTGTCACTTTTCCGCCCACTCAACCAAACCATTGATATCATTCTGAAGTCTACAGCTATCCTCTTCACTATCAACCAATTTTTGTCATCAGCAAAATTCCCAATCGTGCCTCCCACATTTAAGTCCAAATCATTAATATATCCCACAAATAGCAAGGGACCCAACACTGAGCCCTGTGGAACGCCACTGGAAACAGCCTTCCATTCACAAAACATCTGTCGACTACTACCATTTGTTTCCTGTCCCTGAGTCAATTCTGGATCCAACATGCCACATTTCCCTGTATCCCATGGGTTTTCATTTTACTGACCAGTCTGCCATGCGGGACCTTGTCAAATGCCTTACTAAAATCCATGTAGACCACATCCACTGCACTACCCTCATCAATCCTCCTTGTTACTTCCTCAAAAAACTCAATTAAGTTAGTAAAACATGACCTTCCCTTAACACATCCATGCTGACTATCCCTGATCAGTCCTTGCCTTTCTAAGTGGCAGTTTATCCTTTCCCTCAGAATAGATTCTAACAATTTACCCACCACCGAGGTCAAACTGACCAGCCTATAATTAATTGGCCTATCCATCATACCCTTTTTCATAAATGGTACAACATTCGCAAACCTCCAATCGTCTGATACCTCTCCTGTATCTAGTGAGGATTTGAAGATGATCTTCAGCGCATCCGTTATTTCCTCCCTGGCTTCCTTTAACTATCTGGGATGCAATCCATCCGTCCCTGGCGATTTATCCACTTTCTAGGATGTCTGGCCCTACATTGTACTCTGCAGGTTTGAGTCTGGTAACCACAATTGAACTGGTCCCAAAACTTTGACAGGACAGAAAGTAACTGCTAAATTCCGTAATACATTCTTCCCTCTCATTAGTGTATAAATTTTAACCTTCTGAAAAAAACAGTAAATAATCAACAGAACACTCTTTCTTTACAGCAAAGTAATTTTTTTGTTATAAAATGTCAACCTCTTTGAAAAAGGTAGCATGCCTTTCTTTAGAATTTATTAAGTTTAAGTTAACTAAGCAAATAATAATGATCCTGTACATAGTGAGTCTCTAACAGTATTTTCTACGCTAGGTGGTTTCCAAGCAACATGAAACTTTGTTGGAGCTTACCTCTTACCTTTGCCCCATCTCCTATACACTTCCTCTCCACTGTCTTCATTTATTCCTTTTCCATCTTTCCTCATCCCTTTATTTTTGTAATCTGTATGTGGTACCTTTCTTCCTCTGAGCCTTTCTCTTTGTTTGAAATGGTCTTCATGTCCTTCAGCTTTGACTTTGCCATTGTTTATCCTTTCCCAGCTTGTTTCCTTTCCTTCACATGTTCTGTTTGGTTTTGTTGGTTTTTCTATTACATTGCTACTCATTCTCTTTGACAGTGACTTGTCTTGTGCCAAATCAGAACTCAGATGCGGTTGTAGCTCACACAAACACACAGTACAAACTCAATTTTTCAGAGACCCCAAATAAACGCATCACAAGTTTGATAGCTTGAAGAAAAGAGCCAATTAGCTACTCTTAAGTCATTCACTAAAGCCAAGAGGTGTGTTAAAATATATCTTGATGTGGATGTAATGGAAATAGAATCCAAATTGGAACATACTGGCTTATGGAAAATGACTTAAATAAGAAATCAGAGTTTGGATTTCTACAATGTTATTCAGTAATTTATTCTCTCTCTGGCCTGTTTAAGAAAAATAAATTTCATAGAAACATAAGAACATATGCCTTTTAAGTCTGGCTGGGGGATATGCGTACATATAAGGACAGCTTCCACTAGGTGAACATCTTGTGAGGGAGAAGACGAAGGAAATGATAAACAGTGAAGTACAAGCAAAGCCATTAGGGATGGCAGAGATCCTGAGGGACAGCAGATTGAGAATCAGAGAATCAATTTACCAAAAAGGGTGTCATAGGATTTCTTTATCCTCAATAAACATCTTCAAATCAGAAAGAAGTTCAAGAATCTTTATTAAATAATGTTTGAAACAACTGCTAAAATCACGATTGATAAATAAACTGTTTCAAATTTAACTGACTCTTGCATTCTGAACGCTAAATTTAACAACATGTTATTTGCTATCATTATCATTATTCCATCATGAACAATTACAGTATTTTTTGGGACTAATTTTGTCTAAGAGAAGTGGCTTATGAGACCATTATCCTTGCTTTGTGAACAGATGTTATTTTCTTGAAAGTAATCCATGTTGGCTACTAGAAGACAGTTAGCTTGTGCAAGAGATTCTCATTCTCTGTAATCTATATCAGCTCTAATCCTAGATTATACTACAGCTTTACAGAAAAAGTGAAAAAGGACGAAAACAGAACTATACAAAGATAATGAAGTTGAGACAGGAGATATACAAGGCATATTTACCAAGGATTTTGCTTTTATTTTACAGAAGTCTATCTGCCCTTTAAGATTTTCCAGAATCTATCACACTGGGAGAGGCAAATATGTTTCAAAGCAACATAAATGAGCTTTGTATATTCTGGTTTAAGTCACATAAGGGCATGAATAGTTCTTCATGTTGATTTCAACACAAATTTGATATGGACAAATAGCAAAGTTTTTATGTTCAGTTATGTTTGGTTTTGCTGCAATTTAACTTATCAATGTCAATCCTTCTCTTACCTAGTTATTCCCACTCCTTTTAAACACCATTGTGGCCCCTTTATCTGCTAAATAATTGGATTTCACTAGAGTTTCTTGTTCAATTTGTCTAATGAACTTCCTCAAATGCCTTGCAGCTACTATAGCTTTTTAGCATTGAACATATGAACATATGAATTAGGAGCAGGAGTAGGCCACTCGGCCCCTCCAGCCTGCTCCGCCATTCAATAAGATCATCGCTGATTTGATTGTAACCTCGACCTATCCCCAATAACCTTCCACCCCCTTGCTTATCAAGAATCTATCTACCTCTGCCTTAAAAATATTCAAAGACTCTGCTTCCAATGCCTTGTGAGGAAGAGAATTCCAAAGACTCACGACCCTCTGAGAGAAAAGAAATTCTCCTCATCTCTGTCATACATGGGTGACCCCTTCTTTTTAAACAGTGACCGCTAGTTCTAGATTCTCCCACAAGGGGAAACATCCTTTCCACATCCACCCTGTCAAGACCCCTCAGGATCTTGTATGTTTCAATCAAGTCGCCTCTTACTCTCCTAAACTCCAGTGGATACATGCAAACATACAAATTAGGAGCAGGAGTAGGCCATTCAGCCCCTCTAGGCTTCTCCGCCATTCAATAATATCATGGTTGATCTGTTTGTGTCTTCAATTCCACGCTCCCATCTACCCCCAATAATCTTAGATTCCCTTGCATAACAAGAATCTATTTACCTCCACCTTAAATATATTCAATGACCCCACCTTCACCACCTTCTGAGGAAGAGAGTTGCAAAGTTGCACAGCCCTCTGAGAGAAAATATTTCTCTTCATCTCTGTCGTAAAAGGGCGACCCCTAATTTTAAAACAGTGCTTCCTAGTTCTGGACTCACCCACAAGAGGAAACATCCTTTCCACATCCACCTTGTCAAGACCATTCAGGATCTTATAAACTTCAATCAAGTCTCCCCTCACTCTTCTAAACTTCAGTCTGTCCAACTTTTCCTCATCAGACAACCCGCTCATTCCAGGTATCAATCTAGTAAAATTCTTTAATGATAGCTTCTAACATTTTCCCTAAGACAGATGTTAAGCTAAGTGGCTTGTAGTTTCCTGCTTTCTGTTGTTACGACCAGGTGAGTAAGGGGTCTAGGGGTTCTCTCTCAGCCTTTTCCTGGTTTATCCATAACAGGGTTTAATTTTAAAAACACCATTGTTTTAGCTCCCCCTCAGTCAATCCTTGTTCACTGCTTTCCAATTGTAAGGCAAAGAAATCAGTCAGATAGGTTTTCTTAGATTTAAGCAAGAAAAGTGGACGTTTATTAACCTTAAACTCTAATCTGGTTAACGACCACGAATACAGGATGTGACCACGCTAGCATGCATACACGATAAACACACATGCAGGTAGAGACAGAAAAAGTAGAAAGAATAAAGGGGAAAAGTTTGGACAATAGCTGGGTGTATTTACAGTCCTTTGAGTTCAATCTGGAATCTTTGGTTGCCTGTAAATCTTGCTGTACATCGGGGCCCAGTGCACGCTATAACTTGTTTCAATGTAGGAGTCTTTTCTCTCTTGAGGTTTAAGTGACTTCAATGGGTCCAGAGGTTTGTGAAAAAGTGAGAAAGAGCCAGCCAGGAGAGAGGCTCTCTTGTTCCAGGTTCAGTTACAATCTGCAGTCTGTCTTCAAACTGTCCTGTGAGTAGTTCAAAAAACCAGGGCTAGCAGGTCAGTCATGTGACCAGCCGGTTTAACCACCCCTGCGTTTGTGGATTCTCTATTTTAGCAGACACTGGAATGGTGGCTTTCTTACACCTTCAATGTCTGGTGATCAAAATGCATTTGGGATAATTGGACCAGGGAGTAGTTGCTTTGATAAAAGCAAAATACTGCGGATGCTGGAAATCTGAAATAAAAACAAGAAATGCTGGAACCACACAGCAGGTCTGGCAGCATCTGTGGAAAGAGAAGCAGAGTTAACGTTTTGGGTCAGTAATCTTTCTTCGGAACTAGCAAATATTAGAAATGTCAAAGGTTATAAGCAAGTGAGGCGGGGGTGGGGCAAGAGATAACAAAGGAGAAGGTGCAGATTGGACCAGGCCACATAGCTGACCAAAAGGTCATGGAGCAAAGGCAAACAATATGTTAATATGTGTTGAAAGACAAAGCATTAGTACAGATAGGGTGTTAACGGACTGAAGATTGAATAGCAGCAAGTACAAACATGAAAAGAAACAATGGGTAAGCAAATTGAACAAACTAAGATGAAATGAATTGTAAAAAATGTAAAAAAGAAAAAAAGAAAAAATAACTAAAAATAAAAGTAAAATGGGGGGCCCGTCATGCTCTGAAATTATTGAACTCAATGTTCAGTCCGGCAGGCTGTAGTGTGCCTAATCGGTAAATGAGATGCTGTTCCTCGAGCTTGCGTTGATGTTCACTGGAACACTGCAGGAAGCCCAGGATAGAGATGTGAGCATGAGAGCAGGGGGGAGCGTTGAAATGGCAAGCCACAAGAAGCTCAGGGTCCTTCTTGTGGACTGAGCAGAGGTGTTCCGCAAAGCAGTCACCCAGTCTGCATTTGGCCTCCCCAATGTAGAGGAGACCACATTGTGAGCAGCGAATACAGTATACTACATTGAAAGAAGTACAAGTAAATCACTGCTTCACCTGAAAGGAGTGTTTGGGGCCAGGGATAGTGAGGAGAGAGGAGGTAAATGGGCAGGTATTACAGCTCCTGCGAAAGCAGGGGAAGGTGCCATGGGACGGGGACGAGGTGATGGGGGTAATGGTGGAGTGGACCAGGGTGTTGCGGAGGGAACGATCCCTTCGGAATGCTGACAGGGGAAGGGAGGGGAAGATGCGTTTGGTAGTGGCATCACGCTGGAGGTGGCGGAAATGGCGGAGGATGATCCTTTGGATATGGAGGCTGATGGGGTGGAAAGTGAGGACAAGGGGAACCCTATCATGGTTAGACAGAGTTGATAGTCAGAAGCTTTTTCCCAGGGTGGAAGAGTCAGTTACTAGGGGACATAGGTTTAAGGTGTGAGGGGCAAGGTTTAGAGGGGATGTGCGAGGCAAGTTCTTTACACAGAGGGTTGTAAGTGCCTGGAACTTGCTGCCGGGGGAGGTGGTGGAAGCAGGTATGATAGCGACGTTTAAGAGGCATCTTGACAAATACATAAATAGGATGGGAATAGAGGGATACGGTCCCCGGAAGTGCAGAAGGTTTTAGTTTAGGCAGGCATCAAGATCTGCGCAGGCTTGGAGGGCCGAATGGCCTGTTCCTGTGCTGTACTGTTCTTTGTTCTTTGTTGTTCTTTGTTCTGGGAGGGAGGGGAAGGGGTGAGGGTAGAGGTGCGGGAAATGGGCCGGACACGGTTGAGGGCCCTGTCAACCACAGTGGTGGGGAATCCTCGGTTGAGGAAAAAGGAGGTCATATCAGAAGCACCGCTGTGGAAGGTAGCATCATCAGAGCAGATGCATCGGAGACGGAGAAACTGGGAGAATGGAATGGAGTCCTTACAGGAGGTAGGATGTGAAGAAGTGTAGTCGAGGTAGCTGTGGGAGTCGGTGGGCTTATAATGGATATTAGTAGACAACCTATCCCCAGAGATGGAGACAGAGAAGTCGAGGAAGGGAAGGGAAGTGTCAGAGATGGACCATGTAAAGGTGAGAGAAGGGTGGAAATTGGAAGCAAAGTTGATAAAGTTTTCCAGTTCGGGTTGGGAGCAGGAAACGGCACCGATACAGTCATCAATGTACCGGAAAAAGAGTTGGGGGAGGGGGCCTGAGTAGAACTGGAACAAAGAATGCACGACATATCCCACAAAAAGACAGGCAGAACTAGGACCCATGCGGGTACCCATAGCAACACCTTTTACTTGAAGGAAGTGAGTGGAGTTGAAGGAGAAGTTGTTCAATGTGAGAACAAGTTCAGCCAGGCGGAGGAGGGTGGTGGTGGATGGGGACTGGTTGGGCCTCCGTTCAAGGAAGAAGTGGAGAGCCCTTAAACCATCCTGGTGGGGGATGGAGGTGTAGAGAGATTGGACGTCCATAGTGAAGAGGAGGCGGTTGGGACCAGGAAACTGGAAATTATCAAAATGACGTAGGGCGTCAGAAGAGTCACGGATGTAGGTGGGAAGAGACTGGATCAGCGGAGAAAAGATAGAGTCAAGATAGGAAGAAATAAGTTCAGTGGGGCAGGAGCAGGCTGACACAATGGGTCTGCCGGGACAGTCCTGTCTGTGGATTTTGGGAAGGAGGTAGAAGCAGGCTGTCTGGGGTTGCGGGGCTATGAGGTTGGAAGCTGTAGAGGGAAGATCTCCAGAGGAGATGAGGTCTGTGACAGTCCTTTGGACAGTGGCTTGATGTTCGGTGGTGTGGTCATGGTCCAGAGGGAGATAGGAAGAAGTGTCTGTGAGTTGGCGTTGAGCGTCTGCAAGGTAGAGGTCGGTACGCCATACAACAACAGCACTACCCGTGTCTGCAGGTTTGATGACCATGTCGGGGTTAGACCTGAGGGAACTGAGTGCCTCAAGTTCAGAGGGGGACAGGTTAGAGTGAGTGAGGGGGGCAGAGAAATTGAGATGACCAATGTCACGCCAACAGTTTTCAATGAAGAGATCAAGAGTGGGTAAGAGGCCAGGGGGAGGAGTCCAGGTAGAGGGAGAATGCTGGAGGCGGATAAATGCGTCTGCTGGTCGGGGGGAGGACTCCTGGTCAAAGAGGTGAGCCCGGAGGCGGAGGCGACGGAAGAAGAGCTCAACGTCGTGCCGAGCTTGCCTGGGCTTGCTGCAGTGTTCCAGTGAACATCAACGCAAGCTCGAGGAACAGCATCTCATTTACCGATTAGGCACACTACAGCCTGCCGGACTGAACATTGAGTTCAATAATTTCAGAGCATGACGGGCCCCCCATTTTACTTTTATTTTTAGTTATTTTTTCTTTTTTTCTTTTTTTACAATTGTTTTTGTTTATTTCATTTCATCTTAGTTTGTTCAGTTTGCTTACCCACTGTTTTTTTTTCATGTTTGTACTTGCTGCTGTTCAATCTTCAGTCTGTTAACACCCTATCTGTACTAATGCTTTGTCTTTCAACACACCATTAACATATTGTTTGCCTTTGCTCCATGACCTTTTGGTCAGCTATGTGGCCTTATCCAATCTACACTTTCTCCTTTGTTATCTCTTGCTCCACCCCCGCCTCACTTGCTTATAACCTTTGACGATTCTAATATTTGACAGTTCTAAAGAAGAGTCACTGACCCGAAACGTTAACACTCCTTCTCTTTCCACAGATGCTGCCAGACTTGCTGAGTGGTTGCTTTGTCTCTCCAAGCACTGTCTCTTGGAATGCAAATGTCCTCCAGCCAAATGTCTGGTGATCTCTTTAAACAGGTCATTCCTTCACCCCAGCAACAATTTAAAATTAATGTTCATATGACAAAATTAATATGCATCACACTTGGCAGGTTGGGGTCTTCAAAACACCTCCACACCCAATGGAATGAAATGCAATTTTTTAAAAAGAGCATTTCATTCAAAGGGGCTACAGAGAAGATAAATACAGGAAAACACACATGCCTCTCTCTCATTCATTTATAATTCCAAACAGTTTTTATAACCTGTGGTTTTTGGGGAAGTTTTTCAGTTTGCACATTTCCATGACTGCCTAGGCTGTCTTTGTTCTTGTTGAGGTCATCAGTGGGGGTGGGGGGTACATTTAATTAGCCCTAAGTAGGAGTTCTGTTCATAGGCGGTTCTACTCTGAACTCTCCTTCAGTGCTTTGATGAGTCTTGCAAGGGCTTTTCACCTTAGGGGATGATCGGTTCCCTTTTTTCCTGACAGTGGGTGTGTATTCCTTGCTAATCTTCTATTTGTCCTCTGGGACACTCTTGCTTACAGGTATTTGTCCAGATTCTGCTGCACTCCGCTGCGGCACATTGACTAGGTGAGGCATCACCCTCACAGTTTCTCTGCCTTCTTGAGAACTTTCTTTGTCTCTGCAGGTTCCTGTAAATGCTGTTAGCAACTCTGGTGGGGTGTTTCTAGTGTCTGCATTTACATAGGAGAACGTGAGGTCTAATATTTCGAGGTTGGCTGACCAGAGAGTAGAGGTTACCATTTGGGATTCCTCTCGAAAGCCTGCCCTCTTGGGCCCTTTTTCCCATTTCCTTTCTAACCTTTTGCCAGCCTTGTGTCTGCCTGTCCCCTTTTGTTCTCAACAGGGGTCCCTTACAGTTCACTAGCCCTCTGCTGGAGGATCCTCCAAACACCGATACAGGACTTAGGGGTGCAGATTTCACTGTAGGTTGGGGTTTCCCCTCGACCTGACACATGTGGCAACTCCTACAGTACTCCACCATATCTTTGTGGAGCTTTGGCCAGTCAAACTGTCTTATGTGGGCTTTGGTTTCTCGTGTACTAACACGTACAGCCAGCGTAGTCTCGTGGGCCATTCTTAATATTTCTCTCCGGTACCTCTGCAGCACCACTAACTGGTGAACAATTGTCCACTCTTTATCCTGAGGTCTATGAGGAGAACTCCACTTCCTCATCAGTGCATCATTCTTTAAATAGTAGCAATCAGGGACTCCCTCTGCTTCACTTTCAAACTGGGCAGCCTGTGCTAACTCTCATAATACTGGGTTGGCTTGCTGAGCCTCAGCTAGGGAAAATCCATTTAACTCATTCATTGGGTCTTCTAACGTTCCAAAGAAAGTCTCAGACAGACAGACATCATGGTCATCTGCCTGCAGTGCCAATGCAGTCTCCTCTGGGGGAGCTGGTTTGAACATGGCCTGATTCACTACACATTCAGGGAAACTACAGGGGACCATCTCCTGCCAAGACCCTGTCTCTCTGACCTCCTGTGGTCTCTCTTTTACTGCTGGGGGTGGGGGGGCTACCATCTTCACCCCCGCCAGATCATTACCTAGGAGCAGGTCAACCCCATCCACAGGCAACCTCGGGACAATCCCTACGGTCACCAGTTCCGAACTAGGTCGCGCTCCAAGTGCATCCGATGTAAAGGTATGGGCTTACACTGCCCTCCAATACCATTCACCACCATTCTGGTGTTCACTGCACTCTCTGGGGGAAAGATCAGGCCTTTTCCCAGTAAAAGGGATCTAGCGGCCCCTGTGTCCCTGAGAATTACTATGGGCTTGCTTGCCCCACTCAAGGGATATGGGATTACTCTTCCTTCAGACACAAAACCCTGATAACCTTCAGGAATCTTATTATATTTTTCCTGCACTTGCAGCATTAAGCTTCCTGGGTCTCACTTTTACTGCAGTTAAAGCATTAGCTTGTTTCGCTGTTCTTTCCATCAGGATCCCTTCTCCTTCACAGAGCGGGTGTGCCCTGATTAACCCTACAGGTTTTCCCTTTAGTTTCCAGCAGTCAGTTCTTAGATGCCCTGCTTTATTACAATGGAAGCACACAGGTCTCCGGGTCTCACTCCTACTTACAGCACCTTCCTTTTTTTTTTAGAACATTACAGCGCAGTACAGGCCCTTCGGCCCTCGATGTTGCGCCGACCTGTGAAACCATCTGATCTACACTATTCCATTTTTATCCATATGTCTATCCAATGACCACTTAAATGCCCTTAAAGTTGGCGAGTCTACTACTGTTGCAGGCAGGGCGTTCCACGCCCCTATTACTCTCTGAGTAAAGAAACTATCTCTCACATCTGTCCTATATCTATCACCCCTCAACTTAAAGCTATGTCCCCTCGTGTTTGCCATCACCATCCGAGGAAAAAGACTCTCACTATCCACCCTATCTAACCCTCTGATTATCTTATATGTCTCTATTAAGTCACCTCTCCTCCTCCTTCTCTCCAACGAAAACAACCTCAAGTCCCTCAGCCTTTCCTCATAAGACCTTCCCTCCAAACCAGGCAACATCCTAGTAAATCTCCTCTGCACCCTTTCCATAGCTTCCACATCCTTCCTATAATGCGGTGACCAGAACTGCACGCAATACTCCAGGTGCGGCCGCACCAGAGTTCTGTACAGCTGCAGCATGACCTCGTGGCTCCTAAACTTGATCCCTCTACTAATAAAAGCTAACACACCATATGCCTTCTTAACAGCTCTATTAACCTGGGTGGCAACTTTCAGGGATTTATGTACCTGGACACCAAGATCTCTCTGCTCATCTACACTACCAAGAATCTTCCCATTAGCCCAGTATTCTGCAATCCTGTTACTCCTTCCGAAGTGAATCACCTCTCACTTTTCCGCATTAAACTCCATTTGCCATCTCTCAGCCCAGCTCTGCAGCCTATCTATGTCCCTCTGTACCCTACAACATCCTTCGGCACTATCCACAACTCCACCGACCTTAGTGTCATCCGCAAATTTACTAACCCACCCTTCTACACCCTCATCCAGGTCATTTATAAAAATGACAAACAGCAGTGGCCCCAAAACAGATCCTTGCGGTACACCACCAGAAACTATACTCCAGGATGAACATTTGCCATCAACCACCACCCTCTGTCTTCTTTCAGCTAGCCAATTTCTGATCCAAAGCACTAATTCACCTTCAATCCCATACTTCTGTATTTTCTGCAATAGCTTACCGTAGGGAACTTTATCAAACGCCTTACTGAAATCCATATAGACCACATCCACGGCTTTACCCTCATCCACCTGTTTGGTCACCTTGTCAAAAAACTCAATAAGGTTTGTGAGGCACGACCTACCCTTCACAAAACCGTGCTGACTATCTCTAATGAACTTATTCTTTTCAAGATGATTATAAATCCTATCTCATAACCTTTTCCAACATTTTACCCACAACCGAAGTAAGGCTCACAGGTCTATAATTACCAGGGCTGTCTCTACTCCCCTTCTTGAACAAGGGGACAACATTTGCTATCCTCCAGTCTTCCGGCACTATTCCTGTCGACAATGACGACATAAAAATCAAGGACAAAGGCTCTGCAATCTCCTCCCTGGCTTCCCAGAGAATCCTAGGATAAATCCCATCTGGCCCAGGGGACTTATCTATTTTCACACTTTCCAAAATTGCTAACACCTCCTCCTTGTGAACCTCAATCCCATCTAGCCTAGTAGTCTGTATCTCAGTATTTTCCTCGACAACATTTTCTTTCTCCACTGTAAATACTGACGCAAAATATTCATTTAACACTTCCCCTATCTCCTCCGATTCCACACACAACTTCCCACTACTATCCTTGATTGGCCCTAAACTATCTCCAGTCATTCTTTTATTCCTGATATACCTATAGTAGCCTTAGGGTTTTCTTTGATCCTATCTGCCAATGACTTCTCGTGTCCTTTCCTTGCTCTTCTTATCTCTCCCTTTAGATCCTTCCTGGCTAGCTTGTAACTCTCAAGCACCCTAACTGAGCCTTCACGTCTCATCCTAACATAAGCCTTCTTCTTCCTCTTGACAAGCTCTTCAACTTCTTTAGTAAACCACGGCTCCCTCGCTCGACAACTTCCTCCCTGCCTCACAGGTACATACTTATCAAGGACACGCAGTAGCTGCTCCTTGAATAAGCTCCACATTTCGATTGTGCCCATCCCCTGCAGTTTCCATCCCCATCCTACGCATCCTAAATCTTGCCTAATCGCATCATAATTTCCTTTCCCCCAGCTATAATTTTTGCCCTGCGGTATATACCTGTCCCTGCCCATCGCTAAGGTAAACCTAACCGAATTGTGGTCACTATCACCAAAGTGCTCACCTACATCTAAATCTAACACCTGGCCGGGTTCATTACCCAGTACCAAATCCAATGTGGCATCACCCCTGGTTGGCCTGTCTACATACTGTGTCAGAAAACCCTTCTGCACACACTGGACAAAAACTGACCCATCTAAAGTACTCGAACTATAGTATTTCCAGTCGATATTTGGAAAGTTAAAGTTCCCCATAACAACTACCCTGTTACTCTCGCCCCTGTCAAGAATCATCTTTGCTATCCTTTCCTCTACATCTCTAGAACTATTTGGAGGTCTATAAAAGACTCCCAACAGGGTGACCTCACCTCTCCTGTTTCTAACCTCGGCCCATACTACCTCAGAAGCCGAGTCCTCAAACGTCCTTTCTGTCGCTGTAATGCTCTCCTTGATTAACAATGCCACACCACCCCCTCTTTTACCATCTTCTCTGTTCTTACTGAAACATCTAAATCCCGAAACCTGCAACATCCATTCCTGCCCCTGCTCTACCCATGTCTCCGAACTGGCCACTACATCGAGATCCCAGGTGGCTCAGTGTCATATTTTGTTTTATAATGCCTCTGTGAAGCACCTTGGGACATTTTATTACATGAAAAGTGCTAAATGAATACAAGTTGTTGTTGTACACAGCAGCACACAGTTTCCTCCTAGTTTTTGCATGTTGACAAATGGTTGGCTTTTGGAAACTACATCATTGCTGTGCACACAGTGCTGTAACATGGCAGGCATATGTGAGATTGATTAATATATTGCCAGAATAATCGGTATTTAAATCTAAAGTGGTCCACAAGGTGAATTTTGTGATTAGGCGCCTGGTATAGAGCTTTTAGTTGAAGGTTACAAACATTGGGAATTTTGGGCACAGAACTAATGTGCAACGTAAGAGAATGCATCACAGACAAAAATCATGGATGTGGAGCAAAGTTAAATGGAATTCGGGTGCAGATCAGCCATGATCTGATTGAATGCCAGGATAGAACTGAGGGGCTGAATGGCCTATCCTGTTCCTAAATACCTAAAGTGGGCTGAAAAGTATTAAATAATCTTCAAGGTTCCGAGTGTTGCTGTCTGACAATTCCAATGAGACGCTCCGAACCAAAACATCATGATCTTTATCCTTAAAAATATGATTAACTAATATTTTCCTGGAGTATTTCAGTCAACAAAGAACAAAGAACAAAGAACAGTACAGCACAGGAACAGGCCATTCAGCCCTCCAAGCCTGCGCCGATCTTGATGCCTGCCTAAACTAAAACCTTCTGCACTTTCGGGGACCGTATCCCTCTATTCCCATCCTATTCATGTATTTGTCAAGATGCCTCTTAAACGTCGCTATCGTACCTGCTTCCACCACCTCCCCTGGCAACAAGTTCCAGGCACTCACCACTCTCTGTGTAAAGAACTTGCCTCGCACATCCCCTCTAAACTTTGCCCCTCTCACCTTAAACCTATGTCCCCTGGTAACTGACTCTTCCACCCTGGGAAAAAGCTTCTGACTATCCACTCTGTCCATGCCGCTCATAACTTTGTAAACCTCTATCATGTCACCTCTCTACCTCTGTCATTCCAGTGAAAACAATCCGAGTTTATCCAACCTCTCCTCATAGCTAATGCCCTCCAGACCAGGCAACATCCTGGTAAACCTCTTCTGTACCCTCTCCAAAGTCTCCACGTCCTTCTGGTAGTGTGGCGACCAGAATTGCACGCAATATTCCAAGTGTGGCCTAACTAAAGTTCTGTACAGCTGCAGCATGACTTGCCAATTTTTATACTCTATGCCCCGACCGATGAAGGCAAGCATGCCGTATGCCTTCTTGACTACCTTATCCACCTGCGTTGCCACTTTCAGTGACCTGTGGACCTGTACGCCCAGATCTCTCTGCCTGTCAATATTCCTAAGGGTTCTGCCGTTTACTGTATACTTCCCACCTGCATTAGACCTTCCAAAATGCATTACCTCACATTTGTTCGGATTAAACTCCATCTGCCATTTCTCCGCCCAAGTATCCAACTGATCTATATCTTGCTGTATCCTCTGACAATTCTCATCACTATCCGCAACTCCACCAACCTTTGTGTCATCCGCAAACTTACTAATCAGACCAGCTACATTTTCCTCCAAATCATTTCTATATACTACAAACAGCAAAGGTCCCAGCACTGATCCCTACGGAACACCACTAGTCACAGCCCTCCATTCAGAAAAACACCCTTCCCCTGCTACCCTCTGTCTTCTATGACTGAGCCAGTTCTGTATCCATCTTGCCAGCTCACCTCTGATCCCGTGTGACTTCACCATTTGTACCAGTCTGCCATGAGGGACCTTGTCAAAAGCTTTACTGAAGTCCATATAGATAACATCCACTGCCCTTCCTTCATCAATCATCTTTGTCACTTCCTCAAAAAACTCAATCAAATTAGTGAGACACGACCTCCCCTTCACAAAACCATGCTGTCTCTCACTAATAAGTTCATTTGTTTCCAAATGGGAGTAAATCCTGTCCCGAAGAATCCTCTCTAATAATTTCCCTACCACTAACATAAGGCTCACCGGCCTATAATTTCCTGGATTATCCTTGCTACCCTTCTTAAACAAAGGAACAACATCGGCTATTCTCCAGTCCTCTGGGACCTCACCTGTAGCCAATGAGGATGCAAAGATTTCTGTCAAGGCCCCAGCAATTTCTTCCCTTGCCTCCCTCAGTATTCTGGGGTAGATCCCATCAGGCCCTGGGGACTTATCTACTTTAATGCTTTGCAAGACACCCAACACCTCCTTTTTGATAATGAGATGACTGAGACTATCTACACTCCCTTCCCCAGGCTCATCATCCACCAAGTCCTTCTCTTTGGTGAATACTGATGCAAAGTACTCATTTAGTACCTCGCCCATTTCCTCTGGCTCCACACGTAGATTCCCTTCTCTGTCCTTGAGTGGGCCAACCCTTTCCCTAGTTACCCTCTTGCTCTTTATATACGTCTAAAAAGCCTTGGGATTTTCCATAATCCTGTTTGCCAATGACTTTTCATGACCCCTTTTAGCCCTCCTGACTCCTTGCTTAAGTTCCTTCCTACTGTCTTTATATTCCTCAAGGGATTCGTCTGTTCCTAGCCTTCCAGCCCTTACAAATGCTTCCTTTTTCTTTTTGACTAGGCTCACAATATCCCTCGTTATCCGAGGTTCCTGAAACTTGCCAAACTTATCCTTTAAACTATTCTTTAAACTAGGCTCTTTGAAACGATGGCCAGGAGTTTCCTCTGCATTTGTGCTGAGATATCTGCAATCTGGATACAAACTAATTACAAAGCTCAAAAGAACAAGGAAGTTTTGGCATAAGAGATACAAGTAGGTTTGGGTAGCTAGAATTTAGCCTAACTTGAGCATTTTCACACTGGATCCTCTGAAATAACTAACAAGGTCAAGGAAGCCATCTTAATATTCGCAGGTGACCAAAGAAGCCATTTTGTGCCTTGTTTTAATCAAATTAATGTATTAAGTAGTAACCCATCAAGAAACAATGATTACAAAGCAATGGAACTTGATTCAGTTGTAATTAATGAATTAATAATCATGCTAGAAAGAACAGGATTTAATTTAAAAGTATTAAGTTTAAAATTAAGTCTTATGCTTGTAAGAAAGTTCAGTGTCAGCAGAATTTTGTAACCCACTGTAATACAAAGGCAGCAGTAAAAGTATTGTGAACTCTGATAACATTCAATAACTTGGCGAACAAAGAGTCAATTTCTGTACAAATTCATACTGTTCAAGGAGATAACAACTGAAATGAATGGGGCTCTTCGTAGTGTTATTTCATAATTATGGTCAAATGTTTTATCGATTAAGCCCCAATTACAGTACAGCAGTAATCGACATCACAGAGCCTAGACCAACCATTGAGCAAACCATAAGGTAGCCCGATGGCCAACAAGGGATAAAAACCAGTGTTCACAAAGCTTCATCATCACAGACAAAATAGACGTATTCGGAGGAAAAAGCTCAGTCCAACAGCTAAGTTCCCAGCTTGCAGAAGGACCTATATCGAAGAGAGGATCAGAGTCACACTGAGACCAGTATCCATCCAGGAAGCAGAAATGCGAAATCTGATAAGATATTTTCCCATGTTTGTTAAGTAAAATATGTTCTACTTTCGACGTTAAGTATTATTTTACTTTCAATAAATTTTCCGAATTTGTCAAGTATTTTGTAGCCTTAATTGGATAAGACTTGGCTGAAAAGTGGGATTTGGGTCCACAAGGGACTATCACTGGCGACCGTGGTTAGGACTAGACTAACCAGGAGGTGATTGAGTGATAAATGAGCAGGTTAATCTGTTCTGGTGACATTGATTGAGTGATGAATGAGCAGGTTAATCTGTTCTGGTGACATTGATTGAGTGATGAATGAGCAGGTTAATCTGTTCTGGTGACATTGATTGAGTGATGAATGAGCAGGTTAATCTGTTCTGGTGACATTGATTGAGTGATGAATGAGCAGGTTAATTTGTTCTGGTGACATTGATTGAGTGATGAATGAGCAGGTTAATTTAAAAGCAAAATACTGCGGATGCTGGAAATCTGAAACAAAAACAAGAAATGCTGGATTCACTCAGCAGGTCTGGCAGCATCTGTGGAAAGAGAAGCAGAGTTAACGTTTCGGGTCAGTGACCCTTCTTCGGAACTAACAAATATTAGAAAAGTCACAGATTATAAACAAGTGAGGTGGGGGTTGGGCAAGAGATAACAAAGGAGAAGGTGCAGATTGGCCCAGGCCACATAGCTGACCAAAAGGTCACGGAGCAAGGGCTCCATTATAAGCCCACTGACTCCCACAGCTACCTCGACTACACTTCTTCACACCCTACCTCCTGTAAGGACTTCATTCCATTCTCCCAGTTTCTCCGTCTCCGATGCATCTGCTCTGATGATGCTACCTTCCATGACGGTGCTTCTGATATGACCTCCTTTTTCCTCAACCGAGGATTTCCCCCCACTGTGGTTGACAGGGCCCTCAACCGTGTCCGACCCATTCCCCGCACCTCTACCCTCACCCCTTCCCCTCCCTCCCAGAACCGTGACAGGGTTCCCCTTGTCCTCACTTTTCATCCCACCAGCCTCCATATCCAAAGGATCATCCTCCGCCATTTTCGCCACCTCCAGCGTGATGCCACTACCAGTCGCATCTTCCCCTCCCTTCCCCTGTCAGCATTCCGAAGGGATCGTTCCCTCCGCGACACCCTGGTCCACTCCTCCATTACCCCCACCACCTCGTCCCCGTCCCAGGGCACCTTCCCTTGCAATCGCAGGAGGTGTAATACCTGCCCATTTACCTCCTCTCTCCTCACTATCCCAGGCCCCAAACACTCCTTTCAGGTGAAGCAGCGATTTACTTGTACTTCTTTCAATGTAGTATACTGTATTCGCTGCTCACAGTGTGGTCTCCTCTACATTGGGGAGACCAAGCGCAGACTGGGTGACCGCTTTGCGGAACATCTCCGCTCAGTCCGCAAGCAGGACCCTGAGCTTCCGGTTGCTTGCCATTGCAACACTCCCCCCTGCTCTCATGCTCACATCTCTGTCCTGGGATTGCTGCAGTGTTCCAGTGAACATCAACGCAAGCTCGAGGAACAGCATCTCATCTACCGATTAGGCACACTACATCCTGCCGGATTGAACATTGAGTTCAATAATTTCAGAGCATGAAAGCCCCACTTTACTTTCATTTTTAGTCATTTTTAGTTATTTTTTCTTCCTTTTTGTTTGCATTCCTTTTTACATTTTTTACAATCTTTTTTTGCATTTATTTCATTTCATCTTAGTTTGTTCAGTTTGCTTACCCACTGTTTTTTTCAGGTTGTTTTTCTTCAGGTTTGCACTTGCTGATGTTCAATATTCAGTATATTCACACCTAATCTGTACTAATGCTTTGTCTTTCAACACACCATTAACATATTGGTTGCCTTTACTCCGTGACCTTTTGGTCAGCTATGTGGCCTGGTCCAATCTGCACCTTCTCCTTTGTTATCTCTTGCCCAACCCCCACCTCACTTGTTTATAATCTGTGACTTTTCTAATATTTGTCAGTTCCAAAGAAGGGTCACTGACCCGAAATGTTAACTCTGCTTCTCTTTCCACAGATGCTGCCAGACCTGCTGAGTGAATCCAGCATTTCTTGTTGGAGCAGGTTAATTTGTTCTGGTGACATTGATTGAGTGATGAATGAGCAGGTTAATCTGTTCTGGTGACATTGATTGAGTGATGAATCAGCAGGATAATTTGTTCTGGTGACATTGATTGAGTGATGAATGAGCAGGTTAATTTATTCTGGTGACATTGATTGAGTGATGAATGAGCAGGTTAATCTGTTCTGGTTACATTGATTGAGTGATGAATGAGCAGGTTAATCTGTTCTGGTGACATTGATTGAGTGATGAATGAGCAGGTTAATTTGTTCTGGTGACATTGATTGAGTGATAAATGAGCAGGTTAATCTGTTCTGCTGACATTGATTGAGTGATGAATGAGCAGGTTAATCTGTTCTGGTTACATTGATTGAGTGATGAATGAGCAGGTTAACCTGTTCTGGTGACATTGAGTGATGAATGAGCAGGTTAATCTGATCTGGTGACATTGATTGAGTGATGAATGAGCAGGTTAATCTGTTCTGGTGACATTGATTGAGTGATGAATGAGCAGGTTAATCTGTTCTGGTGACATTGATTGAGTGATGAATGAGCAGGTTAATCTGTTCTGGTGACATTGATTGATTGATGAATGAGCAGGTTAATCTGTTCTGGTGACATTGATTGAGTGATGAATGAGCAGGTTAATCTGTTCTGGTGACATTGATTGAGTGATGAATGAGCAGGTTAATCTGTTCTGGTGACATTGATTGAGTGATGAATGAGCAGGTTAATCTGTTCTGGTTACATTGATTGAGTGATGAATGAGCAGGTTAACCTGTTCTGGTGACATTGAGTGATGAATGAGCAGGTTAATCTGATCTGGTGACATTGATTGAGTGATGAATGAGCAGGTTAATCTGTTCTGGTTACATTGATTGAGTGATGAATGAGCAGGTTAATCTGTTCTGGTGACATTGATTGAGTGATGAATGAGCAGGTTAATCTGTTCTGGTGACATTGATTGAGTGATAAATGAGCAGGTTAACCTGTTCTGGTGACATTGATTGAGTGATGAATGAGCAGGTTAATCTGTTCTGGTTACATTGATTGAGTGATGAATGAGCAGGTTAACCTGTTCTGGTGACATTGAGTGATGAATGAGCAGGTTAATCTGATCTGATGACATTGATTGAGTGATGAATGAGCAGGTTAATCTGTTCTGGTTACATTGATTGAGTGATGAATGAGCAGGTTAATCTGTTCTGGTGACATTGATTGAGTGATGAATGAGCAGGTTAATCTGATCTGGTGACATTGATTGAGTGATGAATGAGCAGGTTAATCTGTTCTGGTGACATTGATTGAGTGATGAATGAGCAGGTTAATCTGATCTGGTGACATTGATTGAGTGATGAATGAGCAGGTTAACCTGTTCTGGTGACATTGAGTGATGAATGAGCAGGTTAATCTGATCTGGTGACATTGATTGAGTGATGAATGAGCAGGTTAATCAGTTCTGGTTACATTGATTGAGTGATGAATGAGCAGGTTAATCTGTTCTGGTGACATTGATTGAGTGATGAATGAGCAGGTTAATCTGATCTGGTGACATTGATTGAGTGATGAATGAGCAGGTTAATCTGTTCTGGTTACATTGATTGAGTGATGAATGAGCAGGTTAATCTGTTCTGGTGACATTGATTGAGTGATGAATGAGCAGGTTAATCTGATCTGGTGACATTGATTGAGTGATGAATGAGCAGGTTAATCTCTTCTTGTGACATTGATTGAGTGATGAATGAGCAGGTTAATCTGTTCTGGTGACATTGATTGAGTGATGAATGAGCAGGTTAATCTGTTCTGGTTACATTGATTGAGTGATGAATGAGCAGGTTAATCTGTTCTGGTGACAGTGATTGAGTGATGAATGAGCAGGTTAATCTGTTCTGGTGACATTGATTGAGTGATGAATGAGCAGGTTAATCTGTTCTGGTGACATTGATTGAGTGATGAATGAGCAGGTTAATCTCTTCTTGTGACATTGATTGAGTGATGAATGAGCATGTTAATCTGTTCTGGTGACATTGATTGAGTGATGAATGAGCAGGTTAATCTGTTCTGGTGACATTGATTGAGTGATGAATGAGCAGGTTAATTTGTTCTGGTGACATTGATTGAGTGATGAATGAGCAGGTTAATCTGTTCTGGTTACATTGATTGAGTGATGAATGAGCAGGTTAACCTGTTCTGGTGACATTGAGTGATGAATGAGCAGGTTAATCTGATCTGGTGACATTGATTGAGTGATGAATGAGCAGGTTAATCTGTTCTGGTTACATTGATTGAGTGATGAATGAGCAGGTTAATCTGTTCTGGTGACATTGATTGAGTGATGAATGAGCAGGTTAATCTGATCTGGTGACATTGATTGAGTGATGAATGAGCAGGTTAATCTGTTCTGGTTACATTGATTGAGTGATGAATGAGCAGGTTAACCTGTTCTGGTGACATTGAGTGATGAATGAGCAGGTTAATCTGATCTGGTGACATTGATTGAGTGATGAATGAGCAGGTTAATCTCTTCTTGTGACATTGATTGAGTGATGAATGAGCATGTTAATCTGTTCTGGTTACATTGATTGAGTGATGAATGAGCAGGTTAATCTGTTCTGGTGACATTGATTGAGTGATGAATGAGCAGGTTAATCTGATCTGGTGACATTGATTGAGTGATGAATGAGCAGGTTAATCTGTTCTGGTTACATTGATTGAGTGATGAATGAGCAGGTTAATCTGTTCTGGTGACATTGATTGAGTGATGAATGAGCAGGTTAATCTGATCTGGTGACATTGATTGAGTGATGAATGAGCAGGTTAATCTCTTCTTGTGACATTGATTGAGTGATGAATGAGCAGGTTAATCTGTTCTGGTGACATTGATTGAGTGATGAATGAGCAGGTTAATCTGTTCTGGTTACATTGATTGAGTGATGAATGAGCAGGTTAATCTGTTCTGGTGACAGTGATTGAGTGATGAATGAGCAGGTTAATCTGTTCTGGTGACATTGATTGAGTGATGAATGAGCAGGTTAATCTGTTCTGGTGACATTGATTGAGTGATGAATGAGCAGGTTAATCTCTTCTTGTGACATTGATTGAGTGATGAATGAGCATGTTAATCTGTTCTGGTGACATTGATTGAGTGATGAATGAGCAGGTTAATCTGTTCTGGTGACATTGATTGAGTGATGAATGAGCAGGTTAATTTGTTCTGGTGACATTGATTGAGTGATGAATGAGCAGGTTAATCTGTTCTGCTGACATTGATTGAGTGATGAATGAGCAGGTTAATCTGTTCTGGTGACATTGATTGAGTGATGAATGAGCAGGTTAATCTGTTCTGGTTACATTGATTGAGTGATGAATGAGCAGGTTAATCTGTTCTGGTGACATTGATTGAGTGATGAATGAGCAGGTTAATCTGTTCTGGTTACATTGATTGAGTGATGAATGAGCAGGTTAATCTGTTCTGGTGACATTGATTGAGTGATGAATGAGCAGGTTAATCTGTTCTGGTGACATTGATTGAGTGATGAATGAGCAGGTTAATTTGTTCTGGTGACATTGATTGAGTGATAAATGAGCAGGTTAATCTGTTCTGGTGACATTGATTGAGTGATGAATGAGCAGGTTAATTTGTTCTGGTGACATTGATTGAGTGATAAATGAGCAGGTTAATCTGTTCTGGTGACATTGATTGAGTGATGAATGAGCAGGTTAATCTGTTCTGGTGACATTGATTGAGTGATGAATGAGCAGGTTAATCTGTTCTGGTTACATTGATTGAGTGATGAATGAGCAGGTTAATCTGTTCTGGTGACATTGATTGAGTGATAAATGAGCAGGTTAATCTGTTCTGCTGACATTGATTGAGTGATGAATGAGCAGGTTAATCTGTTCTGGTGACATTGATTGAGTGATGAATGAGCAGGTTAATCTGTTCTGGTTACATTGATTGAGTGATGAATGAGCAGGTTAATCTGTTCTGGTGACATTGATTGAGTGATGAATGAGCAGGTTAATCTGTTCTGGTGACATTGATTGAGTGATGAATGAGCAGGTTAATTTGTTCTGGTGACATTGATTGAGTGATGAATGAGCAGGTTAATTTGTTCTGGTGACATTGATTGAGTGATGAATGAGCAGGTTAATTTGTTCTGGTGACATTGATTGAGTGATGAATGAGCAGGTTAATCTGTTCTGGTGACATTGATTGAGTGATGAATGAGCAGGTTAATCTGTTCTGGTGACATTGATTGAGTGATGAATGAGCAGGTTAATCTGTTCTGGTGACATTGATTGAGTGATGAATGAGCAGGTTAATTTGTTCTGGTGACATTGATTGAGTGATAAATGAGCAGGTTAATCTGTTCTGGTGACATTGATTGAGTGATGAATGAGCAGGTTAATTTGTTCTGGTGACATTGATTGAGTGATAAATGAGCAGGTTAATCTGTTCTGGTGACATTGATTGAGTGATGAATGAGCAGGTTAATCTGTTCTGGTGACATTGATTGAGTGATGAATGAGCAGGTTAATCTGTTCTGGTTACATTGATTGAGTGATGAATGAGCAGGTTAATCTGTTCTGGTGACATTGATTGAGTGATAAATGAGCAGGTTAATCTGTTCTGCTGACATTGATTGAGTGATAAATGAGCAGGTTAATCTGTTCTGCTGACATTGATTGAGTGATGAATGAGCAGGTTAATCTGTTCTGGTTACATTGATTGAGTGATGAATGAGCAGGTTAATCTGTTCTGGTGACATTGATTGAGTGATAAATGAGCAGGTTAATCTGTTCTGCTGACATTGATTGAGTGATGAATGAGCAGGTTAATCTGTTCTGGTGACATTGATTGAGTGATGAATGAGCAGGTTAATCTGTTCTGGTTACATTGATTGAGTGATGAATGAGCAGGTTAATCGGTTCTGGTGACATTGATTGAGTGATAGATGAGCATGTTAATCTGTTCTGGTGACATTGATTCACTGATAAATGAGCAGGTTAATCTGTTCTGGGAACATTGACTGATGAATGAGCAGGGTAATCTGTTCTGGTGACATTGATTGAGTGATGAATGAGCAGGTTAACCTGTTCTGGTGACATTGAGTGATGAATGAGCAGGTTAATCTGATCTGGTGACATTGATTGAGTGATGAATGAGCAGGTTAATCTGTTCTGGTGACATTGTTTGAGTGATGAATGAGCAGTTTAATTTGTTCTGGTGACATTGAGTGATAAATGAGCAGGTTAATATGTTCTGGTGTCATTGATTGAGTGAAGAATGAGCAGGTTAATTTGTTCTGGTTACATTGAGTGATGAATGAGCAGGTTAATCTGTTCTGGTGACATTGATTGAGTGATGAATGAGCAGGTTAATCTGTTCTGGTGACAGTGATTGAGTGATGAATGAGCAGGTTAATTTGTTCTGGTGACAGATTGAGTGATGAATGAGCAGGTTAATCTGTTCTGGTGACATTGATTGAGTGATGAATGAGCAGGTTAATCTGTTCTGGTGACATTGATTGAGTGATAAATGAGCAGGTTAATCTGTTCTGGTGACATTGATTGAGTGATGAATGAGCAGGTTAATCTGTTCTGGTGACAGTGATTGAGTGATGAATGAGCAGGTTAATTTGTTCTGGTGACAGATTGAGTGATGAATGAGCAGGTTAATCTGTTCTGGTGACATTGATTGAGTGATGAATGAGCAGGTTAATCTGTTCTGTTGACAGTGATTGAGTGATGAATGAGCAGGTTAATTTGTTCTGGTGACAGAGATTGAGTGATGAATGAGCAGGTTAATCGGTTCTGGTGACATTGATTGAGTGATAAATGAGCAGGTTAATCCTTTCTGGTGACATTGATTCACTGATAAATGAGCAGGTTAATCTGTTCTGGTGACATTGAGTGATGAATGAGCAGGTTAATCTGTTCTTGTGACATTGATTCACTGATAAATGAGCAGGTTAATCTGTTCTGGTGACATTGATTGAGTGATAAATGAGCAGGTTAATCTGTTCTGTTGACTTTGATTGAGTGATGAATGAGCAGGTTAATCTGTTCTGGTGACATTGATTGAGTGATAAATGAGCAGGTTAATCTGTTCTGGTGACATTGATTGAGTGATAAATGAGCAGGTTAATCTGTTCTGGTGACTTTGATTGAGTGATGAATGAGCAGGTTAATCTGTTCTGGTGACATTGATTGAGTGATAAATGAGCAGGTTAATCTGTTCTGGTGAAAGAGATTGAGTGATGAATGAGCAGGTTAATCTGTTCTGGTGACATTGATTGAGTGATGAATGAGCAGTTTAATTTGTTCTGGTGACATTGATTGAGTGATGAATGAGCAGGTTAATCTGTTCTGGTGACATTGATTGATTGATGAATGAGCAGGTTAATCTGTTCTGGTGACATTGATTGAGTGATGAATGAGCAGGTTAATTTGTTCTGGTGACTTTGATTGAGTGATGAATGAGCAGGTTAATTTGTTCTGGTGACATTGATTGAGTGATGAATGAGCAGGTTAATCTGTTCTGGTGACATTGATTGATTGATGAATGAGCAGGTTAATCTGTTCTGGTGACATTGATTGAGTGATGAATGAGCAGGTTAATTTGTTCTGGTGACATTGATTGATTGATGAATGAGCAGGTTAATTTGTTCTGGTGACATTGATTGAGTGATGAATGAGCAGGTTAATTTGTTCTGGTGATATTGATTGATTGATGAATGAGCAGGTTAATCTGTTCTGGTGACATTGATTGAGTGATGAATGAGCAGGTTAATTTGTTCTGGTGACATTGATTGATTGATGAATGAGCAGGTTAATTTGTTCTGGTGACATTGATTGATTGATGAATGAGCAGGTTAATCTGTTCTGGTGACATTGATTGAGTGATAAATGAGCAGGTTAATCTGTTCTGGTGAAAGAGATTGAGTGATGAATGAGCAGGTTAATCTGTTCTGGTGACATTGATTGAGTGATGAATGAGCAGGTTAATTTGTTCTGGTGACATTGATTGAGTGATGAATGAGCAGGTTAATCTGTTCTGGTGACATTGATTGATTGATGAATGAGCAGGTTAATCTGTTCTGGTGACATTGTTTGAGTGATGAATGAGCAGGTTAATTTGTTCTGGTGACTTTGATTGAGTGATGAATGAGCAGGTTAATTTGTTCTGGTGACATTGATTGAGTGGTGAATGAGCAGGTTAATCTGTTCTGGTGACATTGATTGATTGATGAATGAGCAGGTTAATCTGTTCTGGTGACATTGATTGAGTGATGAATGAGCAGGTTAATCTGTTCTGGTGACATTGATTGAGTGATGAATGAGCAGGTTAATTTGTTCTGGTGACATTGATTGAGTGATGAATGAGCAGGTTAATCTGTTCTGGTGACATTGATTGATTGATGAATGAGCAGGTTAATCTGTTCTGGTGACATTGATTGAGTGATGAATGAGCAGGTTAATTTGTTCTGGTGACTTTGATTGAGTGATGAATGAGCAGGTTAATTTGTTCTGGTGACAGTGATTGAGTGATGAATGAGCAGGTTAATCTGTTCTGGTGACATTGATTGAGTGATGAATGAGCAGGTTAATCTGTTCTGGTGACATTGATTGATTGATGAATGAGCAGGTTAATCTGTTCTGGTGACATTGATTGAGTGATGAATGAGCAGGTTAATTTGTTCTGGTGACTTTGATTGAGTGATGAATGAGCAGGTTAATTTGTTCTGGTGACAGTGATTGAGTGATGAATGAGCAGGTTAATCTGTTCTGGTGACATTGATTGAGTGATGAATGAGCAGGTTAATTTGTTCTGGTGACTTTGATTGAGTGATGAATGAGCAGGTTAATCTGTTCTGGTGACATTGATTGAGTGGTGAATGAGCAGGTTAATCTGTTCTGGTGACATTGATTGATTGATGAATGAGCAGGTTAATCTGTTCTGGTGACAGTGATTGAGTGATGAATGAGCAGGTTAATCTGTTCTGGTGACAGTGATTGAGTGATGAATGAGCAGGTTAATCTGTTCTGCTGACATTGATTGAGTGATGAATGAGCAGGTTAATCTGTTCTGGTGAAAGAGATTGAGTGATGAATGAGCAGGTTAATCTGTTCTGCTGACATTGATTGAGTGATGAATGAGCAGGTTAATTTGTTCTGGTGAAAGAGATTGAGTGATGAATGAGCAGGTTAATCTGTTCTGCTGACATTGATTGAGTGATGAATGAGCAGGTTAATTTGTTCTGGTGACATTGATTGAGTGATGAATGAGCAGGTTAATTTGTTCTGGTGACTTTGATTGAGTGATGAATGAGCAGGTTAATCTGTTCTGGTGACATTGAGTGATGAATGAGCAGGTTAATTTGTTCTGGTGACTTTGATTGAGTGATGAATGAGCAGGTTAATTTGTTCTGGTGACATTGATTGAGTGATGAATGAGCAGGTTAATCTGTTCTGGTGACATTGATTGAGTGATGAATGAGCAGGTTAATCTGTTCTGCTGACATTGATTGAGTGATGAATGAGCAGGTAAATTTGTTCTGGTGACATTGATTGAGTGATGAATGAGCAGGTTAACCTGTTCTGGTGACATTGATTGAGTGATGAATGAACAGGTTAATCTGTTCTGGTGACAGTGATTGAGTGATGAATGAGCAGGTTAATCTGTTCTGGTGACATTGATTGAGTGATGAATGAGCAGGTTAATCTGTTCTGGTGAAAGAGATTGAGTGATGAATGAGCAGGTTAATCTGTTCTGCTGACATTGATTGAGTGATGAATGAGCAGGTTAATTTGTTCTGGTGACATTGATTGAGTGATGAATGAGCAGGTTAATTTGTTCTGGTGAAAGAGATTGAGTGATGAATGAGCAGGTTAATCTGTTCTGCTGACATTGATTGAGTGATGAATGAGCAGGTTAATTTGTTCTGGTGACATTGATTGAGTGATGAATGAGCAGGTTAATTTGTTCTGGTGACTTTGATTGAGTGATGAATGAGCAGGTTAATCTGTTCTGGTGACATTGAGTGATGAATGAGCAGGTTAATTTGTTCTGGTGACTTTGATTGAGTGATGAATGAGCAGGTTAATTTGTTCTGGTGACATTGATTGAGTGATGAATAAGCAGGTTAATCTGTTCTGGTGACATTGATTGAGTGATGAATGAGCAGGTTAATCTGTTCTGGTGACATTGATTGAGTGATACATGAGCAGGTTAATCTGTTCTGCTGACATTGATTGAGTGATGAATGAGCAGGTTAATCTGTTCTGGTGACTTTGATTGAGTGATGAATGAGCAGGTTAATCTGTTCTGCTGACATTGATTGAGTGATGAATGAGCAGGTAAATTTGTTCTGGTGACATTGATTGAGTGATGAATGAGCAGGTTAATCTGTTCTGGTGACATTGATTGAGTGATGAATGAGCAGGTTAATCTGTTCTGCTGACATTGATTGAGTGATGAATGAGCAGGTAAATTTGTTCTGGTGACATTGATTGAGTGATAAATGAGCAGGTTAATCTGTTCTGGTGACATTGATTCAGTGATAAATGAGCAGGTTATTCTGTTCTGGTGACATTGATTGAGTGATGAATGAGCAGGTAAATTTGTTCTGGTGACATTGATTCAGTGATAAATGAGCAGGTTAATCTGTTCTGGTGACATTGATTCAGTGATAAATGAGCAGGTTAATCTGTTCTGGTGCCATTGATTGAGTGATGAATGAGCAGGTTAATCTGTTCTGGTGACATTGATTGAGTGATGAATGAGCAGGTTAATCTGTTCTGGTGACATTGATTGAGTGATGAATGAGCAGGTTAATTTGTTCTTGTGACATTGATTGAGTGATAAATGAGCAGGTTAATCTGTTCTGGTGACATTGATTGAGTGATGAATGAGCAGGTTAATCTGTTCTGGTGACATTGATTCAGTGATAAATGAGCAGGTTAATCTGTTCTGGTGACAGTGATTGAGTGATAAATGAGCAGGTTAATCTGTTCTGGTTACATTGATTGAGTGATGAATGAGCAGGTTAATCTGTTCTGGTGACATTGATTGAGTGATGAATGAGCAGGTTAATTTGTTCTTGTGACATTGATTGAGTGATAAATGAGCAGGTTAATCTGTTCTGGTGACATTTAGTGATGAATGAGCAGGTTAATCTGTTCTGGTGACAGTGGGGATTGAGTGATGAATGAGCAGGTTAATTTGTTCTGGTGACATTGATTGAGTGATGAATGAGCAGGTTAATTTGTTCTGGTGACAGTGATTGAGTGATAAATGAGCAGGTTAATCTGTTCTGGTTACATTGATTGAGTGATGAATGAGCAGGTTAATCTGTTCTGGTGACATTGATTGAGTGATGAATGAGCAGGTTAATTTGTTCTTGTGACATTGATTGAGTGATGAATGAGCAGGTTAATCTGTTCTGGTGATTTTGATTGTGTGATGAATGAGCAGGTTAATCTGTTCTGGTGACAGTGATTGAGTGATGAATGAGCAGATTAATCTGTTCTGGTGATATTGATTGAGTGATAAATGAGCAGGTTAATCTGTTCTGGTGACAGTGATTGAGTGATGAATGAGCAGGTTAATCTGTTCTGGTGATTTTGATTGAGTGATGAATGAGCAGGTTAATTTGTTCTTGTGACATTGATTGAGTGATGAATGAGCAGGTTAATCTGTTCTGGTGACATTGATTGAGTGATGAATGAGCAGGTTAATCTGTTCTGGTGACATTTAGTAATGAATGAGCAGGTTAATCTGTTCTGGTGACAGTGGGGATTGAGTGATGAATGAGCAGGTTAATTTGTTCTTGTGACATTGATTGAGTGATGAATGAGCAGGTTAATCTGTTCTGGTGACATTGATTGAGTGATGAATGAGCAGGTTAATCTGTTCTGGTGATTTTGATTGTGTGATGAATGAGCAGGTTAATCTGTTCTTGTGACATTGATTGAGTGATGAATGAGCAGGTTAATCTGTTCTGGTGACATTGATTGAGTGATGAATGAGCAGGTTAATTTGTTCTTGTGACATTGATTGAGTGATGAATGAGCAGGTTAATCTGTTCTGGTGACATTGATTGAGTGATGAATGAGCAGGTTAATTTGTTCTTGTGACATTGATTGAGTGATGAATGAGCAGGTTAATCTGTTCTGGTGACATTGATTGAGTGATGAATGAGCAGGTTAATTTGTTCTTGTGACATTGATTGAGTGATGAATGAGCAGGTTAATCTGTTCTGGTGACATTGATTGAGTGATGAATGAGCAGGTTAATTTGTTCTTGTGACATTGATTGAGTGATGAATGAGCAGGTTAATCTGTTCTGGTGATTTTGATTGTGTGATGAATGAGCAGGTTAATCTGTTCTGGTGATTTTGATTGTGTGATGAATGAGCAGGTTAATCTGTTCTGGTGATTTTGATTGTGTGATGAATGAGCAGGTTAATCTGTTCTGGTGACATTGATTGAGTGATGAATGAGCAGGTTAATCTGTTCTGGTGATTTTGATTGTGTGATGAATGAGCAGGTTAATCTGTTCTGGTGACAGTGATTGAGTGATGAATGAGCAGGTTAATCTGTTCTGGTGACATTGATTGAGTGATAAATGAGCAGGTTAATCTGTTCTGGTGACAGTGATTGAGTGATAAATGAGCAGGTTAATCTGTTCTGGTGACATTGATTGAGTGATGAATGAGCAGGTTAATCTGTTCTGGTGACAGTGATTGAGTGATGAATGAGCAGGTTAATTTGTTCTGGTGACATTGATTGAGTGATGAATGAGCAGGTTAATCTGTTCTGGTGACATTGATTGAGTGATGAATGAGCAGGTTAATCTGTTCTGGTGACAGTGATTGAGTGATAAATGAGCAGGTTAATCTGTTCTGGTGACAGTGATTGAGTGATGAATGAGCAGGTTAATCTGTTCTGGTGACAGTGATTGAGTGATGAATGAGCAGGTTAATCTGTTCTGGTGACAGTGATTGAGTGATGAATGAGCAGGTTAATCTGTTCTGGTGACAGTGATTGAGTGATGAATGAGCAGGTTAATCTGTTCTGGTGACAGTGATTGAGTGATGAATGAGCAGGTTAATCTGTTCTGGTGACAGTGATTGAGTGATGAATGAGCAGGTTGATCTGTTCTGGTGATTTTGATTGAGCGATGAATGAGCAGGTTAATCTGATCTGGTGACAGTGATGCTGTGATAAATGAGCAGGTAAATCTGATCTGTTTCAAGTTCTTGAATGTTGTTCAAGTTTCAGGTGTACTCTTTACTTATCTTTGATAAAATGCTGTGACACATTTACCTTCACCCGGACAAGCAGCAAAGGCCTTGTTTTTAACATCTCGAGATGGCAGCTCCAACACCTCGTCCTCTGTACTTGAAATGCACGAAATTCTGATAATACAGTCTAGGTTTGATTGCAGGAACTGTAATGAACATACAATCCAACTTTTAAAATCAAGTTGCCTTAATGTTAGCTGTGTGAGCATAACAACTGAATCTAATTTTAAGAGTCAACTTTGGCTCAGTGTTAGCACTCTTAGGTAAGTCAGAATGCCAGTGTTTCTTGTCACAACTCCGAGACATCAGCTCATATCCAGGCTGACATAGCATCATCAGAGATACTGTCATTTAGATAATGCGCTGGGTTTTGTTCCCAGCCCGACTTTCGGTTCTGTGGTAGGTGTTGGGTTGGGTTGGGGGGTGGGGGGGCAGCGAATCAATGTGGCAGTGGCTGCCACGGCACCCGATGCTAGTTTTGCCGGGCCTAATCTTCCTGGCAGGGGGAAGCTCCGTGGTGACCCCTCCGCCGCTCTGGAATGGGACCTGAGCTACCATATATAAATTACATCTTTGCATGAATTAAAATGCAAACTGCAACCATCTTACCTTCAGTTCCCGATCTTCAGTGCGATGTGCGGCACTCACCTGCCTTCACTTTCCCGGCCAGGGATAGCTGATATCACTGAAGTGGGGAATGGGTGAACTCTGCACTTTGTTGCGTATGGGGGGAACAGGGTAAACTCTGCACTCTAATGGGTGGGGGGGTGGGAAAACAGGGTAAACTCTGCACTCTGATGGGTGGGGAGTGGAGAAACAGGGTAAACTCTGCACTCTGATGGTTATGGGGGCGAAAGGGGTGAACTCTGTCCTCTGATGGGTTGGGGGGTGGGGGGGGAAACAGGGTAAACTCTGCACTCTGATGGGTGGGGAGTGCGAAACAGGGTAAACTCTGCACTCTGATGGTTATGGGGACGAAAGGGGTGAACTCTGTCCTCTGATGGGTGAGGGGGGGGGAAAACAGGGTAAACTCTGCATTCTGATGGGTGGAGGGGTGCGAAACAGGGTAAACTCTGCACTCTGATGGTTATGGGGGCGAAAGGGGTGAACTCTGTCCTCTGATGGGTGGGGGGGGGAAACAGGGTAAACTCTGCACTCTGATGGGTGGGGGGGGGCGCAACAGGGTAAACTCTGCACTCTGATGGTTTTGGGGGCGAAAGGGGTGAACTCTGTCCTCTGATGGGTGGGGGGGGAAAGGGGTGAACTCAGCACTCTGATGGGTGGGGGGGGGGGAAAGTGGTGAACTCTGCACTCTGATGAGTAGGGGGGGGAAAGGGATGAACTCTGCACTCTGATGGGTGGAGGGGGAAAAGGGTGAAATCTGCACTCTGATGGGTGTGGGGGGGAAAGGGGTGAACTCTGCACTCTGATGGGTGGGGGGGGGGAAGGGGTGAACTCTGCACTCTGATGGGTGGGGGGGGGAAAGGGGTGAACTCTGCACTCTGATGGGTGTTGGGGGGGAAATGGGTGAACTCTGCACTCTGATGGGTGTTGGGGGGGAAAGGGGTGAACTCTGCACTCTGATGGGTATTGGGGAGGGGGGAAGGGGTGAACTCTGCACTCTGAGTTCTGATGAAGGGTCACTGACCTGAAACGTTAACTCTGTTTCTCTCTCCACAGATGCTGCCAGACCTGCTGAGTATTTCCAGCATTTCTTATTTTTATTTCAGATTTCCAGCATCTGCAGTATTTTGCTTTTATTTTGGAGTTCCTCTGGTGTTGTGACTAACATTTATCCCTCATTCTAAAGGCTTGCTCAGGTCAGGAAAAAAAACCTGACCCAAACCCAAGAGAACCACATTGAACCTAAGCCTGACCCGGCCCAAGTCCCTCCATTTCTTCCCGAGCCCCACCCAACCACCGGAATGTTCACTTTACCTACCTTGTGACTATGAATCTGCAGGAAGCTGCAGCATGAGCGCGATGATGTCATAGAGACACTCACTCGCTCATTGTGCAGTCTCAGAGTTTCCCTCCTTGACGTCTTGACTCTCTGCTCAGGTAGGCTTTTCAACTTTTGACATTTACCAGCAGAAGAAGGGTCACTGACCCGAAACGTTAACTCTGCTTCTCTTTTCACAGATGCTGCCAGACCTGCTGAGTGGTTCCAGCATTTCTTGTTTTTATTTCAAAATGCAATACTTTGTGTGTGTCTGACACAGACCCGGCCTGACCTGACCCGAGCCTGAAAGCCAGACCCGGAAGAGCTACCCGACCCGACCCGAACCCGATACATGTTGTCAGGTCCTGTCGGGTTCGGGTCGGGTAGCCAGGCCTTTACCTCATTCAACATCACTGAAGCAGATCTGATCATTTATCTCAAAGCTGTTTGTGGGAGCTTGCTATGCACAAAGTAACAACTGCATTTACTCATATGACAGCAATTCGGAAATTTTTCATTCAATGTAAAGAGATTTGGGATACCCTGAGGTCATGAAAGGTTCTGTAAAAATGCAAGTTGCTGTTCTAACTTCATGTGGCGTAGTTACAATTAAACAATTATCTGTTGTGACTCTATAAATGTAATATAAAATCATATGACCTTTATTCTGGTGGCTGATTGAAAGCAGTATAGTATTGTCCCAGGTTATGACTTTGATCATTCTTTTAATATGCCAAATTATTTGCTAAGGATTGGCTCTTTAAAGGTAATACAAAGCATTACTAACACTGGTATAAATATGAGGAATTCACAAGTGCAAAACAAAAAATCTAGGATGAATCTCAATATCAACTTTGGCTCTTTGACGCTGTCATTTTGTACCTGAAGGTACAGTAACCTAAGGGGACAATGGGCCATCTGGTTGCCCCTAATTAACAAATGTTACAATCTGGCTGTCATAAAATCCAATTAAGTCCTTTAGAAACTCATGCATATTCTTTAAGATGGTTCTCAAATTTTAAACAGACCTGTTTCTTTGAGAATGATAAAAACCCAACTTAGGCCAGGTTTTAAATGATTGGAACTATATCATCATTCCTTCACTGTTGCTGGGTCAAAATCCTGGAACTCCCTTCCTTAAGCACTGTGAGTGTACGTATACCACACGGACTGCAGCTGTTCAAGAAGGCAGCTCACCCCCACCTTCTCAAGGGCAATTAAGGCTAGGCAACAACCCATGAAATGAATAATTTAAAAATAATTGAATATTTACAAGGACTGCTAACTTTGTCATTGCAGATATTCAGAACCAGGAGTGCCAACAAACTTCGGGATATTCTCAAAACGCTGTCTCTTTTCTTTAAAGGTGGCTGTTCTCTTTCAAGCAATGAAGCTAGTTTTACACTGCTTTCTCTGACTTCTTACACAGCACTCTGTGTCTCTCTTCTCCTCCACCACACTTTGAACTACACCAACTCTGACTCATTACTTCCAATATTTGCCTGGGTTCCGAATACAAAGCAAACTGCTCCTATTATTTGTATGGATGTTTACCAGGCAGTGTAAGTATTTGAGTTTTCTTGTCATCACCTTTAGATCTTTCTCAGCATCTGCCGAGTTTATTAATTTGAATCACTTACCTTAGCTTGTGTTCATTCTGAAATGATGACAGTTACTTCTTGCATCCCACATAGAAAAAAAAATCCTGTTCATAACAATTGTTCTGAAACAAAAAGTTTGCTTACTTACCCACTATTATAACTGAACCTTGATGGGCAAAGTTTGTTGTGTATGTGGTAAATGCTCTAATTAAGCAACTATTAATATTTTCATTAGGAAAATATTGCAAGCAGCGCAATTCAAGGGATATAAATAATTTCATGAACTTTAGTCTGAAGTTTCCTGGTCAGCCAAATTTTCCAGAAATTTGAGTCTAAAGTTATATCTTACCATTGAAATTGTGGTTATCTTTTTGACCAATCAAAAAGTTCTATTTGTTAGTGTAAGCTGACAGTTACAGATCATCAAGGCAAAAGCAAAATACTGCAGATGCTAGAAATCTGGAATAAAAACAGAAAGTGCTGGAAATACTGAGCAGGTCTGGCAGCATCTGTCGAGAGAGAAACAACGTTAAACTTTCAGCTCGATGACCTTTCATCAGTCCTTTCATTCTCCCTTACTCTGCCTCTGTTCTTTCTTTTGTGCCTCCTTATCTCGAGAGACAATGGATACGCGCCTGGAGGTGGTCAGTGGTTTGTGAAGCAGCGCCTGGAGTGGCTATAAAGGCCAATTCTAGAGTGACAGGCTTTTCCACAGGTGCTGCAGAGAAATTTGTTTGTCGGGGCTGTTGCACAGTTGGCTCTCCCCTTGCGCCTCTGTCTTTTTTCCTGCCAACTACTAAGTCTCTTCGACTCGCCACATTTTAGCCCCGTCTTTATGGCTGCCCGCCAGCTGTACCTGTCTCTGTACCTGCTTACAATCTCCTTACATCTCTAACTTTTCCCAGTTCTGAAACGTTTCTCCTTCCACAAATCATCAAGATCTGCATGAGACCTTTTTCTTGATTTTTTTTTAACAATTTCCCCTCCCATTTGTAAAAAGGTCATTGGTTTACAAGCAGGAGATGGCAGTCACATTGTGGGCGTGAATCTGTATAACCACCGTGAAGCATAGTTTACCAGAATATTGTGACCAGTTTGAGTGATGCAGGATAAAATTAACAGAAGCTGCATTTCATTGGTAGGTACCTGTGAAGAGAAAGAATGATTGAGTAGCATTGAAGAGTAGAAATAGTTATAAACATTTAAAATCACTATGTTCCAGTGAGCCACCCAGCATGATATGGAGCAAGAGCAGCTCATGGTCAAAATGAAAATAATGGATTAAACACCCAGGAGCAAACCAGCTCTAGTATCAGAGAACAGGTAGGAAAGAGTAAGCAATGATACAAAATCCATTCTCATTCCTATGGACTCAGATTCATGTTTCACCTCTTACAATGGAATGCTGCAAATCTGCAAGGTACTTTCCCAACTCTGGGCCCCCCGATGTTGGGTGACATGGCAGGGGGCCCAGAAAAGGCCTCGTGGCGCACCCCCACGCCCCCCCCCCCGCCGCTTGGCGACAGGGACCCAATTAAAATAGTTTAATTTATTTAAATTACATGAATAAAGACCTATGTTGAAGCGAGGGCTGTCCCGCTCCGATATTCTGGCCGGTCGCTGGAACTCCCATACCTTCAGATTTCCGTTCGGACATTCGAGGCGGAACACTGGTGGGGAGGGGGGAGGAGTGAAGTTTTCAGGGTGGAAGTGGGGGGAGTGGAGAAAACTCTTGCTATTGGTTGAGGGGATGGTGGGAAGGGGTTGAAGGTTAAAGTGAAGGAAGTTCAGGGGGGAAAGGTCGGGATCAAGACTTTTTACGTGGGGAGAGGGCAATTAATAAATTGGGTAGTCATGGGGGTGGTTGGGAGAGGGGATTGAAACGGCTAATAAACTTTTACATTTATTTTTTAAAGACCTGTACTTTTGAACGTTATCAGGGGCAAGCGTTCCACCCCCTCCATGTAAATGAGCCACCTTGCTAAATTTCACGGCGACTCAGTGGTGCACATCTCACGCGTGCGCTGCGCCATTTTTGAAGCTCGCTGCCGAGATTGGCAGCGAGCTGGAAAAATTCAGAACTTTGAGTCACCTATCAGCTGTGTCTCATTGCAGAACATTAAATCCTGGATTTACCCTCCCAATGTTGGGGTTAGGAGCTGAATTCAGAAGCAATGATTGATGGCATCAATAAATGTATCTTGAGTGTCACCTTTTTCATGTGCTCATTCTTTGGCCATTTTATGATTGGATTATTGAAATCTCCCATCATGACCGCCTTTCCCTTATTGGTGACCTTATTAATGTAATACATGTAATATTACTTGTTCCTTTGGTACATGAACTCTTGTCAGATCTACAAGACTTAGAGTGTAGAAAATGTGGGTCTTTATTGTAACTTAAACTAGAACATATATGCCCACACAGCTCCTACAGGAGCATTTCTACAGATGTCTCACTCTATCAGGATACACCCATAACTCTCTGGACATGTGTGATGCAACATCGCTTCCACCAGTGACTCTTCACTTACAGCCTCTTAAACTGATCCCACAACATCCCTCTTTTTTTCCATTGGTAAAAGCATATGTACAATATACAGTGATGTTGCAGTTCAGATTAAGTATACATGAATAAAACAAAATGTTATTTACAAGTAAGCAAGCTTGACACTCTCTAAAATGTAGAGGTTTGCTTATTCATCCCAATCTTGTTATCGTAAACTTCTTCTCAGAGTTGAGCTCATCTTGACAACTCCTCTGAGACTCTGGTGACTCAGAATGCTGGTTAACATGTTCCTCCTCTGTGCTCGTAGCCTCTGTATATTCATCTTCAGACTTCGTCTTTGAATGTGTCCGTGATGCCACAGCGTTGTCACATGTAGTGTTTTCATGCAGTTCTCTGAGTTGACTTTGGTTCCATTTGAGAATCGCACCATTGGGTGTCTAGACCTCGTACGATCTGGGCTGGTCACATATCCTCACAACCTTCGCAGGAAAGCAAGTCTCTGGCACATGATTGAGGAATCTAACCTTCTGTCCTACTCACAATCAAGCTAATTCTGGCCCTGCTTGCCTGTCATACGATGCCTTTATCTTCCCTTGTTTGGAAAGTAGTATACCCTTTACTGTGGAAAACATAGAAAGATGATGACTGGCATCATCACCAATCACTGGCAATCCCTCTAGCCTTTGGGTACTAACTGCAATGAACTGAAGCCCGAGGACAGATTCACGGTCATATCGCCTCTTCATGTCAAGACTCCAGCCTTTGTGTTGTCCTTTACATGCACCGATCTGATACACTGGACCTGGATTTTTCTACCTTCTTCGGTGCGTTACTGAATCTATGTATTGAGACAATTCGTAAATCTCAGCATACTGGGCACCCTGCAATGGCTGGTCCAATTGTGTCTAAAATATCAAACATTTGTGGTAGCCATTTGGAGCTGTCATAGCTGCACTGCAAGGTTATTGTTCCAATGCACTTGATTGGGGAACCATTGTAGGCAGTCAGCCTAGCTGTGGTAGATTATACCATAGATTCCTATTTCTTTAAGTACATGTCCTTCAGTATACAGATGGGCAGAATATGTACACTTGTTCCAGTGTCAGTTTTCACTCTTAGCTTATGCTTGCCACTCTTCTGTGGACATATAATCCTGATCGTGGCAAATGCCTCAGATTGCATAATAGCATTGACATATTGATCCAAATTAACTATGTGAAATGCTTGATCACTGTTTGCACGAGTACCTTCTTCATCCGTGTCCTCCTGACAATCTGTCTCTCTGCTGACCTGATGTACCTGCTTGGGTTTGTGCTGTGTGTCGGTATACCTCTTGTGTTTGTCATCCTGTCTTGCAGACACTCTCTCTGTATGTGATCTGCCACCATTCCTGTGTGCGGTATCTGAGCTCGATCTTCTGCCTTGCCCAATGTCCTTGTGTGCCACAAGCTTTGCACTGGTCTTGGTACGACAGACAACTGCAAACTGGGTGAGTCAGGCTACATTTTCCACAGGCTTAGCAGACATCTGAGCCTTGGTTACCAAACCAATTGTCGTAGACACCCCCAACACATGTAACTGTTAATGCCCAGCCATGATGGCTTCAAATTTCCTTCCATCATTGAGTGGGGCATCTATGGTGTGTGCTTTCTTCTTTTCTAGCAGGTCTTTTTGAAAGGGCTCTATTGGGGTAGGTGCGATCACTCGCTCTATAATCCGTTCCATCAATTCAATTTCTGTGAAGTTGCATTCTTGAGCTTTGTCTCAGCATCTTGCAACAAACTGGTCAATGGACTCACCTTGCCTTTGCCAGTAGGTCATAAGCTCATGATTATATACTCAGAAATTGACCTTTACCTTGAGTTGATCTTCCAGGAATGCCCAAAGCTTGCTCGGCTTCTTCAGATTCTCAGCTGACAAACCTTGATGTATTGGCCCTTGTTGCCCAGTGCAATCTTGATCTTAAAGCTTGTTTCTCTGTTTTGCTCACTTCTTGATCCAGGAAACACAGTTCCATCTGATATCGAAACAGATTAAATACAACTGCAATGTCAGATGCCTCTCAATCTATAATTGGATACCTGAAAGCCAATTTTTGGATGATCTCTTTTTAATATAAATATAGGACTTTTCACAGGTTTTCTTTTACCAGACACACTTTTTTTAACAGGCTGCCTGTTTTATCGGCACATCTGTCTTTTTCCTTTTTAGACAGGTTCATTTTCTGCAGGCTTGCCGCTTCAAGAATGAAAGGCCACAGATGCTTTTTTTGTTTAAACAGCTGGTTCCTTTTCTTAAACTGAGAGCAGTTTATTTTCTTTCCACTGAGAGCTGCAGCTTACAGTACCGGCAGCTACCTCAACCAACCTTTTTCTTTGTGCTGGACCTCCAGTGGCACTGTTGAGCTCTTCCCACTCTTTTCGGCTTAGGCCCTGCCCATGAAGCAAAAGTCTGGGAAAACTAAAGCAGTAATGGCTGCAGCTACTTTTTTTCACATTTTTCGACCCACTGCCAGATCAGTTGAGATCTCTGATCCCCTGGCAATTTGTCTACTGTACTCACAGAGTTTCAACACTTCCCTGGGTCCTATCTGCAGTCTCAGTCTTCTGCACTGTTGTGGGGTCTTCAACCACTCCAGGTAGGCAAACAGCTGTCCTTTGTTCTTTTATTTAGTGTGTTTCAGGAGTTCCAAAATATTGCCGCTGTACTGCACTTGATGTGTTCTTCAGAAAACATATCAAACATTGCCGCGCTGTAATATTTGGTGTTCTTCAGAAACATCCCACCGCCACCACCATATAATATTACCTGTTCCTTTTGTATGTGAACTATTGTAAGGTTCACAGGACTACAAGTCATATCCAAAGAATATGAGTTATTTTATTATAACTTAAACTAGAACATATATACACACAGCTACTACAGGATAACATCTACACATGTCTTACTCTGTTGGGCTACATCCACAACTCTCTGGTCATGCATGATGTGACAGCACTTTCTCCGGTGACTCATCATTTACAGCCTCTTAAGGTGATCCTGCTACAATACAGAGCTGCCGACTCTCCTCTCCCTTTTGACTTGCTCTTTCATGAACCAATCCTGGAAGCGTACTGGCTACAGCACAACTGGAGTGTTTCCCCAGTTGAAGTATTGCCCTGCTTCACTGCTTTTATTCCTCTACTAGTGATGGGGCCACTCCAACAATCTTCACCTACCCTACCCTTTCTAAATAATGTAAATGGAGGCATGATAACTCCATCCAAAAATATACACTCACTATCGAGGTATATTCCCACATCGTGAATTTAGAATCCTGATTTTATCAGGAGCAGGCACCAACTGATGCTGCATGTCTCTGCTCACGATATAGCGATAAACTGGAGAGTCTGCCTCTGGGTCCGTTTCATGAACCATCTGATCACTGGTGCAATATTATCTCTAACACCTCCCAACTGGCCTTTCAAGACAGTTGCCTTTAGAGTTTATCATTTCTCAACAGTGCAGAACTAGCAATGTATAAATGTATTGTCTCTTATTTCAGTCATAATCTCATTTTTATTTGATGCACTTCGTTGTAAGTTGTATTCTTGGCACAATTTTCTTTCTACTTGAATGGGTATCAGCTGAAAAATCCAAAAGCACCAATAAAACAGAACTTTCCTCATTCAACAAACCCTTCTGCAGCCATTTGCAGCTTCATGCTGGTTCTTTTAGTGAGCCTTGCCCTGAGTAAAATCTCATACATTTGTGTTTTGCCACAGAATATTATCTTATATAATGTAATCACATATTCGTGTAAGCATCTGCGCAAACACGTTATTGTAGTTGTTGGCATTTTGAGTAAAATAAAGTAAAAATATTTCAATTTGTAAATTTGGATCCTGTGATTTTAAAAGACTTCTTATTAATTCCAACTCTTAGTGCACCATCCAATTCGATAAAACTGAATGTTGCAGCAAATAACATCTCACTTATGTTAGTAAATTATTTTAGTTACTGAACTTGTACATCATTATATGATACAATGGGAATGATTTTTCTGTGCCAACTGCCCGTGCGTACCAGTTCCCAGAGCATCAGAGAGTCAGCAGGGATTAGGAAAGGATTGGTTGTGTCTGACTGATCTAGTTGAATTTTTGAGGAGGCCATAAGCATGGTGAATAGGGGAGTGACTATCGATGTTGTCTATATGGGCTTGCAGAAGGCATCAGTTAAAATTCTGTCCCAGATCTTATCAGCAAAAATGAGAATGCAAAGAATTGGAGGTAACCTTGTGACATGGGCTGGCAATTGGTTGGGAGGTAGGTGACAGAGAGTAGGGACAAAGGATTGTTCTCTCATTTTTAGAATGTGACAAGTGCTGTTTTCTAGGGATCTATACAGGGACCTGAGTTTCTCACCATTTATACAAACAACTTAGATGAAGAAATAAAGAGTTGTATTCAAGCTTCTTTCTAGTATTCTCCTACCCGAAGGGTGCTTTATGTTGGAGGCTTTTAATTGCTTAACGGGCTGCCTAGGTGATGCTGCAATTTACTGCTGATTAAGAAAAGAAAATCTTAATGGGTAAAAGTTGTCATTGCTTTATGCTAATCATCAGCCACCCCATCTCCACCCCCATTCATCTACTTAAAAAAGCATGATATAGATAGGAGGAAGAAGGGCAGACTTGCAAAGTCCAAAAGAGCTTTACAGACAATGAAGTAGTTTTGAAGTATAGTCACTGTTATAATGGAGGAAATGGAGCAGTCAATTTGCACACAGGAAGATTCCACTAACCGAAACACGATAATGACCAATTTCGTGATGTTGGTTGAGGGATAAATATTGACCAGGACATTGGGGAGAACTCCCCTGCTCTTCTTCAAAATATCACCATGGGATCTTTTGCATCCACTGGAGAGGGCATGTTTTATAAAAGTCTGCTCCTGATGTGACGCCTTATCCACCAGGAATGTACAGGAGCTCCCAATGGTTCTCTTTGTTTTACAGACAGAAAGTCATAGGGAACTCACCTTGTTTTCCTGCTAGGCATTCTTCACAGGAGATAGAGTCACAGACCCATTACAGCACTGAAGGAGGCCATTTGACCTATGGAGAACATGCACCTTTATATGCTCTCTATACAGCAATCCAGTCAGCCCCATACCCCACTTGATCCCCATAGCCTGCAAGTTTATTTCCCTCAAGTGTCCATCCAATGTCCTTTTTGAAATTATTCATCATCTTCGCTTCCACCACCCTCGTAGGTAATGAGTTCCAGGTCATTATCACTCGCTGTGTAAAAAAGCTCTTCCTCACATCCGGCACCACCGCACCCACCTCCCACCCCTCCCATCCCCCCACCCCCCCACCCCCCCACGCCTGTTGTCCAAAACTTTAAATCTATGTCCCCTAATCCTTGTACCGTCAGCTAATGGGAACAGCTTTTCTTTGTCTACCTTATTTAACCTGTCATAATCTTATACATTTCTATCGAATCTCCCCTCAATCCTCTTTACTCCAGAGAGAACAATCCTAGCTTCTCCAAATTAACCTTGTAGCTAAAATCCCACATCCCTGGAACCATTCTGGTAAATCTCCTCTGCACCCTCTCGAGAATTTTCACATCCTTCCTAAAGTGTGGTGACCAGAACTGGACACAATACTCTAGTTGTGGCCGAACCAGAGCTTTATAAAGGTTCAGCATAACTTCCCTGCCTTTGTACTCAATACCTGTATTTATGAAGCCCAAGATCCCATATGCTTTGCTAACTAATCTCTCAATATGTCCTGCTGCCTTTAAAGATCTCTGTACATGAACCCCAAGGCCCCTCTGTTCCTGCGCACTCTTTAGAACTTCACCATTAAGTCTATATTGCCTCTCCCTATACCGTCTGTCAAAATGCATCGCCTCACACTTTGTATTAAATTCCATCTGCCACTTGTCTGCTCATTCTGCCAGCCTATCTGTGTCCTGTTGCAGTCGATTGGTGTCACTCAACAGCTCCAATTTTGGCATCATCGGCAAATTCATTCTGTATCCCAATATCCAAATCATTTATATATATCAAAAAAGCAGTGGTTCCAGCACTGACCCTTGGGGAACATCACTGTCTACCATCCTCCAGTCTGAAAAACAACCATTTACCATGACTCGGTATTTTCTGTCCTTAAGACATTTTTTTATCCAATTGGACACTGATCCTCCTATTCTATGAGCCTCAGTTTTGCTAACCAGCTTTTTATGTAGTACTTTGACAAACACTTTCTTAAGATCCATATAGACAAAATTCATTTCATTCCCTTCATCAACCTTCCCTGTTACGTCATCAAGAAATCCGATTAGATTAGTCAAGCACGATCTGTCTGTTACAAATCTGTGCTGGTTCTCCTTAATTAACTCAAACGTCTCCAAGTACCTGTTGATTTGTTTCTCTGATTATTGTTTCGAAAACCTTACCCACCACTGATGTTAAACTAACTGGCCTGTAGTTACGAGGAATGTCCTTACACACGTTCTTGAATAAGGGTGTTACATTTGCCATCCGCCAATCCACTACCCCGTATCTAGGGAAGATTGGAAGATAATGGCATATCCTTCCACTATCTCCACTCCCATTTCCTTTAGCAACCTGGGATGTAAGCATCTGGACCAGGTGACTTATCCACTCTAACATAGCAAGCCTTTCCAGTACATTCTTCCTATCAATTTTCACTCCATCCATTACCTCTACCATCTCCGCTTCTACCGATATTTTATCAGCATCCTCTTCCTTAGTTAACACCAATACAAAGCCTCTAAGCATATATCACACACTTTGTCCCTAATAGGACTCACACAGTTACTCCCCAGTTACTATTTGTATCATGGTAGAAGATTTTTGTGCTCTCTTTTATGTTAATTGCCATTCTATTTTCATATTCTCTCTTCTCTTGGACAGTCTTATTTTTCTTTTCACATTCCCTTTTTAACTTTTTGTATTTGAACTGATTCTCGCTTGACAAATTCACCTGACATGCATCAGACAGCTTCTCTGTTTCTCTTGTCATCCAAGAAACCCTGGCATTGGTTCCCCGACCTTTCATCCTTGTTGGACTGTACTTAGCTTGTACCTGACACATCTCCTCCTGAAAGATTAAACATTGTTCAGTTACAGTTTTTCATGTCAGTCTTTGGTTCCATTTTTCCTTGGCTAGATCCTCTCTCATCCCATTGAAGTTAGCCCTCTTCCAATTTAGAAGTTCTACTTTAGATTGTTCCTTGCTCTTCTCCATTGCTAATCTAAACTTTATGATACAATGATCAGTCTTACCCAAGTGCTCCCTTGGGCCACTTGGTCCACTTGGCCCACCTCATTCCCCCGCACCAGATCCAGCACTGCCTCCTTCCTAGTTGGACCCAGAACATACTGGTCAAGGAAGTTCTCTTGAACTTATTTCAGAAATTCCTCCCCTTCCTTTCCTTTACCCCCCTGTGATTTCATAGAACATAGAACATAGAACAGTACAGCACAGTACAGGCCCTTCGGCCTACGATGTTGTGCCAAACCTTTAACCTACTCTAAGATCAAACTAACTACCTAGCCTTCATTCTACTATCATCCATGTACCTATCCAAGAGTCGCTTAAATGTCCCTAATGTATCTGCTTCTACTACCACCGCTGGCAGCGCATTCCACGCACCCACCACTCTCTGTGTAAAGAACCTACCTCTGACATCTCCCCGAAACCTTCCTCCAATCACCTTAAAATTATGCCCCCTGGTGATAGCCCTTTCCACCCTGGGAAAAAGTCTCTGGCAATCCACTCTATGCCTCTCATCATCTTGTACACCTCTATCAAGTCACCTCTCATCCTTCTTCGCTCCAATGAGAAAAGCCCTAGCTCCCTCAATCTTTCTTCATAAGACATGCCCTCCAGTCCAGGCAGCATCCTGGTAAATCTCCTCTGCACCCTCTCTAAAGCTTCCAAATCCTTGCTATAATGAGGCAACCAGAACGGAACACAATATTCCAAGTGTGGTCGAACCAGGGCCTTATAGAGCTGCAGCATAACCTCGTGGCTCTTAAACTCAATCCCCCTGTTAATGAAAGCCAACACACCATACGCCTTCTTAACAACCCTATCAACTTGGGTGGCAACTTTGAGCGATCTATGTACATGAACCCCAAGATCCCTCTGTTCCTCCACACTACCAAGAATCCTGTCTTTAAGCCTGTATTCTGCATTCAAATTCGACCTTCCAAAATGAATCACTTCACACTTTTCCAGGTTGAACTCCATCTGCCACTTCTCAGCCCAGCTCTGCATCCTGTCAATGTCCCGTTGCAACCTACAACAGCCTTCCACACTATCCACAACTCCAGCAACCTTCATGTCATCGGCAAACTTGCTAACCCAGCCTTCCACTTCCTCATCCAAGTCATTGATAAAAATCACAAAGAGCAGAGGTCCCTGAACAGATCCTTGTGGAACACCACTGGTCACTGAGCTCCAGGCTGAAAGCTTTCCACCTACTACCACCCTCTGTCTTCTATGGGCCAGCCAATTTTGTATCCAGACAGCCAACTTCCCCTGTATCTCATGCCTCTTCACTTTCTGAATGAGCCAACCATGGGGAACCTTATCAAACGCCTTGCTAAAATCTATATACACCACATCCACTGCTCTTCCTTCATCAATGTGTTTTGTCACATCTTCAAAGAGTTCAATAAGGCTTGTGAGGCATGACCTGCCCCTCACAAAGCCATGCTGACTGTCTCTAATCAAACCATGCTTTTCCAAATAATCATAAATCCTGTCTCTCAGAATCCTCTCCAATAATTTGCCCACCACCAACGTCAGACTGACTGGTCTATAATTCCCAGGGTTATCCCTATTCCCTTTCTTGAACAAGGGAACAACATTTGCCACCCTCCAATCATCCGGTACTACTCCAGTGGACAGTGAAGATGCAAAGATCATTGCCAAAGGCGCAGCAATCTCTTCCCTCGCTTCCTGTAATATCCTTGGGTATATCCCGTCTGGCCCTGGGGACTTATCTGTCCTCATATCATTTAACATTTCCAGTACATCCTCCCTCTTAACCTCAACCTGTTCAAGCATATCAGCCTGCTCCACGCTGTCCTCACAAACGACCAGGTCCCTCTCATTAGTGAATACTGAAGCAAAGTATTCATTTAGGACCTCCCCTACCTCCTCCGACTCCAGGCACAAGTTCCCTCCACTATCCCTGATCGGCCCTACCCTCACTCTGGCCATCCTCTTGTTCCTCACATAAGTGTAGAATGCCTTGGGATTTTCCTTAATCCTACCCGCCAAGACTTTTTCATGTCCCCTTCTAGCTCTCCGAAGTCCATTCTTCAGTTCCTTCCTGGCTTCCTTGTAACCCTCTAGAGCCCTGTCTGATCCTTGCTTCCTCAACCTTAAGTAAGCTTCCTTCTTCCTCTTGACTACCTGTTCCACATCTCTTGTCATCCAAGGTTCCTTCACCCTACCATCCCTTCCCTGCCTCATCGGGACAAACTTATCCAGCAGTCGCAGCAAGTGCTCCCTAAACAACCTTCACATTTCTGTCGTGCATTTCCCTGAGAACATCTGTTCCCAATTTATGCTCCCCAGTTCCTGCCTAATAGCATTGTAATTCCCTCTCCCCCAATTAAATATTTTCCCATCCCGTCTGCTTCTGTCCCGCTCCATGACTATAGTAAAGGTCAGGGAGTTGTGATCACTATCACCGAAATGCTCTCCCACCGATAGATCTGCCACCTGGCCTGGTTCGTTGCCAAGCACCTAGTCCAATATAGCCTCCCCTCTGGTCGGCCTATCTACATATTGAGTCAGGAAACCTTCCTGGACACACCTGACAAAAACTGCTGCATCCAAACTATTTGCACTAAGGAGGTTCCAATCAATATTAGGGAAGTTGAAGTCACCCATGACAACAACCCTGTTACTTCTGCACATTTCCAAAATCTGCCTCCCAATCTGTTCCTCCGTGTCTCTGTTGCTATTGCGGGGTCTATAGAAAACTCCCAACAATGTGACTGCTCCTTTCCTGTTTTTGACTTCCACCCATAATGACTCAGTAGACAAACCCTCCTCGACGACCTCCCTTTCTGCAACTGTGATACTATCCCTGATTAGCAATGCCACTCCCCCACCTCTTTTACCTCCCTCCCTATTCCTTTTGAAACATCTAAACCCCGGAACATCCAACATCCATTCCTGCCCCTGTGATATCCACGTCTCCGTAATGGCCACAACATCGTAGCTCCAAGTACTGATCCATGCTCTAAGTTCATCACCCTTATTCCTGACACTTCTTGCGTTAAAATAGACACACTTCAACCTATCATACTGGCTGCAACTTTGTCCTGTCAACTGTCTAACCTTCCTCACAGACTCTCTGCACTCTGTATCTGCCTGTTCAACAGCTACCCCATCCACTGATCCGTAGCTCCGGTTCCCATCCCCCTGCCAAACTAGTTTAAACCCTTCCGAAGAGCTCTAGCAAACCTCCCACCCAGGATATTGGTGCCCCTCCAGTTCAGATGCAACCCGTCCTTCTTGTACAGGTCCCACTGTCCCCAGAAGGTATCCCAATGATCTACATATCTGAATCCCTCCCTCCTGCACCAGTTCTGTAGCCACGTGTTCAGCTGCACTCGCTCCCTGTTTCTAGCCTCACTAGCACGTGGCACCGGTAACAATCCTGAGATTACTACTCTGCTCGTCCTGCCTTTCAGCTTCCAACCTAACTCCCTATATTCGCTTTTCAGGTCCTCATCCCTTTTCCTAGCTATGTCATTGGTACCGATATGTACCACGACCTCTGGCTGATCCCCCTCCCCCTTATGAATCTCGTAGACTCGATCCGAGACATCCCTGACCCTGGCACCCGGGAGGCAACATACCATCCGGGAGTCTCGTTCGCGACCACAGAATCTCCTGTCTGTTCCTCTAACCATTGAATCTCCTATCACTATCACTCTCCTATTCTCCCCCCTTCCCTTCTGAGCCACTGAGCCAGGCTCAGTGCCAGAGACCTGGCAGGGGAATGGGCACCACATATAGAAGTAAAAAGGAGGAATAAGGTGCATAAGGGAGTAAGAGTGTTGGATAGTGCTGGAGAAGGAAGTAGTACCATATTCGAGTAGAGCAGACTAAGGAGAACGAGAGGAAAACTGAAAACAGGGGAACGGTCACAGGGCATCCCTGCACTGTGCGCCTATTCCCTTTCCCTCCCCTGACGGTCACCAAGCTACCTTTATCCTGTAACTTAGGTGTCACTACTTCCCTATAACTGCTCGCTATCACCCCCTCAGCATCCTGAATGATCCAAAGTTCATCCAGCTCCAGCTCCAGTTCCCTAACGCGGTCTGCGAGGAGCTGGAGTTGGGTGCACTTCTCACAGGTGAAGTCAGCAGGGACACAAGTGGTGACCCTGACCTCCCACATCCTGCAAGAGGAGCATGCAACTGCCCTAGCTTCCATCCCCTCCGCACTAAATTGACAAAAGAGATTTTAAAAAAAGGAAAACCTTACTTTACCAAACCCTTCACACAAGAGTCCTTTTTTTTCGGTTAGAGGAGGAGGATGGGTGGGAGTCACTACACATGTAGTGTTTCAGGTTTAGCCACTGCCCGAATATATAGGTTTACTTATCCAGCAGTCCCCGTGTCCGCCGAAACAAAAGGTAAGTTAATTTAAACTGAAACTCACCTTTTCTGCAGATTTGCTCCTCTTTCTCTCTGTAATTATTTGAAGGCCTATAGAACACCCCCAGTCGTGTGATCTTACCTTTTTTGCTTCTCAACTCTAACCAAATGGATTCTGTCCGTGTCTCCTTGAGGACATCCTCTCTATCTAACACTACAATGTCTTCCTTAAACAGTACTACACCCCACCTCCCTTTTTTCCTTCCCTATTATTCCTGAACACTTTGTATCCTTGAATATTAAGCAGCCAGTCCTCACCATTTTTAATCCACCTTTCCATTATTGCCACCGCATCATATTTGCAGATGTCTATTTGTGCTTGTAGATCACCAACCTTATTCACCACACTTTGTGTGTTCACATACATGCATTGTAAACCTGTTTTCAGTTTTCCTCTCGTTCTCCTTAGTCTGCTCTCCTCTAATATGGTACTACTTCCTTCTCCAGCACTATCCAACACTCTTACTCCTTTATGCACCTTATTCCTACTTTTTACTTCTATATGTGGTGCCCATTCCCCTGCCAATTTGGTTTAAACCCTCCCCAATCACACTAGTGAACTGCCCAGTGAGGACATTGGTCCCAGTCCTGTTGAGGTGCAACCCGTCCCTTTTGAAAAGGTGCCTCCTGCCCCATAACTGGTCCCAATGCGTCAAGAAACTGAAGCCCTCCTTCCCGGACCATGCCTCAAGCCATGCTTTGATCCTCTCTAGCTTCCTATTTCTACTCTGGCTAGCAACCACCACTGGGAGATTACAACCTTCAAGTTCCTACTCTTTAACTACCTTCCTCCCTTCTCCCTGAAGAATATCCTTCATTCTCTCCGTTATGTCCTTTACCCTGGCACCAGGGAGGCATCTCACCATGTTGGACCCATGATGATGGTTACAGAAATGCCTGTGTGTCTCCCTGACTATGGAATCTCCTATAACATCTGCATTGCTGCACTTTGCTGCTCCCTCCTGTACAATCCCTTGCCCATTGGTGCCATGCTCTGGACTGCACTCCTTCAAGTTGTCGTCACTCCCAGCAGTCTCCAATGCTGAGTACCGGTTTAAGAGTGACACACACACCAAAGACTCCTGCACTTCCTTCCTCTTCCTACTCTTCCGGATGGCCACCCATCTACTATCCTGAACTCTTATTGCCTCTGGGTGACCACCTCCTGGAACATACGATCTTGGAAACTCTCATCCTCCCTGATGCTCCACAGTGACTTCAGCTGCCCCTCAAGCTCAGAAATCCTGAGCTCAAGCTGAAGCAGCTGGAGACACTTCCTACACACATGGTCGCCGAAGACAGATGAAGTGTCCTGGAGTTCCCACATGGCACAGGAATTGCAAGCAACAGGTCTCAGCTGCCCATTCATGATCTAAAAAAATCTCTTTCCTCTTTTAGTGAGTAGTGAGTACCTTGTTTAAACTATTAACATTAATTAATTCCTCTAGACCTGCTCTGTGTTAATACTTTGTTCTGTGTTTGTATAGTGCATTTCAAGCTCACATTATGGGTTAGGTTTTCCTGGGTCTGCATCCAGACACACTGGAAGTCACATATTCATTGAACTAGAGGGAATTACGCTAGACAACTTCCTTCAGTTTGAGCCACCTGATTTTCCGATATGCTCTGCCCAGCTAATCCAGTACACACAGGGAAATCACTGTTATGTACCCAACATGATTTAAAATTTCAATGATTATTGTCCCAGATTCACAGCAGAAATATATATACTTACTGAAAAATATAAGGGACACCCTCTACTCTTTGTATATTTTACAGCTCGATACATAATCAGCACTCAGCACTCAATTATCAGTTTATATAAGCCTTCTGTTCTTCATATTCTGTCACATAATAACAAAAGTCCTCTTCGAAAAATCTCAAAGTATTCGTATCTGATGTATTATGTTGAAATGCTGTTGTTAGGTTGCTACTCCAGCAGCCATTATAACACAGCAAGATTATCATTAATCTGCTCTTCTGTCAGATTATCTTGCATTGAAGCAAAGAAAAACGTAGAGCTGATCGAGCCGACTACATGAAAATCAGTTTAGATTTCTACAATGGGTTTCCACTCGTTCTGGAATCAATACCCTTTAAATTTTTTGATGAAGACAAATAAACTCCCTTGAACTTTTGATAAAACTGGCTATAATGACTTGAGCTACAGAAACACACTCCTCCATTCTGTCCGACACACCAGCTCCTCCTGCGTATGTGAGGGTCTGCCTGTTATTGACTTGGGGGCTTGTTGCTTTGACATTCATCCATGAAGTGATTAGTACTTTGTCCACATCACCTTTGCAGACCGATTACGCCATTGGGCTGAAACTTTGCAATGTCAAATGGCCCCCACCTGTCTGGGTGAGTGGTCTTCCTGTGTTTGAATTAAGTCAAATTAAGATGTTGGGGGTCAAGAACACATGTGAAATGTGGCACACCACCCCCTACCCACATCTTAACCCCCCACCACATCATTCCTGAGAAGGGTTAAAATCTACCCCATAGTTACAATTGTAGAAGGCACTTTCATTAAGAAAGCAGACTTGTACCATATGACATCAGGATGGGCAAAATCAAGCTTTTTATAAGAAAAAGAATGGCATAATTCTAAAGGCCAGAAAGATATTTTAGTCTTTCAACTCCAGGTTTGTTTGCTTTAGGTCAGGTGAATCACATGATGCCAGATGCTTGAACGGAACTTGTGCCGCTTGTCACGTTTAACTCATGTTATTTTATGATGCTGGCCAAACAAATGTCCTAAAAAGCTGCTACAGTACAGACCCAAAGGTCAGAGATGTCTGATTTTCTAGCAGGGACCTGTGCATGTTGCCAGCAGCTTCAATCTAAGATGCCTTTAACCAGCCATTAAACTCAAGTGAGTAAAATTATAGTAGCTATGTGAGAGAAGTATCCAGTGAAATAGATAAAGGTTTTGAAAGAGCTTGTTCAATGTTATACCATCTCATTTTTTATCTAATTATTACAAAAACATTGTACAGTGATAGATTTTAACATGAAATCCAGAAATCCATGACTGTAGAAACAACCCATGTCAGTTCCTTTTAATCTCACTGATACTTAGAATAGTGGCTAAGGGTAGAAATTACTGACTGTGCATGATCCTGCCAGAATATTGCAAAGCAGGATATATCACTGACACGAGTGCAAGGCCACTCCTGCCTAAAGCCTCACATTTGAATGAGTATAATACACAGGGCTATAGATCTTTCCCCAGCACAACTGGCTGCCTCTGGGATCTCACACATACTGAACGACAGCTTTAAAGCACCACTGCAGCTACTTAAAGGGATTCCCTTTGAAATTAACAGCAAAGAAAGGTATTGAAGCTGCATTATATTGTAGTGTAAGGAAGGATATCACATGACCGGGTTTGTGGATGGTGTCCTTGAGATCATACTGTATGCAGTGAAGCAAAAGAAGATTATCCTGGTTAATGTTCAAGGTCATATCTCCAGAGAAGAGTCATTCAAAATGTCTGGAAAAAACACTTTTCAACAGTCAGAAGACATGGCTGGAATATAGAAAAAGATGGTGAATGGATAGAATATTATTCATCAGTTTCCCATTCAACTGCGTATAGACATAATACAGCATGTGTCATTAAACCCTATTACTCTTTACTGGTCACCCTTCGAAAGCTTCCATTCATTACAAACTTTTAGTGTTTAACATTTATGACAATACAACATGATGGCACCCATACAGGCTGCAATTTATATTTAACTCTAAAATCTTAAAAGAGGCTTCATACAACAAATCTTCCTGATAAGAATACTGACACACAACGTGGGCTACAGAGCAGATACAGTGCACCTTAAGGTTACAATCTCTTAAGACTACACTCTAGATAAAATATGTGAGCATTTAGAGATGATGAGATAATCAAGAACAGTATTGTATAAGTAAAGGCAAGTCAGGTTAGCCAAATGTAATAGAATTTTGGAAGAATTGACTAACTGAACAGATGAAGGGAGTTTGGTCAATGCATATTGTGGATTGTATATGCATTTTTGGAGGCTGTTTTACAAAAGATATTATGGGTATAATAGGAAATATTTCAGCAAGTGTTGAAAACTGTTTGAAACCAAGAGTTAGGGTTAATAGATGTTATCCGGATGGGTGAAGAATTGAAAAAGTGTGCCCGAGGGATCATTGCTGTTCTTGATTTATTTACCTACTTTGGTCTTACGTGTAGGGAACACAATATTGACATTTGCTGATGACACAAAAGTATGGGGTTTAGCAGATGGATAGGTATCAAAGATTTTGCGCTGTCAGGCTGTGACTAGTGGGTTACTGCAAGGATCAGTACTTGGGCCCCAGCTGTTCACAATATATATCAATGATTTGGATGTGGTGACCAAATGTAATATTTCCAAGTTCACAGAAGTGGGAAGGTGTGTTATGAAGAAGATGCAAAGTGGTTTCAAGGGGATTTGGACAGACTTAGTGAGTGAGCAAGAACATGGCAGATGGAATATATTTTCAGAAGGCCTTTGATAAAGTCCCCCACAGGAGGTTGGTTAGCAAAATTAAAGCACAATGGGATAGGAGGTAATATACTGGCATGGATTAAGGATTGGTTAACAAGCAGAAAATAGAGAGTGGGAATAACTGGGTCAATCTCGTGTTGGCAGGCTGTGACTTGTGGGGTACCGCAAGAATCAGTACTTGGGCTCCAGCTGTTCACAAAATATATCAATGATTTAGATGTGGGGACCAAATGTAATATTTCCAAGTTGGCGGATGACACAAAACTAGGTGGGATATGGACAGATGGAATATAATGTGGAAAAATGTGAGGTTATCCACTTTAGTAGGAGGAATAGATGTTATGTTTTTTTTTGTTATTTGGAGATACAGCACTGAAACAGGCCCTTCAGCCCACCGAGTCTGTGCCGACCAACAACCACCCATTTATACTCTTCTTTGGCCTCCTTATCGCGAGAGACAATGGGTAAGCGCCTGGAGGTGGTCGGTGGTTTGTGGAGCAGCGCCTGGAGTGGCTATAAAGGCCAATTCTAGAGTGACAGGCTCTTCCACAGGTGCTGCAGCAAAATTTGTTTGTCAGGGCTGTTACACAGTTGGCTCTCTCCTTGCGCCTCTGTCTTTTTTCCTGCCAACTGCTAAGTCTCTTCGACTCGCCACACTTTAGCCCCGTCTTTATGGCTGCCCGCCAGCTCTGGCGAACGCTGGCAACTGACTCCCACGACTTGTGATCAATGTCACAGAACTTCATGTCGCGTTTGCAGACGTCTTTAAAGCGGAGACATGGACGGCCGGTGGGTCTGATATCAGTGGCGAGCTCGCTGTACAATGTGTCTTTGGGGATCCTGCCATCTTCCATGCGGCTCACATGGCCAACCCATCTCAAGCGCCACTGACTCAGTAGTGTGTATAAGCTGGGGATGTTGGCCGCCTCGAGGACTTCTGTGTTGGAGATACGGTCCTGCCACCTGATGCCAAGTATTCTCCGGAGGCAGCGAAGATGGAATGAATTGAGACGTCGCTCTTGGCTGACATACGTTGTCCAGGCCTCGCTGCCATAGAACAAGGTACTGAGGACACAGGCTTGATACACTCGGACTTTTGTGTTCCGTGTCAGTGCGCCATTTTCCCACACTCTCTTGGCCAGTCTGGACATAGCAGTGGAAGCCTTTCCCATGCGCTTGTTGATTTCTGCATCTAGAGACAGGTTACTGGTGATAGTTGAGCCTAGGTAGGTGAACTCTTGAACCACTTCCAGAGCGTGGTCGCCAATATTGATGGATGGAGCATTTCTGACGTCCTGCCCCATGATGTTTGTTTTCTTGAGGCTGATGGTTAGGCCAAATTCATTGCAGGCAGCCGCAAACCTGTCGATGAGACTCTGCAGGCACTCTTCAACCACCCATTTATACTAATCCTACATTAACCCCATATTCTCTACCACATTCCCACCATTCTCCTACCACCTACCTACACTAGGGGCAATTTACAATGGCCAATTTACCTATCAACCTGCAAGTCTTTTGGAGGTGGGAGGAAACCAGAGCACCTGGCAGAAACCCACGCGGTCACAGGGAGAACTTGCAAACTCCCCACAGACAGTACCCAGAACTGAACCCAGGTCGCTGGAGCTGTGAGGCTGCGGTGCTAACCACTGTGCCGCTGTGCAAAGTATTTCTTAAATGGTAAGAGATTAGAAAGTGTAGATATACTAAGGGACCTGGGTATCCTTGTCAATAAGTCACTGAAAGCTAACATGCAGGTGCAGCAAGCAATTAGGAAGGCTAATGGTGTGTTAGCCTTTATCGCAAGAGGATTTGAGTACAGGAGTAGTGAAGTCTTGCTTCAATTGTATCGAAAATTGGTTAGACCGCACCTGGAGTACTGTGTGCAGTTTTGATCCCCTTACATTAGGAAAGAGGTTAATGCCATAGAGGGAGTGCAACGAAGATTCACCAGAAGGTTCATCCACCGGGATGGCGGGACTGTCGTATGAAGAGAGATTGAGGAAACTGGGCCTGTATTCTCTAGAGTTTTATAGAATGAGGTGATCTCATTGAAACGTACAAAATACTTAAAGGGATAGACAGGGTAGATGCAACTAAGATGTTTCCCCTGGTTGGTGAGTCTAGAACCAGGGACACAATTTCAAAATAACAGAAAGCTACTTAAGGACAGAGATGAGGAGAAATTTCTTTACTCAGAGTTGTGAATCTTTGGAATTCTCCACCCCAGAGGGCTGTGAAAGCTCAGTCATTGTGTATGTTTAAAGCAGATATTGACAGATTTCTAAATACTAATGAAATAAAGGGATCTGGGGATAGTGTGAGAAAAAGGCATTGAAGTGGATGATCAGCCATGATCATATTGAATGGTGGAGCAGGCTCGATGGGCTGCATGGTCTACTCCTATTCCTATGTACTACCAGGTTAGCAGAATATGCAATCCGATAGCAGATGCAATGTAATGTAGAGAACTGTGGAGGAATCCGTTTTGGGAGAAATGCACAAGAAATGGGATGAAAAGATGGCAAAGGGTGTAAATGTTCAAATCCATGTTTCCTTGAAAGTGCGATGATGGGTGGATACATTGATAAAAATCAATAGCATTTTGGATCTCATAAATATGGTCAGGAGCAATGAGGTAATGATAAAGGGATAGAGTTTCTGCTTCGGACAATTCTGGTGCAAAATGTGGCAAAAATTGCATCTGCTTTGAAAAGTTATTTTCTCTGAAGTTCTGCTCAAACTCATTTACATATCAGCGAATGCAAAATCTGCCACAAATCAGCTTTTAAAATGAAATATTTTTCAAAGAAAATATTTCACTGTAAAATACAATTACCATAGCCTGCTTAAAGGTGGTACCTTGGTGCAGTTTGATTAAAACAGCTGAAAATGGGTTTATCACAAAAAAATAAGCATTTTGAATCAGTGTCAATCCACAACCACTGAGTAACCAGATTTTAAATTAATGAAATTCATTTTTTCATAAGTACATAAAACTATTTTATAGTTATATTAGAGAACATTAGTCTGTTTCTTAGTAAGTTAAAAACAAAAATTGCATTTGAAATGTACTTTCTAGTTCCTGGCACCCAAAAATTCTAGTTAATTTTTGGAGCCTCCCTGAATCCCTACAAATGACACAATTAGCAGAAATTCCAGGCCAAAGTTTTCATCATCTTGAAATAAATCTTGTAATCCAGGAACATTGAAATCTGTTCCCAACTCCCATGGCAATGAAATGGCCTCATTTTAAAAAAGGTGCATCTCCCTCACCCGTCACACTTTTTGTAACAACAAAAGGTGAGTTTCAGGTTTTGTGAAAATCAGTTGGGAAAATATGAAAATTATGAGCTACATCATGCCCTGATTTGTATTAATTTGCCTGAACGTCTTGCCCATTCTATCTGGGAGACAGAACATCAGAGCTTGTTGATAACCAGGTCAGGAATCTTGCAGAGTAAGGAGATGATGAGTTTTATAACTTGTGATTTTCAAACCTTCAATGGCAGGAATTTCTAATCCACAATCTTCTTGAAAATAATTATTGCACTGTCAAGATGTGTATTTGAACACATCTAAGTATCACTTTCTTAAAAACGAAAATGGTATCAGGAATGGGAACGTAAGAATGGACAAATTTGATTCCCTGCAAAGATTATTTTTCAATAAGGCAATTCAAAAGGACCAAATTCTATCAAACGCTGTCTTCTTTCTCTCACAGTATCTAAAGCTGCCTCAATTGACAGTTTCAATAATAGAAGTTTTACTGGCAATCTTCTGCTTCCATCAGACTGCAACATCCAACATTCAGCTTTTCAGAATGAGCTAATTGAGAAACTTTCTAAACTCAGGACACTTGAAGCTATATTTTTCTTCCATGAGTTAGCTTTATCAAAAGGTGCAGATAAATGAATAGGTAATAAGTACACCTGGTAACAATAGGGCAGATTTTGCTGCTTCGTATGTGGAGTCATTTAGGACAGATCCATAAAGGAAATTGGGGGCAAAAGAAAAATCATGGATCCATAATGGAGCCCAATCAATTTTCCATCCATTGACTTTAATTTACAGGAAACTGAATGGGTTTTGTTATGGGTGCAAAATCCTCCCCGATCAAATTTCATTGTGTACTCTACCTGAGTATTTATTTATACCCATGCCCCCATAATTGGTTTGCATCCTTCCATCTATGAAAGATGCTGGACATGCAGCAAACAATCCTTTCAGATGGGGTGGCTTCTCGATGCACCTTTGTTGATGGTTGTGAAGGCCAATCCTTGAGAGGCAAGTTCTGCCACAAGTGCTGCACGTGAAGTTGCCAAGTGATGCTGTGAGTTGTTGATTTTGACATTGGCGCCAGTTGCCAAGCTGCTGTCGCAATGGGTCATTGTGGTAGTGCACACACGTCCACAGGATGTGTCGCCATTTCCCTCTTTTGCCAGGCAGTGACTGCCAACTGCTATTGTTGACATTTAGGGCCTTCATGTCACGCTTGCAAGCATCCTTGAAGTGGACACTGTTCCGAAAGTGCCTCTCTGTTTTGCTAAATATATTTTTTGAGGATTCATTTTTGAACGATTGAAGAAATTTTAAACTTTAGGGTTTTCAAAGGGGGTCATGTAAAGGTCAATTGACTTTGAAAAACAGTCCCTGGAAATGTGTTTTAAAAGGGCACTGAGAGGTCTTGTGAGGAAAACAAGCCTTTCTGGGAAACCACCTGACTTCTAGCAACAACAACATGCCTTTCTGGGAAACCACCTGACTTCCAGGTCAATAAATATGTTCTTTTGCCTACTCACTTAGAAAAAGTTGAAACTTAAACTAGAAGCTGAACCTGGAAAGAGGTTTTGGGAGGAAGTTTGAAGAGGTGATCAACGATACAATTTCAGGAGGTTTTCCAAAGTAGGGAGCAATGGAGTAAGGCATAGGACTTTGAAAAGGAGTTACAGAATGTTGAAGCGTGATGACTGAAGATTTTGATATCAATTGCAGAGCATGGGAAGGATCAGAAGAGTGAAAGGTGTAATCTGGGAGGAGATCTTTTTATATTTTTGCAGGATGTGGGTAACATTGACAAGATCACATTTATTGCGTATCTAAATTTGCCCTGAGAAGATGTTGATGAACCTCCTCGTTGAACTGCTGTTGCCCTTTTGGTGTTAAGCAAGAATGTTGAGGATCTGGACAGAGCAATAATAAAGAAACAACAGTGCATGCCTATGTCACAATGATGTGCGACTTGCAGGGGATCTTCAAGGTGACGATGAAATGATTATCTTGCTGTTCTTTCCCTTCTTGATGGAATTGCTATTATCTTTGCTGAGTTGTCACAGATGTTCTGTAAATAGTAATGGTGCTGGGGTTATATTTTGAGCACAATGGCAGGGACCCCAACCAAGTGGACTGCTCCGACCCAGACAGTGTTGAGCTTCTTACATGTTGTTGCAGCTGCATCCTGCCAGACAACTGGTATTTCATCACATTCCCGACCCAAATCTTATACTTGGTGGAATGACTTTGAAGAGTTGGGGGATCTCAGCCTCTGCCCTGCCCTTGTTGCCATGGCTAAGCTTCTGATCTATGGTGAGCCCAGATTTTTGATGCTGAGGGACTCAATGATGTTTGTTGCATTGAATGGGGAGGTAGTTAGATATTTTCTTATTGAAGATGGGCTTTGCTTGGCATTGCTACGGTATGTATGTTAGCTGCCATATTGTCAGCCCAAGCCTGGATGTTGTCCAGATCCTGCTGTAGGCTGGCATGAGCTGCTTCATTATGGAGGAGTTGTGAATGGAGCTGAACAATATATCATTTTCAACTAACAGCCCCACTCCATAATTATGCTGGAGGGCAAGTCATTGATGATGCAGTTCATCAATCACACAAGAAGCTCGACTTCATCCAGGACAAAGCAGCCCACTTGATCGGCACCCCTTCCACCAACTTAAACATTTGCTCCTTCCACCCCTGCTGCACAGTGGCAGCAATGTGTACCATCTACAAGATGCACTGCAGCAACTCCCTATGGCTTCTTTGATAGCACCTCGCAAAGTGTGCCCTCTACCACCTAGAAGGACAAGGACAGCAGACACATGGAACAGCACCACCTGCAAGCTCCCCTCCGAGCCACACCCCATCCTGACTTGAAAATATAATCGCTGTTTCTTCACTGTCATTGAGTCAAAATCCTGGAGTTCAGTACCTAACATCACTATGGGAGCACCCTATACCACATGGACTGCAGCAGCTCAAGAATGCAGGTCAACATCACCTTCTCAAGGGCAATTGGGGATGGTTAATAAATATTGACCTTGCCAGCAATGCCCACATCCCATGAATGAATAAAAAAGTTGAAGATAATTCAGCCAAGGATGCTGTCCTGAGTAACTTCCCTAGTGATGTTCTGTGTTAGTAATGATTGGCACCTGAAATCATGACCTTTATGAGAGGTATGGTTGCAGAAGGTTGCAAAGGTAGAGTGGAGAAATGTTTGATTGAGGTTGAATTTCAGCTCAAGTTAAATAGGGTTCTGTCTAAGCCAGCAGTCAGCAAGAAAAGTGGAATTGGGGGCTAAAGTGAAGTTGAGGGCCAGAGGGGAGCGTTATCATGAAATAAAAGGAATAGAAGCCTTTGTGGTACAGTGAGGTGATTTTCTAATGCATTGCATCATGAAATGATAGGATCTGAAATCATACTCCTGACCCTATGCATTGGTTCAAAATAAAGCACCATTGACTAATCAAAAGAAAAATCAGAAGAGGTGTTTAATGGGTGGCCAAGTTTGAAAAGAGTGTGAGGCTATGAGTTGTGTGTGAGGGATTTTACTGACTGGGGAAAGAGATGCTCTTTGGTCTCTTTCTTTTCTTTTCTGTCTTTTCAACCTCCACGGTACAGGGGAAGAAACTGATTGGCAAGTAACTGGTAAGTTATTCCACTTATTCCTTTAGCAATAGTTAGCTGTAAAGCTAAATAATGGCAGGGCAGCTCGGACAAGTGAAACGTGCCTCCTGTGGCATGTGGGAAGGCATGGACGCACCACATGTCCTTGACAAACACATCTGCAGCAAGTGTCACCTGCTGCAGAAACTTGAGCTCCTGGTTTTGAAACTTGAGCAGCGGGGCAGAGAACTACGTGGATAGCACGTTTCAGGATGTAGTCACCACTCAGTTTAAGAGGGCACAGGCAGAGAGGGATTGGGTGGCTGCCAGACAGACAAGAAGGTCAAGAAGGTCAAGGCAGGTAGTGCAGGAGTCCCCAGAGGGCATCCCACTTTCTAACCGGTTTTCAGTTCTGAGTTCTGATGGGAGAGAGGGTTCCTCTGGAGAGTGCAGCGAGAGTCATGATCAGAGCACCATGGATGGCTTAGCTGTGCAGGGAGGGAGGAGAAAGGACCAGAGAGCAATAGTGATAGAGGATTCTATAGTTACGGGAACAGCTGGTGTTTCTGTGGTCACAGACGTGATTCCAGGATGGTATGTTGCCTCCCTGGTGCAAGGGTCATGGATATCACCGAGCGGCTACAGGACATTCTGGAGGGCGAGGGTGCACAGCCAGAGGTCGTGGTCCACATTGGTACCAATGATATAGGAAGAAAGATAGATGAGGTCCTGCAGGCTGAGTATAGGGAGTTAGGAACGGGATTAGCAAGCAGGACCTCGAAGGTAGTAATCTCCGGATTACTCCCTGGGCCACATGCTAGTGAGTATAGAAATAGGAAAATACACCAGATGAATACATGGCTGGAGAGATGGTGCAGGAGGGAGGGCTTCAGATTTCTGAGGCAGTGGGACTGGTTCAGGGGACCTGTACAAGCCGGACGATCTGTACTTGAACAGGAGTGGGACAAACATCCTTGCAGGAAGGTTTGCGAGTGCTGTTGGGGATGGTTTAAACTAGTTTGGCAGGGGGGTGGGAACCTGAGTGCAGTCTTAGATAGAACAATTTCAGGGCGGAGAACAGGAGGTAGAAAATTAGTGAGCGACACTGAAAGACAGAAGATGCAAAGGTTAAGTGTGCAGCACAGGAATTTGGCAGTGTTAAAGGGTATTTATTTAAATGCAAGGAGTATAGTGAATAAAGCCGATGAGCTGAGGGCACAAATAGACACATGGCAACACGATATCGTTGCTATAACGGAAACTTGGCTTAAAGAGGGGCAAGAATGGCAGCTCAACATCCCTGGATATAGAGTTTTCAGGCGGGACAGAGGGGGGGAGAAAAAAGGAGGGGGTGTGGCATTACTGATTAAGGAATCAATAACAGCTTTGAGGAGGGATGATATGCTAAACGAATCATCAAATGAGACCATATGGGTGGAGATCAGAAATAAAAAAGGGGCAGCCACATTACTAGGAGTGTACTATAGACCCCCAAATAGTGAAAGGGAGGGAGAAGAACAAATATGTAGGCAAATTTCTGAGTGCAAAAACTATAGCGTAATAATAGTTGGGGATTTCAACTTCCCCAATATCAACTAGGATACGTGAAGGCCACAGAGGGAACAAAATTCTTGAACTGTGTCTTACTAGGGCGGCACAGTGGCGCAGTGGTTAGCACCGCAGCTTCACAGCTCCAGGGACCCGGGTTTGATTCCGGGTACTGCCTGTGTGGAGTTTGCAAGTTCTCCCTGTGTCTGCGTGGGTTTTCTCCGGGTGCTCCGGTTTCCTCCCACAAGCCAAAAGACTTGCAGGTTGATAGGTAAATTGGCCATTATAAATTGTCACTAATATAGGTAGGTGGTAGGGAAATATAGGAACAAGTGGGGATGTTTGGTAGGAATATGGGATTAGTGTAGGATTAGTATAAATGGGTGGTTGATGTTCGGCACAGACTCGGTGGGCTGAAGGGCCTGTTTCAGTGCTGTATCTCTAATCTAATCTAAAAAAAAACTTAATTGAGTTTTTTGAGTAAGTAACAAGGAAGATTGATGAGGGTAGTGCAGTGAATGTGGTCTACGTGGATTTTAGTAAGGCATTTGACAAGGTCCCACATGGCAGACTGGTCAGTAAAATGAAAGCCCATGGGATACAGGGCAATGTGGCAGGTTGGATCCAGAATTGGCTCAGTGACAGGAAACAAAGGGTAGTAGTCGACAAATGTTTTTGTGAATGGAAAGCTGTTTCCAGTGGCGTTCCACAGGGCTCAGTGCTGGGTCCCTTGCTGTTTGTGGGATATTAATGATTTGGACTTAAATGTGGGAGGCATGATTGGGAAATTTGCTGATGACACAAAAATTGGCTGTGTTGTTTTTAGTGAAGAGGATAGCTGTAGACTTCAGAAAGATATCAATGATTTGGTTGAGTGGGCGGAAAAATGGCAAATGGAATTCAATCTATATAAGTGTGAGGTAATGCATTGGGAAGGGCAAATAAAGTGAGGGAATACACAATAAAGGGGAGGATATTGAGAGGGGTAGAAGGAGTGAGAGACCTTGGAGTGCATGTCTACAGGTCCCTGAAGGTGGCAGGACAGGTGGTGAAGAAGGCATATGGAATGCTTTCTTTTATTGGCCGAGGTATAGAATACAAAAGCAGGGATGTAATGCTGTAACTGTATAAAACACTATAAAAATGCAGCCCAGTCTCTGCCAGTCATGGATGAGCTGGATGAACAGCCAACAAAATCGGAACTCAGTGATGCCATTGATTCTCTAGCCAGTGGAAAAGCCCCTGGAAAGGATGGCATTACCCCTGAAATAATCAAGAGTGCCAAGCCTGCTATACTCTCAGCGCTCCATGAACTGCTTTGCCTGTGCTGGGATGAGGAGGCAGTACCACAGGACATGCGCGATGCCAATATCATCACCCTCTCTAAGAACAAGGGTGACCGCGGTGACTGCAACAACTACCGTGGAATCTCCCTGCTCAGCAGAGTGGAAAAAGTCTTCGCTCGATTTGTTTTAAACAGACTCCAGAAGCTGGCTGAGCGTGTCTACCCTGAGGCACAGTGCAGCTTTCGAGCAGAGAGATCCACCATTGGCATGCTGTTCTCCTTTTGCCAGCTACAGGAGAAATTCCACGAACAACAGATGCCCCTCTACATTGCTTTCATAGATCTCACCAAAGCCTTTGACCTCGTCAGCAGACGTGGTCTCTTCAGACAACTAGAAAAGATCGGATGTCCACCAAAGCTACTAAGTATCATCGCCTCATTCCATGACAATATGAAAGGCACAATTCAGCATAGCGGCGCCTCATCAGACCCCTTTCCTATCCTGAGTGGCGTGAAACAGGGCTGTGTTCTCGCACCTACACTGTTTGGGATCTTCTTCTCATTGCTGCTCTCACATGCGTTCAAGTCTTCAGAATAAGGAATTTTCCTCCACACAAGATCAGGGGGCATGTTTTTCAACCTTGCCTGTCTAAGAGCGAAGACCAAAGTACGGAAAGTCCTCATCAGGGAGCTCCTCTTTGCTGATGATGCTGCTTTAACATCCCACACGGAAGAGTGTCTGCAGAGACTCATCGACAGGTTTGCGGCTGCCTGCAACGAATTTGGCCTAACCATCAGCCTCAAGTAAACAAACATCATGGGACAGGACGTCAGTAATGCTCCATCCATCAATATCGGCGACCACACTCTGGACATGGTTCAAGAGTTCACCTACCTAGGCTCAACTATCACCAGTAACCTGTCTCTAGATGCAAAAATCAACAAGCGCATGATAAAGGCGTCCACTGCTATGTCCAGACTGGCCAAGAGAGTGTGGGAAAATGGCGCACTGACACGGAACACAAAAGTCTGAGTGTATCAAGTCTGTGTCCTCAGTACCTTGCTCTACGGCAGCGAGGCCTGGACAACGTATCTCAGCCAAGATCGACGTCTCAACTCATTCCAACTTCGCTGCCTCCGGAAAATCCTTGGCATCAGGTGGCAGGACCGTATCTCCAACACAGAAGTCCTCGAGGCGGCCAACATCCCCAGCTTATACACACTACTGAGTCAGCGGCGCTTGAGATGGCTTGGCCATGTGAGCCACATGGAAGATGGCAGGATCCCCAAGGACACATTGTACAGCGAGCTTGTCACTGGTATCAGGCCCACCAACCGTCTGTGTCTCCACTTTAAAGACGTCTGCAAACACGACATGAAGTCCTGTGACATTGATCACAAGTCGTGGGAGTCAGGTGCCAGTGATCGCCAGAGCTGGCGGACAGCCATAAAGGCGGGGCTAAAGTGTGGCGAGTCAAAGAGACTTAGCAGTTGGCAGGAAAAAAGACAGAAGCGTAAGGAGAGAGCCAACTGTGTAACAGCCCCGACAACCAATTTTATCTGCAGCGCCTGTGGAAGAGTCTGTCACTCTAGAATTGGCCATTATAGCCACTCCAGGCGCTGCTTCACAAACCACTGACCACCTCTCGAGACAAGGAGGCCATAGAAGAAGAAAAAACACTGGTTCGGCCACATTTTGAGTATTGCGTACAGTTCTGGTCACCACATTACAGGAAGGACATAATTGCTCTGGAGAGAATACAGAAGAGATTTACAAAAATGTTGCCAGGGCTTGAGAGTTGCAGCTATGAGGAAAGATTGGATAGGCTAGGCTTGTTTTCCTTAGAACAGAGGAGGCTGAGGGGTGACTTAATTGAGGTGTACAAAATTATGAGGGGCCTAGATAGAGTAGACAGGAAGGACCAGTTTCCCCTCGCAGAGAGGTCAATTACCAGGGGGCACAGATTTAAGGTGATTGGTAGAAGGATGAAAGGGGACATGAGGAAAAACTTTTTCACCCAGAGGGTGGTGAGTGTCTGGAATTCACTGCCAGGATTGCTGGTGGAGTCAGAAAACCTCAACTCATTTAAAGCATACCTAGACATGCAGCTGAAGTGCTGGAACCTGCAAGGCTATGGACCAGGTGCTGGAAAGTGGGATTAGATTGGGCAGCTAGTTTTTTTGGCCGGCACAGACACGACGGGCTGAATGGCCACCTTCTGTGCTGTAATTTTTCTATGGTTCTATGGTATTATGCATTTTACACTATCATATAAAATGGAACACTGGAGGGGAAGGTGGTCGGGGGACATCAACAAATGATTTATGTGACTTTTGCTGAATCCATGTTCTTCAGATGACTTAACTATCTTGGCTGTAGTTTAGAATTATAGGAATGGCCAAACTGATTTGATGACAAGCCCAAAAGCAGAAGCAAATAGCAAACAAAGCAACTGTATATTCATTGCGTGATTGAGAGGAATTTGGACAGACAAATGTTCTTGTATGCTCATAAGACCATTCATTTTGATACTATTTGATCTATAGGCTGCCTATTATTTATGTTTAGTTAAACTATAAAAAATGTTGCACTAAACTTCTATATGTTTTTAATTGTGTGCAGAAATTAAAGGACCCGATAGGTGTTTGTGGAATCGTGTACAGCACAATTTGGGCTTGTAGCATTAGAGATATTGTATTGGCCCTAAAGTGATGAGAGTATGTGATTGATAATTTTGTAATGGTTTGAAATACTTTCAGTGAAGATTATGGACATCATATAGACAGCATAATGTAACCCATTGTTATGTATAACATATATATTAAGCAAGATTTATGTGAGAGTAAATTGTGAGCTTTGTTTTACCTAAAATGATACAAACACAGCAATTTGTAGCTTTTAAGCTCAAAATTTGAAGTTCTGTCCTGTACATTTTTCCAACAGTGTTAAAAATGTACAGAAGAGTTGAATAATGATGCAGGAGCACTGAATAGTTCGATTAGCTTCCTGTGATACACGTGAAGAGAATCTTTTCACTGAATGTAAGTTTCTGCTGTTGGCAGGGTGAGTACCTACTGGCCAGTCTCCATCAATATTCATTAACTAGTTTCGACTGCCACTCATTTATTTTTAATTTCTAATTGTGTTAATTTTTCTCCTGTCTGACTGTCTTTTACACTCAGACATTGATTAATTCTGTGTAATGGCACTGCAGCTTCATCTTAAAATTGGGACACGAGAGGTAATAGCACATTTCAAACATTTGCATTTACTGTGAACTTTTCATAGAATGAGGATGATGTTCTCCATTTATCACTGGAGCTGATGTGAATGACTTGGGGAGCCATTATCACCAAATCATTTGGACATGCAGCATTAGACATATTTTATCACCCCTAAAGTGATGAGAGTGTATGATTGATAGTAATTTTGTAATGGTTAGAAATACTTGTCAGTGAAGATTGTGGACATCATATAGACAGCATAATATAACCCATCGTTATGTATAATGAATATATTAAGCATGAGTTCTGTAAAAGTAAATGATGTGCCAAGTTTTAAACATAGTAATACAAACAAAGCAATTTGTAGCTTTAATAATGAAAAATTCCCAATTCTGCCCCGCACAATTTTCCAACAGTGTTAAAATTGTCCACTTACTTCAAATGTATTATTGATATGCATCTGTTTACACACTTAGGAGTGAGGTGAACTAGGATGCATAAAGCCCCCATTTTATTAATTCATGTTGGAATTGCTTTAACAAAGTTTATTTTAAGATGGGGCATGTGTTGAGATGTAGTGCCATCTCCCCGCCCCACACCCATCACTACTGCACCCTGCCATCCTCCCAGGCAACCTAGAGGCAGACACGAGCATTACCAGAGGAGGCCCAGAAATATGGATAGATTGAATTTTGGGCCCGGCTAACCAGGGGAACTCCTCTGAGACCCACAAGGAATCCTTGTGCCTTCTCCCTTGGCTTCCCTCACTCCCCTAAATGCAATATCCTTCTGACTCTCTTTCTAACTACTTACCTGACTGACTGACTGACTGACTGACAGAAAGACTGACAGACAGACAGGGATAGTTCTGCCAGGTCCTCAGCAATGGCCTCCTGCCGCCAAGAATAATGCTTCACCCACTTGCCACTGGGGCTTCCTGCTGGGTTTGGGAAACAAGCATGCATCACAATGAGGCCCAGCAGTTAAAATCTCCCTGGCCTCATGCTTTTGTAGGGTAAAGGTTTCTTGTTCACTTCAGTTCTACCCACATCACTCCTAGCAAGAGTTCAAATCAGGGATTCATTTCCAATACAAACAGTCAACATCATACCATATTTTATGTCGTAAGATGTTGAATCATTGCAAAAGGATTTTGACCGTTAACAAATGTCAGGTGTCTTCTAACAGTTTTTTGTAACACATGGTTTCTTTGAGGCAGCCAAGCCACATACCTCTCTGTTCTTGTCACTACACTTCCAATTCCTGTCTCTGTCTTGATAATAACTTGGATGAAGGAATAGAGAGCTGCATATCCAAGGTTTCTAATGACACAAAGTTAGGTAACAGTAAATAATGTAGATGGGAGCAGGAAGTTGCAAGGGGATATTGATTGATTAAGTGAGTGGGTAAAACTGTAGCAGATGCAGTTCAATGTGTAGGAATGTGAGGTCATCCACCTTGAACCTTGAAAAGATAGATCAGTGTGTTTTCTAAATGGTAAGAAGCTCGAACTGTGAAGGAGCAGAGAGATGTGGGGACCAGTACATCAATCATATAAAGCTAGTGGACAGGTGCAAAAATTAATTTGAAAGGATAATGGGATATTGGGCTTTATCTCCAGGAGGCTGGAATACAAAGGGTTGGAAGTTATGTTACAGTTATAAAAATCTTTGGTTCGACCATATCTGGAGTAACTGTGTTCAGTTCTGAACACTGCCTCATGAAGGAGATATTGACCTTGGAGGGATTGTGATAAACATTCACCAGAATGATATCTGTCTAAAATAGTTAAATTATGAGGATGGGTTGTATAGACTTGGCCTGTATTTCCTTGAGCATAGAAGATTAAGGGCTGATATATTGAGTTGTTTAAGATGATTAAATAAGTCGATCGTGTAAATAGGAAGAAATTATTTCCTCTGTTAGGGGAGTCTAGTACAAGGGGGCATAACTTTAAAATTAGAGCTAGGTTGTTCAGGGGTGATGTCAAGAAGTATTCTTTCAGTCTAATGGAAATCTGGAACCTTCTTCCTCAAAAAGCTGCTATGGCTGGAGTTCAACAGAAAATTTCAAAAATGAGATTGATAGATTTTTGTTGAGCAATGACATTAAGAGTTATGAAACTAAGGCGGGTAGTTGGTGTTAAGATACAGTTCAACCATGATCTAATTTAATGATAGAACAGACTTGGGTCATCTTACTACGGTAAAGGTACTGCATAAATGCAAGTTGTTGTAATTTGGGACATGTACTGGGACCTCTTTGGATCTACTCAGCAACTGCTAAGCGGTTGGAAGAATCCTAACCAATTAATACTGTCTCCTATCTCTAGAGTTACCAAACAAATATATTTAGAAAATCAATATTGCTGATAAAATCTCTCAAACCAGAATTAATTACAATGTGGCACATCACCCATATGTACCCTAATGCCACCTGGGATGTATAAAGCTGCATACATTATTTCTTGTTCCTCCTATATGGGATATTATAATCAGTTGAAGTGACAGTGGATAATGTGTACTGGGCTAAATAGGACTTATGTTTAATACTGCCTGGAGCTTCCTAATCTTCAAATGTGCTCTGCAGTTTGTCATCCACTCTGCTGTGTAGCATGGCACATCACTTTATAGTGTTTTTCCTGGCATGCTCCAGTGATCCAGATGGTCCTTCATAATTGAAACAAACCATGCACACTGTGAACTCATTTCTCTTATTTTCCTGGCATAAAATGGCACATTCTGGCAATTGCATTTTATTCCTCATTTTAAATCAATTTAGTAATTCTACAACATGAGTTTTTTAAAAAGTACACAGGCAGTTATCAATCACTGATAGCTCACTTGTAAAAAAAAAACAAATAGCATTTTCCACTTTTATTTTTATCTCTTGAATCACTCCATTTTTCACCTGCCCGAATTAGCACTGTAGCTGGCAAAGCTCCTAGATATTCAACTAGAAGAAGACTGCCTAGCAAAGCAAAGGGACTATCAAGTGATAAATTTATGAAGCCATAAAGTGAAGGTTTGGTCAGTGATACATGACTGCTCAGAATAGAACTGAATCACTCAGACCAGAACGGAGTCAGGATTAATCCCTGATCTGTAATAAAGAGGCTGCTATAGCTGCTATCAACATAGGTCAGGATCTGGAGGAGAGGGGGCTGAAAATTGCAGGAAGTATACAATGCAGAATATCGAGTTTGCAGGTTAATAACATCTGGTGTAAGAAAGCTCCAGTCCCAATCTTTATTTTTATTTTTAAAGCCTTTGAGCCGGCAGTGTTAGACATCAGTTAAAATCAGTGCTTTCCCCTACACTATAAGCAGACTAATATTATCATTGTCACTTTAAATCAGGTGATATCTTTCACTTTCATCGGTTGGCTTATCATGTCCTAGGGCTGGATTTTGTTCTCCCCCAGGCATTGGGTTCCGTGGTGGGGGGGCCTGAAGATGGCTGCGGACATCGACGCCGGGAGAGCCCAACCCAATCCATCCTGTAGCAGCGAGGCTCTCTGGCAGACCCCCCATCGCTGGGCAACAGGACCACAATTAACAAATTCAAAGCAATAAAATGAATATATTTAAACAGACTTACCTGTGATCTTGAAGGCGTGCCACAATCCTCAAAGTGGCGGCTGGCATTCCTGCGCCTTCAGATCCCTGTCCGGGGAAATGAAGCACCACACTGGTGGGGAGGGGCGGAGAGGGGCGGGGAGGTATGTTTGTCAGTGCGAAGGAGGAAGAACTGGGTCAAATATACATAATGGGTGTAGGGGATGGTGGGAAGGGTTGAACCTTAAACTTTGTGCAGTTTGTGGGGGGGGGGGGGAAGTTCAGATGTAAATGCTAAGCATTTTGGGGGAAAGGGCAAACAGTTATTGTAATTGTTATGGGGGGGGGGTGGGAAAAGGGTGTTATAAATTTATTTATTTAATTTTGTTGAGCGGTTATTTCTTGAAACATTTAAATGTGTCGGCAGGGCTGGTTGCCATTTAAAAACAGCATCAGCACCTGCACACAGGCAGCCCTCCCCCTCCATGTGATTGGGAGAGGCGGGCCACCCCAGCGTTTTAAATAAGCCGCCATGCAGGAGTTGCGGGGGCTCTTTGGCGTGCAGCCCACATAGGCAGGCTGCCATTTTTTGAGCTCGCCTCTGATCTCAGCAGCGAGCTCTTAAGATCCAGCCCTTAGCGTGTAAACACACACAGACAGCAGTATGAGGAAAACAAGCACTTGGTCAAATGGACATCCAGTCAATCTGAGAGGAACTGCAGATTCTTGGGCAAATCAAACTCTGAACTGGTATAAATCAACATCATGAAATTACGTGACATTTTTGTGCAACCTTCCAAAATCTCAAGTCATGCAGTATGTATGACATGTTCACCCAAGACCCCAGTAAAACAAAAGCAAACAGCAGTTACTGTCCCTGCTGACACAATTCATCTCTATTATAGCGACAATTCTACATTCATCGTGAACTTGAGCCTGACGCTGATTAAAGTTGAAAGAGTGAGAATCTTTGTCGCAATGTTGGGAATGTTATTAGGCTGCACCAAATTCCTGAGCCAATTTCATCAAGACAAATATCAACATGTGCACAGGGCAGGTAGATTAATAAGTCCTGATTCTTGGGGCTGCACTTTATTAGCGCGCTGCACATCGGCGGCCTTCCGATATGGATGGGCTGAGGTATTTTGCGCGGGGTGTCATTTAAATGTAAGGGGAGGAACGGCCATGCCTGATGATATAGAGGGGGCGGTCACTGCATCCCCTGAAACGGTGTCCGGCACCACTGCGCAGGCACCGGGGCTTTTCTAATAGGCTTCAAGCCCTTCATAAAAAATTTAATATTTAAAGGTCTTTTAGTATTTATTTGATTGTAAAAAAAATTAGAAGATGGGGGCCTTTTCCCAACCCTCTCCCAATGATTTTTTTATTGCCCTATATTCAGACAACTTATTTTATTCACAACCCGAACTTTACCCCCCAACCTTCTCACATTTGCCCTTCAATCCCTTCCCACCATCTCCACAGCCAATAAAAAGTGTTCTAACTGCTCCCCCGCCCTAGTAATTTCACTCCTCCCCCCTCCCCACTAGTATCTCGCCTCGGAATTCCGAACGGAGTTCCGAAGGTGCGTGAGGTGCGGCTGGTGGCCGTAAAATCGGTGCGGGACGGATGCCGAGACCAGGTAAGTTTATTTGCATTTTGTTTTAGTTAATTTAAATATGTAAATGAAGGCTCCACCTCCCCCTCGCCAAGCGACGGTGGGGCCGCACCAAGACCTTGTCGCCGCTGGTAAAATGCAGCAGAGCCTTCTCGGTGACATGAGTCGTGGCAGACTGCTCACGGCAGAATTTGACGGGCCCCCCCCCACCCACCCCCCCCGCTACAATCCCTGAAGTCGAGGGGCTGGTAAAATTCAGCCCAAATCTCACTCTACATGAATCCTTAGGGAAACACATTCAGTTCAGTCCCTCCCTACCCAAACTGAACCCAACCAAGTATGAAAAAAAATAGTCATAAGAGTTCAGGTTGAGCAGGAACTGATGTCAACTTTCAATGAGGATTATATCCATTTTAGTTTTTGACAACTTCTATTTATATAGCACCTTTAACATAATAAAACTTACCAAGGCATTTCATAGAGACATCATAAAACAAAATATGACACTGAGCCACATAAGGAGATATTCGGTCAGATGATCAAAAGCTTGGTCAATGATATAGGTTTTCAGGAGTATCTTAAAGGAGGAAAGTGAGGTGGAGAGGCAGAGAGTGTATGGAGGGAATTCTAGAGCTGAGGGCTTAGGCAACTGAAGGTGTGACACCAATGGCAGAGTGATAAAAATCAGGGGTGTTCAAGAGGCCAGAATTAGAGGAGCGCAGTTGTGGGGCTGGAGGAGATTACAGAGACACGGAGGGGTGAGGCCATGGTGAGATTTGAAAACAAGGATAAGAAATTTAAAATGGAGACATTGCTTGACCAGGAGCCAGTGTAGGTCAGTGAGCACAGGGGTGATAGGGGAATGGGGCTTGCTGCAGTTAAGACATGGGCAGTAGACTTTTGGATGACCTCGTTTACAGATGGTAGAATGTGAGAGACCAGCCAGGAGTGTGTTGAAATAGTCAAGTCTAGAGGTAACTAAGGCACAAATGAGGGTTTCAGCAGCAGATGAGCTGACATGGGGTAACGTCAGATGACTGAAGGCACTGAATACTGCAAAGGCTGTGGGCCCTGACAATATTCTGGCAATAGTATTGAAGATCTGTGCTCCAGAACTTGCCGTGCCCCTAGCCAAGCTGTTTCAGTACAGCTACAACACTGGCATCTACCTGGCAATGTGGAAAATTGCCCAGGTTTGTCCTGCACACAAAAAGCAGGATAGGCCAAACCCAGCCAATTACTGCCCCATCAGCCTACTCTCAATCATCAGTAAAGTGATGGATGGTGTCTTTGACAGTGCTATCAAGCGGCACTTGCTCAGCAATAACCTGCTCACTGAAACTCAGTTTGGATTCAGCCAGGGCCACTCAGCTCCTGACCTCATTACAGCCTTGGTTCAAACATGGACAAAAGAGCTGAACTCAAGAGGTGAGGTGAGAGTGACTGCCCTTGACATCAAGGCAGCATTTGACTGAGTATGGCATCAAGGAGCCCTAGCAAAATTGAAGTCAATGGGAAACAGGGAGAAAACTCTCCGCTGATTGGAGTCATACCTAGCACAAAGGAAGATGGTTGCGGTTGTTGTATCACTCAGCTCCAGGACATCACTGCAGGAGTTCCTCAGGGTAGTGTCCTAGGCTCAACCATCTTCAGCTGCTTCATCAATGACCTTCCTTCAATCATAAGGTCAGAAGTGGGGATGTTCGCTGATGATTTCACAATGTTCAGCACCATTTGTGACTCCTCAGATACTGAAGCAGTCCGTGTAGAAATGCAGCAAGACCTGGACAATATCCAGGCTTAGGCTGATAAGTGTCAAGTAACATTGGCACCACACAAGTACCAGGCAATGACCATCTCCAACAAGAGAGAATCTAACCATCTCCCCTTGACATTCAATGGCATTACCATCGCTGATTCCCCCATTATCAACATCCTAGGGGTTACCATTGACCAGAAACTGAACTGGAGTAGCCATATAAATACCATGACTATAAGAGCAGGTCAGAGGCTAGGAATCCTGCAGCGAGTAACCCACCTCCTGACTCCCCAAAGCCTGTCCACCATCTACAAGGCACAGGTCAGGATGCCTGGATGGGTGCAGCTCCAACAACACTCAAGAAGCTCAACACCATCCAGGACAAAACAGCCCACTTGATTGGCACCCCATCTACAAACATTCACTCCCTCCACCACTGACACACAGTGGCAGCAATATGTACCATCTACAAGATGCACTGCAGCAACGCACCAAGGCTCCTTAGACAGCACCTTCCAAACTCACGGCCAATACCAACTAGAAGGACAAGGGCAGCAGATGCATGGGAACACCACCACCTGCAAGTTCCCCTCCAAGTCACACACCATCCTGACTTGGAACTATATCACCGTTCCTTCACTGTCGCTGGGTCAAAATCCTGGAACTCTCTTCCTAACAGCACTGTGGGTATACCTAACCCAAATGGACTGCAGCGGTTCAAGAAGGCAGCTCAGCACCACCTTCTCAAGGGCAATTAGGGATGGGCAATAAATGCTGGCCTGGCCAGCAACGCCCACATCCCATGAATGATTAAAAAGATTAATGTTACAGAGATGGAAATATGCAGTCTTTGTGTTAAAACAAATATGTGTTTGGAAGCTCATCTCAGAGTCAAATATGACACCAAGGTTGCAGATAGACTGGCTTAATCTCAGATTGTTTCCTGGGAAAGTGATGGAGTCAGAAGCTAGGGAATGGAATTTGGAGCATGGACTGAAAACAATGGCTTCATTCTTCACAATATTTAATTAGACGAAATTTCTACTCATCCAGTGATGGATGTTCGATAAATAGTCTGATAAGTTAGCAACAGTGGAGGAATCGAACAGTGGAGAAATCTACATAAAGCATTCACCTCTATTGTTGGAATAAAGTGTTCCAATACTAAACCATTCACGTTTAACACTGATACACTCACAGTGCTATTTTAAGAGTCCATTTAATTGAAAATGGATTTCTTTCTTTTTCAGTGTTTCCAGTCAACTCTTTGTCAAATTTTCAAAAAGGTGTTGAGATGCAAAAGAGAGAAGGGGACAGTTCAAAGACAGTTTGTATTGTCTGAAACATTCAACAGGAGGAGGTAAAGAAAAATGTGACATTTACAGCTTTAGGGAAATATCCATTAATGAGAGATAAACAATAGTGTCCTTTCCCAACTACAACATTCGTATTGGCATTAGATAGCTTAAAATTGCAAAGAGATATTGACAGACTAGGTGAGTGGGCAAAACTGTGGCAGATGGATTTCAATGCGGGCAAGTGTGAGATTATCCATTTTGGACCAAAAAAGGATAGAGCAGGGTACTTTCTAAATGAGAAGAGGTTAAGTACAGTGGATGTCCAAAGAGACTTGGGGGTTCAGGTGCATAGATCTTTAAAATGCCACGAGCAAGTGCAGAAAATAATCAAAAGGCTAATGGAATGCTAGCCTTTATATGTAGAGGATTAGAGTATAAAGACACAGAGGTTATGCTGCAGCTGTACAAAACCCTGGTTGGACCCCACTTGGAATACTGTGAGCAGTTCTGGGCACCACACCTTGGGAAGGATATATTGGCCTTGGAGGGAGTGCAACGTAGGTTTACAAGAATGATACCTGGACTACAGGGGTTAAGTTACGAGGAGACATTGCACAAATTAGACTTGTTTTCTCTAGAATTTAGAAGGTCAAGCGGTGAACTGATTGAAGTCTTCAAGATATTAACAGGAAAAGACAGGCTAGATAAAGATAAACTATTTCCACTGGTTGGAGATTCTAAAACTAGGGGGCATAGTCTAAAAATTAGGACCATACCGTTCAGGAGAGATGTTAGGAAGCACTTCTTCACGCAAAGGGTGGGAGAAGTTTGGAACTCTCTCCCACAAACAGCAGTTGAAGCTAGAACAGTGGTTAATTTTAAATCTGAGATTGATTTTTGTTAAGCAAAGATATTAAAGGATATGGGCCAAAGGCAGGTATATGGAGTTAGGCTGCGGATCAGCCATGATCTCATTGAATTGTAGGACAGGCTCGAGGGGCTGAATGGCCTACTCCTGTTCCTATCTTCCTATGTTCCTATATTCCCATTAGCAGATAGGAATGGAGGAATATTAGCTAGTTTGCTCCTCCAATGGAGGTGCTTTGTCAGAACAATTTAAGGTACAAGGAGGTTTTTAACCTAATGTGAAGACAGTCATATATAACTGTAAATGTTCAGATTTAAATTGAAAGGCAGGTCATACTTTCTGTAATCAGACCAGGCAATGCATAAGACAGACCTGTGATAGATAACACTGTGATTGTTTAGACTGTGATTGTTTAGACTGTGATTGTTTAGACTGCGATTGTTTAGACTGTGGTTGTTTAGACTGTGATTGTTTAGACTGGGATTGTTTAGACTGTGGTTGTTTAGACTGGGATTGTTTAGACTGCGATTGTTTAGACTGCGATTGTTTAGACTGTGGTTGTTTAGACTGTGATTGTTTAGACTGGGATCGTTTAGACTGCGATTGTTTAGACTGCGATTGTTTAGACTGTGGTTGTTTAGACTGTGATTGTTTAGACTGGGATTGTTTAGACTGGGATTGTTTAGACTGTGGTTGTTTAGACTGGGATTGTTTAGACTGTGATTGTTTAGACTGCGATTGTTTAGACTGGGATTGTTTAGACTGGGATTGTTTAGACTGGGATTGTTTAGACTGTGGTTGTTTAGACTGTGATTGTTTAGACTGCGATTGTTTAGACTGCGGTTGTTTAGACTGTGATTGTTTAGACTGGGATTGTTTAGACTGTGATTGTTTAGACTGTGATTGTTTAGACTGGGATTGTTTAGACTGGGATTGTTTAGACTGTGGTTGTTTAGACTGGGATTGTTTATACTGTGATTGTTTAGACTGCGATTGTTTAGACTGTGGTTGTTTAGACTGTGATTGTTTAGACTGTGATTGTTTAGACTGTGGTTGTTTAGACTGTGATTGTTTAGACTGGGATTGTTTAGACTGGGATTGTTTAGACTGTGGTTGTTTAGACTGGGATTGTTTAGACTGTGGTTGTTTAGACTGTGATTGTTTAGACTGCGATTGTTTAGACTGGGATTGTTTAGACTGTGGTTGTTTAGACTGGGATTGTTTAGACTGGGATTGTTTAGACTGTGGTTGTTTAGACTGGGATTGTTTAGACTGGGATTGTTTAGACTGCGATTGTTTAGACTGGGATTGTTTAGACTGTGGTTGTTTAGACTGGGATTGTTTATACTGCGATTGTTTAGACTGGGATTGTTTAGACTGTGGTTGTTTAGACTGGGATTGTTTAGACTGTGGTTGTTTAGACTGTGATTGTTTAGACTGCGATTGTTTAGACTGGGATTGTTTAGACTGTGGTTGTTTAGACTGGGATTGTTTAGACTGGGATTGTTTAGACTGCGATTGTTTAGACTGGGATTGTTTAGACTGGGATTGTTTAGACTGCGATTGTTTAGACTGGGATTGTTTAGACTGTGGTTGTTTAGACTGGGATTGTTTATACTGTGATTGTTTAGACTGGGATTGTTTATACTGTGATTGTTTAGACTGTGATTGTTTAGACTGTGGTTGTTTATACTGTGATTGTTTAGACTGGGATTGTTTAGACTGGGATTGTTTAGACTGTGATTGTTTAGACTGGGATTGTTCATACTGTGATTGTTTAGACTGTGATTGTTTAGACTGTGGTTGTTTATACTGTGATTGTTTAGACTGGGATTGTTTAGACTGTGGTTGTTTAGACTGGGATTGTTTAGACTGTGATTGTTTGGACTGTGATTGTTTAGATTGAGATTGTTTAGACTGGGATTGTTTAGACTGTGGTTGTTTAGACTGGGATTGTTTATACTGTGATTGTTTAGACTGTGATTGTTTAGACTGTGGTTGTTTATACTGTGATTGTTTAGACTGGGATTGTTTAGACTGTGATTGTTTAGACTGTGGTTGTTTAGACTGTGGTTGTTTATACTGTGATTGTTTAGACTGGGATTGTTTAGACTGTGATTGTTTAGACTCTGATTGTTTATACAGTGATTGTTTAGACTGTGATTGTTTAGACTGTGGTTGTTTAGACTGGGATTGTTTATACTGTGATTGTTTAGACTGGGATTGTTTAGACTGTGGTTGTTTAGACTGTGGTTGTTTAGACTGTAATTGTTTAGATTGAGATTGTTTAGACTGGGATTGTTTAGACTGGGATTGTTTAGATTGAGATTGTTTAGACTGGGATTGTTTAGACTGGGATTGTTTAGATTGAGATTGTTTAGACTGGGATTGTTTGGACTGTGATTGTTTAGACTCTGATTGTTTATACAGTGATTGTTTAGACTGTGATTGTTTAGACTGTGATTGTTTATACTGGGATTGTTTCGACTGGGATTGTTTAGTCTGGGATTGTATAGACTATGATTGTTTAGACTGTGATATTTTAGACTGGGATTGTTTAGTCTGTGATTGTTTAGACATTGTTTCTTTTGGCTGTGATTCTTTCGACTGGGATTGTTTAGACTGGGATTGTATAGACTATGATTGTTTAGACTGTGATATTTTAGACTGGGATTGTTTAGTCTGTGATTGTTTGGACTGTGATTGTTTAGATTGTGATTGTTTGGACTGTGATTCTTTAGACTGTGATATTTAGACTGTGATTGTTTAGACTGTGATTGTTTGGACTGTCATTGTTTAGACTGTGATTGTTTGGACTGTGATTGTTTAGACTGTGATTGTTTGGACTTTGATTCTTTAGACTGTGATATTTAGACTGTGATTGTTTGGACTGTGATTGTTTAGACTGTTACATTTAGACTGTGATTGTTTAGACTGTGACATTTAGACTGTGATTGTTTAGACTGTGATTGTTTAGACTGTTACATTTAGACTGTGATTGTTTAGACTGTGTTTGTTTGGACTGTGATTCTTTAGACCTATGTTTGTTTCGTCATGTGATTGTTTAGACCTGTGTTTGTTCATTCATGTGATTATTTAGACCTATGTTTGTTTCGTCATGTGATTGTTTCGACCTATGTTTGTTTAGTCATGTGATTGTTTAGACTTATGTTTGTTCTGTCATGTGATTATTTATTCCGATCCGCAAACGTATCAATCTTAGTCCTGTTTATACTCAGTGATGGAGCATCAATAATGCTCTGGGGTGGAGAATTCCAAAGATTCACAATGCTCTTGAGTGAAGAAATGTCTTTGCAGCTCATTATAATATTGCTGACCACTTAGTCTGAAACTGTGTTCCTAGTTCTTGACACTTCCTCCTGGGAAACAGCTTCTCAGCATCAACCCCGCCAAGCCTCTTAGAATTTTACATTTGTCAATGAGATCACCTCTCCCTGAGAGTACGGGCCTATTCTACTCAATCTCTACTCATCGGACAATCATCATCAGAGAGAGTGCAGAAAAGATTCATGAGAATGGTTCCATGGATGAGGAATTTCAGTTATGTGGACAGATTGGAGAAGTTGGAACTGTTTTCTTTGAAAAAGAGAAGGCTGAGAGGAGATTTGATAGAGGTATTCAAAATCATGAGGGGTCTGGATAGAGTAGATGGAGAAAAACTGTTCCCATAGGTTGAAGGATTGAAAACAAGAGGGAACAGATTTACAGCAATTAGCAAAAGAAGCAATGGCAACATGAGGAAAAGGTTTTTATGCAGCGAATGTTTAGGATCTGGAATGCACTGTCTGAGAGTGTGGTGGAGGCAGGTTCAGTGTGTGTTTAGGATCTGGAATGCACTGTCTGAGAGTGTGGTGGAGGCAGGTTCAGTGAGTGTTTAGGATCTGGAATGCACTGTCTGAGAGTGTGGTGGAGGCAGGTTCAGTGAGTGTTTAGGATCTGGAAAGCACTGTCTGAGAGTGTGGTGGAGGCAGGTTCAGTGAGTGTTTAGGATCTGGAATGCACTGTCTGAGAGTGTGGTGGAGGCAGGTTCAGCAAGTGTTTAGGATCTGGAATGCACTGTCTGAGAGTGTGGTGGAGGCAGGTTCAGTGTGTGTTTAGGATCTGGAATGCACTGTCTGACAGTGTGGTGGAGGCAGGTTCAGCGAGTGTTTAGGATCTGGAATGCACTGTCTGAGAGTGTGGTGGAGGCAGGTTCAGTGAGTGTTTAGGATCTGGAATGCACTGCCTGAGAGTGTGGTGGAGGCAGGTTCAGTGTGTGTTTAGGATCTGGAATGCACTGTCTGAGAGTGTGGTGGAGGCAGGTTCAGTGAGTGTTTAGGATCTGGAATGCACTGTCTGAGAGTGTGGTGGAGGCAGGTTCAGTGTGTGTTTAGGATCTGGAATGCACTGTCTGAGAGTGTGGTGGAGGCAGGTTCAGTGTGTGTTTAGGATCTGGAATGCACTGTCTGAGAGTGTGGTGGAGGCAGGTTCAGTGTGTGTTTAGGATCTGGAATGCACTGCCTGAGAGTGTGGTGGAGGCAGGTTCAGTGTGTGTTTAGGATCTGGAATGCACTGCCTGAGAGTGTGGTGGAGGCAGGTTCAGTGTGTGTTTAGGATCTGGAATGCACTGTCTGAGAGTGTGGTGGAGGCAGGTTCAGTGTGTGTTTAGGATCTGGAATGCACTGTCTGAGAGTGTGGTGGAGGCAGGTTCAGTGAGTGTTTAGGATCTGGAATGCACTGTCTGAGTGTGTGGTGGAGGCAGATTCAATCAAAGACTTCAAGAGGGAATTGGAATGTTATCTGAAAAGGAAGAATGTGCAGGGGTATGGGGAGAAGGCAGGGAGTGTCAGTAGGTATATCGCTCTTTGGAGATCCAGCACAGACACGATGGGGTGAATGGCCTCTTTCTGTGCTGTAACTATTCTGTGATTTCATCCCAGGAATCCATGTAGTGAAGCTTTGTTGCACCCCCTCTAAGGCAAGCATATCCTTCCTCAGGTAAGGAGACCAAAACTGTCCACAGTATTGTTGCCAATCTTCCAGCCGACTGTTTATGAAGTGGCTGAAATTCATGTGTTTATATTCAGTCTGTTCTTGTTCAGAACTAACTGTCCAGCAGGGTCCCTGATGTATCAGGATGTTCACATGAGTCAATAGGAGAACCTGCGAGTTATTCAGCAACATAGACAAAGTTGAATCTTGATAAATGTAGAACTAATTTAACAAGAAATTGCATGCTAGCATCAAGACATTTTATCTAAAAGCATTGAATAGAAATTGTACATTTGGATTTTATTGCTGCTACTACTAAAATGGTTCTCCAAACTTAATCATCCCATCGATGGTAATAAAGATAAGTGATTATATTACATGCATTAAATAGTGATGGTAATGTACTCGTCTGCTGTAAAATTTGAGTTTAGCACACCAGCTCTGATGGGCAGATATGCATAGAATTTCTTTTTGCTGTTTAACCCAATGTGAGTTAATGCAGTCCATTTCTTCATGTGCAGGTGCATGCCTCTTTAGATATTTAATTTACTCATTCCCAGGATGTGGGCACTGCTGGAAAGGACAGAGTTATTGCACACCACTAGATGCCCTTGAGAAGGTGATGGCGACAACTGGCCATTTCAGAGGGTAGTCAAGAGTTAACCACATTGCTGAGAGTCTGGGGTTACGTAAAGTCCCAGACTGGGTAAGGACAGCAGGTTCCCTCCCCTAAAGGGACATTAGTGAACCAGTTGGGATTTTATGACAATCTAACAGCTTCATGGTTACCTTTACTGATATTCCAGATTAATTTAATTAAATTAATCCAAATTCTCAAACTGCTATGATGGGATGTGAGTTGACATCTCCAAATTATCAGTTCAGGCCTCTGGATCACTAATCCACAAAAATAACCACTATTCACTAACATAACCAATAATCCAGAAACATAACCACTATCCAGAAACATAACCACTATTCACGAACATAACCACTAATCCACAAAAATAACCACTATTCACTAACATAACCACTAATCCACAAACATAACCACTATTCACTAGCAGAACCAATAATCCAGAAACATAACCATTATCCACAAACATAACCACCAATCCACTAACATAACCATTATCCACAAACATATCTGCTAATCCACTAACATAACCAATATCCACTAACATAACCACAAATCCACTAACATAACCACTATCCACAAACATAACCACTATCCACTAACATAACCACTAATCCACAAACATAACCACTATCCACAAACATAACCACTATCCACAAACATAACCACTAATCCACAAACATAACCACTATCCACTAACATAACCACTAATCCACAAACATAACCACTATCCACTAACATAACCACAAATCCACTAACATAACCACTATCCACAAACATATCTGCTAATCCACTAACATAACCACTATCCACTAACATAACCACTATCCACAAACATATCTGCTAATCCACTAACATAACCACTATCCACTAACATAACCACTATCCACTAACATAACCACTATCCACAAACATAACCACTATCCACAAACATAACCACCAATCCACTAACATAACCATTATCCACAAACATATCTGCTAATCCACTAACATAACCACTAATCCACAAACATAACCAATATCCACTAACATAACCACTAATCCACAAACATAACCACTAATCCACAAACATAACCACTATCCACTAACATAACCACTATCCACTAACATAACCACTATCCACTAACATAACCAATATCCACTAACATAACCACAAATCCACTAACATAACCACTATCCACTAACATAACCATTATCCACTAACATAACCACTAATCCACTAACATAACCACTAATCCACTAACATAACCACTATCCACAAACATAACCACAAATCCACTAACATAACCACTATCCACAAACATAACCACAAATCCACTAACATAACCACTATCCACAAACATAACCACAAATCCACTAACATAACCATTATCCACTAACATAACCACTAATCCACTAACATAACCACTATCCACAAACATAACCACTAATCCACTAACATAACCACTATCCACTAACATAACCACTATCCACAAACATAACCACTAATCCACTAACATAACCATTATCCACTAACATAACCACTAATCCACTAACATAACCACTATCCACTAACATAACCACAAATCCACTGACATAACCACTATCCACAAACATAACCACTAATCCACTAACATAACCACTAATCCACTAACATAACCACTAATCCACAAACATAACCACTAATCCACAAACATAACCAATATCCACTAACATAACCACAAATCCACTAACATAACCACAAATCCACGAACATAACCACTATTCACTAACATAACCACTAATCCACAAACATAACCAATATCCACTAACATAACCACTAATCCACAAACATAACCAATATCCACTAACATAACCACAAATCCACTAACATAACCACAAATCCACTAACATAACCACTATCCACTAACATAACCACAAATCCACTAACATAACCACAAATCCACTAACATAACCACAAATCCACAAACATAACCAATATCCACTAACATAACCACAAATCCACTAACATAACCACAAATCCACTAACATAACCACTAATCAACAAACATAACCAATATCCACTAACATAACCACTAATCCACAAACATAACCAATATCCACTAACATAACCACAAATCCACTAACATAACCACTATCCACTAACATAACCACTATCCACTAACATAACCACAAATCCACTAACATAACCACAAATCCACAAACATAACCAATATCCACTAACATAACCACAAATCCACTAACATAACCACAAATCCACTAACATAACCACAAATCCACTAACATAACCACTAATCAACAAACATAACCAATATCCACTAACATAACCACTAATCCACAAACATAACCAATATCCACTAACATAACCACAAATCCACTAACATAACCACTATCCACTAACATAACCACTATCCACTAACATAACCACTAATCCACAAACATAACCACTAATCCACAAACATAACCAATATCCACTAACATAACCACAAATCCACTAACATAACCACTATCCACTAACATAACCATTATCCACTAACATAACCACTAATCCACTAACATAACCACTATCCACTAACATAACCACTATCCACTAACATAACCACTATCCACTAACATAACCACTATCCACAAACATAACCACAAATCCACTAACATAACCACTATCCACAAACATAACCAATATCCACTAACATAACCACAAATCCACTAACATAACCACTATCCACTAACATAACCACTATCCACTAACATAACCATTATCCACTAACATAACCACTAATCCACAAACATAACCAATATCCACTAACATAACCACTAATCCACAAACATAACCAATATCCACTAACATAACCACAAATCCACTAACATAACCACTATCCACTAACATAACCATTATCCACTAACATAACCACTAATCCACAAACATAACCAATATCCACTAACATAACCACAAATCCACTAACATAACCACTATCCACTAACATAACCATTATCCACAAACATAACCACTAATCCACAAACATAACCAATATCCACTAACATAACCACAAATCCACTAACATAACCACTATCCACTAACATAACCACTAATCCACAAACATAACCACTAATCCACAAACATAACCACTATCCACAAACATAACCACAAATCCACTAACATAACCACTATCCACTAACATAACCACAAATCCACTAACATAACCACTATCCACTAACATAACCACTATCCACTAACATAACCAAAAATCCACTAACATAACCACTATCCACTAACATAACCACAAATCCACTAACATAACCACTATCCACTAACATAACCACTATCCACTAACATAACCAAAAATCCACTGACATAACCACTATCCACTAACATAACCACAAATCCACTAACATAACCACAAATCCACTAACATAACCACTATCCACAAACATAACCACTATCCACTAACATAACCACAAATCCACTAACATAACCACTATCCACTAACATAACCACTATCCACTAACATAACCAAAAATCCACTAACATAACCACTATCCACTAACATAACCACAAATCCACTAACATAACCACTATCCACTAACATAACCACTATCCACTAACATAACCACAAATCCACTAACATAACCACTATCCACTAACATAACCACTATCCACTAACATAACCAAAAATCCACTAACATAACCACTATCCACTAACATAACCACTAATCCACAAACATAACCACTATCCACTAACATAACCACTATCCACAAACATAACCACTAATCCACGAACATAACCACTAATCCACGAACATAACCACAAATCCACATACATAACCACTAATCCACTAACATAACCACTAATCCACTAACATAACCACTATTCACTAACATAACCACAAATCCACATACCTAACATCTAATCCACTAACATAACCACTAATCCACTAACATAATCACGATCCACAAACATAACCACTAATCCACCAATCTCCCCCAAGGGGGCGGCACAGTGGTGCAGTGGTTAGCACCGTATCCTCACAGATCCAGTGACCTGGGTTTGATTCTGGGTACTGCCTTTGTGGAGTTTACAAGTTCTCCCTGTGAATGCGTGGGTTTCCGTCGGGTGCTTCGGTTTCCTCCCACAGCCACAGCCGAAGACTTGCAGGTTGGTAGATAAATTGGCCATAGTAAATTGCCCCTAGTGCAGGTCTGTGGCAGGAGAATTGTGGGGATGTGGTATGGGATTAATATAGGATTAGTATAAATGGGTGGTTGATGGTCGGTGCCAACTCGGTCGGCCGAAGGGCCTGTTTCAGTGCTGTATCACTCTATGACTCGACAATCAGTATCCACAACAATAACCACTGATCCACATACATATTCACATACATAACCATAAATCCACTAACATATCCACGGGAGGCAGTGGTATTGTCACTGGACTAGTGACCCAGGGTATTGCTTTGGGGCCATGGGTTCAAATACCACCACAGCAGAAGGTGGAATTTGAATTCAATTACTAAAATCTGGAATTAAAAACTAGTCTAATGATGGCCATAAAACCATTGTCGATTGTTGTAAAAACCCAACTGATTCACTAATGTCCTCTAGGGAAGGAAATCTGCTGGCCTACATGTGACTCCAGACCCACAGCAATGTGGTTAACTCTTACATGCCCTCTGAAATGGCCTAGCAAGCCACTCAGTTGTATCTAACCGCTACAAAGTCAATAAAAAGGAATGAAACTGGATCGAACCAGGCACCGACAACGGCAAACCCAGCCCTGTCGACCCTACAAAGTCTGCCTTACTAACATCTGGGGGCTTGTGCCAAAGTTGGGAGAGCTGTCCCACAGACTAGTCAAGCAACAGCCTGACATAGTCATACTCACAGAATCATACCTTACAGACAATGTCCCAGATATCGCCGTCCCCGGGTATGTCCTGTCCCACCGGCAGGACAGACCCACCAGAGGTGGTGGCACAGTGGTATACAGTAGGGAGGGAGTTGCCCTGGGAGTCCTCAACATCGACTCTGGACCCCATGAAGTCTCATGGGATCAGATCAAACATGGGCAAGGTAACCTCCTACTGATTACCACCTACAGCCCTCCCTCAGCTGATGACGCAGTACTCCTCCATGTTGGAAAGCAGTTGGAGGAAGCACAGAGGGTGGAAAGGGCACAAAATATACTCTGGGTGGGGGACTTCATTGTCCATCACCAAGAGTGGCTCAGTAGCACCGCAGCTGGCCGAGTCCTAAAGGACATATCTGCTAGACTGGGTATGCGGCAGGTGGTGAGGGAACCAACAAGAGGGGAAAACATACTTGACCTCGTCCTCACCAATCTGCCTGCCGCAGATGCATCTGTCCATGACAGTATTGGTAGGTGTGACCAGCACGCAGTCCTTGTGGAGACGAAGTCGTGCCTTCACATTGAGGATACCCTTCCTTGTGTTGTGTGGCACTATCACCGTGCTGAATGGGATGGATTTCGAACAGATCTAGCAATGCAAAACTGGGCATCCATGAGGTGCTGTGGGCCATCATCAGCAGCAGAATTGTACTCAACCACAATCTGTAACTTCATGGCCTGGCATATCCCCCACTCTACCATTACCATCAAGCCAGGAGACCAACCCTGGTTCAATGAAGAGTGCAGGAGGGCATGCCAGGAGCAGCACCAGGCATACCTCAAAATGAGGTGTCAACCTGGTGAAGCTACAACACAGGACTACTTGCGTGCCAAACTACGTAAGCAGCATGCGATAGACAGAGCTAAGCGATCCCATAACCAACGGATCAGATCTAAGCTCTGCAGTCCTGCCACATCCAGCCATGAATGGTGGTGGACAATTAAACAACTAACTGGAGCAGGTGGCTCCACAAATATCCCCATCCTCATTGTTGGGGGAGCCCAGCACATCAGTGTGAAAGATAAGGCTGAAGCATTTGCAACAATCTTCAGCCAGAAGTGCCGAGTTGATGATCCATCTCGGCCTCCTCCTGATGTCCCCAACATCACAGATGCCAGACTTCAGCCAATTCGATTCACTACGCATGATATCAAGAAACGACTGAAGGCACTGGATACTGCAAAAGCTATGGGCCCTGACAATATTCCAGCAAAAGTACTGAAGACCTGTGCTCCAGAACTTGCCGCGCCCCTAGCCAAGCTGTTCCAGTACAGCTACAACACTGGCATCTACCCTGCAATGTGGAAAATAGCCCAGGTATGTCCTGTACACAAAAAGCAGGACAAGTCCAACCCGGCAATTACCGCCCCATTAGCCTACTCTCAATCATCAGTTAAGTGATGGAAGATGTCATCAACAGTGCCATCAAGTGGCACTTGCTTAGCAATAACCTGCTCAGTGATGCTCAGTTTGGGTTCCGCCAGGGCCACTCAGCTCCTGACCTCATTACAGCCTTGGTTCAAACATGGAAAGAAGAGCTGAACTCAAGAGTTGAGGTAAGAGTGACTGCCCTTGGCATCAAGGCAGCATTTGAACGAGTATGGCATCAAGGAGCCCTAGCAAAACTGAGGTCAATGGGAATTGGGGGAAAACCCTCCGCTGGCTGGAGTCATACCTAGCGCAAAGGAAGATGGTTGTGGTTGTTGGAGGTCAATCATCTGAGCTCCAGGACATCACTGCATGAGTTCCTCAGGGTAGTGTCCTGGGCCCAACCATCTTCAGCTGCTTCATCAATGACCTTCTTTTGATCATAAGGTCAGAAGTGGGGATGTTCGCTGATGATTGCACAATGTTCAGCACCATTCGTGACTCCTCAAATACTGAAGTGGTCCGTGTGGAAATGCAGCAAGACCTGGACAATATCCAGGCTTGGGCTGATAAGTGTCAAGTAACATTCGCGCCACACAAGTGCCAGGCAATGACCATCTCCAACAAGAAAGAATTTAACATCTCCCCTTGACATTCAATGGCATTACCATCGCTGAATCCCCCACTATCAACATCCTAGGGGCTACCATTGACCAGAAACTGAACAGGAGTAGCCATATAAATACCGTGGCTACAAGAGCAGGTCAGAGGCTAGGAATCCTGAGGCGAGTAACTCACCTCCTGAATCCCCAAAGCCTGTCCACCATCTACAAGGCACAAGTCAGGAGTGTGATGGAATACTCTCCACTTGCCTGGATGGGTGCAGCTCCAACAACACTCAAGAAGCTCGACACTATCCAGGACAAAGCAGCCCGATTGATTGGCACCCCACTGAGAATCATTCACTCCCTCCACCACCGACGCACAGTGGCAGCAGTGTGTACCATCTACAAGATGCACTGCAGCAATGCACCAAGGTTCCTTAGACAGCACCTTCCAAACCCGCGACCTCTACCAACTAGAAGAACAAGAGCAGCAGATGCATGGGAACACCACCACCTGCGAGTTCCCCTCCAAGTCACACACCATCCTGACTTGGAACTATATCGCCGTTCCTTCACTGTCGCTGGGTCAAAATCCAAGAACTCACTTCCTAACAGCACTGTGGGTTTCCCTACCCAACATGGACTGCAATGGTTCAAGAAGAAAGCTCACCACCACCTTCTCAAGGGCAATTAGGGATGGGCAATAAATGCTGGCCTGGCCAGCGACGCCCACATCCCATGAATGAACAAAAAAAAAATCCACTGACATAGCTATTATCCACAACACTAATGATTCATCCACATGCATAACCAATAATCCACATACATAACCACTAATCCACAACATTAACCACTAATCCAAAACATAACCACGAATCCGTTAACATAACCACGAATCCACGAACATAGAACATAGAACATAGAACAGTACAGCACAGTACAAGCCCTTCGGCCCACGATTTTGTGCCGACCCTTTAACCTACTCCAAGATCAAACGACCGACATACCCTTCATTCTACTATCATCCATGTACCTATCCATGAGTCACTTAAATGTCCCTAATGTATCTGCTTCTACTACCACCTCTGGCAGCGCATTCCACGCACCCACCACTCTCTGTGTAAAGAACATACCTCTGACATCTCCCCGAAACCTTCCTCCAATCACCTTAAAATTATGCCCCTTGGTGATAGCCCTTTCCGCCCTGGGAAAAAGTCTCTGGCTATCTACTCTATGCCTCTCATCATCTTGTACACCTCTATCAAGTCACCTCTCATCCTTCTTCGCTCCAATGAGAAAAGCCCTAGCTCCCTCAATCTTTCTTCGTAAGACATGCCCTCCAGTCCAGGCAGCATCCTGGTAAATCTCCTCTGCACCCTCTCTAAAGCTTCCACATCCTTCCTATAATGAGGCAACCAGAACTGAACACAATATTCCAAGTGTGGTCTAACCAGGGCTTTATAGAGCTGTAGCATAACCTCGCGGCTCTTAAACTCAATCCCCCTGTTAATGAAAGCCAACACACCATACGCCTTCTTAACAACCCCATCAACTTGGGTGGCAACTTTGAGGGATCTATGGACGTGGACCCCAAGATCCCTCTGTTCCTCCACACTGCCCAGAGTCCTATCTTTAAGCCTGTATTCTGCATTCAAATTCGACCTTCCAAAATGAATCAATTCACACTTTTCCAGGTTGAACTCCATCTGCCACTTCTCAGTCCAGCTCTGCAACCTGTCAATGTCCCATTGCAACCTACAATAGCCTTCCACACTATCCACAACTCCAGCAACCTTTGTGTCATCGGCAAACTTGCTAACCCAGCCTTCCACTTCCTCATCCAAGTCATTTATAAAAATCACAAAGAGCAGAGGTCCCTGAACAGATCCCTGCGGAACACCACTGGTCACCGAGCTCCAGGCTGAATACACTCCATCTACTACCACCCTCTGTCTTCAATGGGCCAGCCAATTCTGTATCCAGACAGCCAAATTTCCCTGTATCTCATGCCTCCTTACTTTCTGAATGAGCCTACCATGGGGAACCTTATCAAACGTCTTGCTAAAATCCATATACACCACATCCACTGCTCTTCCTTCATCAATGTGTTTTGTCACATCCTCAAAGAATTCAATAAGGCTTGTGAGGCATGACCTGCCCCTCACAAAGCCATGCTGACTGTCTCTAATCAAACTATGCTTTTCCAAATAATCATAAATTCTGTCTCTCGGAATCCTCTCCAATAATTTGCCCACCACCGACGTAAGACTGACTGGTCTGTAATTCCCAGGGTTATCCCTATTCCCTTTCTTGAACAAGGGAATAACATTTGCCACCCTCCAATCATCCGGTACTACTCCAGTGGACAGTGAAGACGCAAAGATCATCGCCAAAGGCGCAGCAATCTCTTCCCTCGCTTCCCGTTATAACCTTGGGTATATCCCGTCTGGCCCCAGGGACTTATCTATCCTCATGTCTTTCAAAATTTCCAGCACATCCTCCCTCTTAACCTCAACCTGTTTGAGCATATCAGCCTGTTTCACGCTGTCCTCACAAACGACCAGGTCCCTCTCACTAGTGAATACTGAAGCAAAGTATTCATTAAGGACCTCCCCTACCTCCTCCGACTCCAGGCACAAGTTACCTCCTCTATCCCTGATCGGCCCTACCCTCATTCTGGCCATCCTCTTGTTCCTCACATAAGTGTAGAACGCCTTGGGATTTTCCTTAATCCTACCCGCCAAGACTTTTTCATGTCCCCTTCGAGCTCTCCTAAGTCCATTCTTCAGTTCCTTGCTGGCTACCTTGTAACCCTCTAGAGCCCTGTCTGATCCTTGCTTCCTCAACCTTAAGTAAGCTTCCTTCTTCCTCTTGACTAGTTGTTCCACATCTCTTGTCATCCAGGGTTCCTTCACCCTACCATCCCTTCCTTGCCTCATCAGGACAAACCTATCCAGCAGTCGCAGCAAGTGCTCCCTAAACAACCTCCACATTTCTGTCGTGCATTTCCCTGAGAATATCTGTTCCCAATTTAAGCTCCCCAGTTCCTGCCTAATAGCATTGTAATTCCCCCTCCCCCAATTAAATATTTTCCCATCCCGTCTGCTCCTATCCCTCTCCATGACTATAGTTATGGTCAGGGAGTTGTGATCACTATCACCGAAATGCTCTCCCACCGAGAGATCTGCCACCTGGCCTGGTTCGTTGCCAAGCACCAAATCCAACATAGCCTCTCCTCTAGTCGGCCTATCTACATACTGAGTCAAGAAACCTTCCTGGACACACCTGACAAAATCTGCTCCATCCAAACTATTTGCACTAAGGAGGTTCCAATCAATATTCGGGAAGTTGAAGTCACCCATGACAACAACCCTGTTACTTCTGCACCTTTCCAAAATCTGCCTCCCAATCTGTTCCTCCGTGTCTCTGTTGCTACTGGGGGGTCTATAGAAAACTCCCAATAAAGTGACTGCTCCTTTCCTGTTTCTGACTTCCACCCATAATGACTCAGTAGACAAACCCTCCTCGACGACCTCCCTTTCTGCAGCTGTGATACTATCCCTGATTAGCAATGCCACTCCCCCACCTCTTTTACCTCCCTCCCTATTCCTTTTGAAACATCTAAACCCCGGAACATCCAACATCCATTCCTGCCCCTGTGATATCCAAGTCTCCGTAATGGCCACAACATCGTAGCTCCAAGTATTGATCCATGCTCTAAGTTCATCACCCTTATTCCTGACACTTCTTGCGTTAAAATAGACACGCTTCAACCCATCATACTGGCTGCAACTTTGCCCTGTCAACTGTCTAACCTTCCTCACAGGCTCTCTGCACTCTGTATCTGCCTGTTCAACAGCTACCCCATCCACTGATCCGTAGCTCCGGTTCCCATCCCCCGCCAAGTCAGTTTAAACCCTCCCGAAGAGCTCTAGCAAACCTCCCGCCCAGGATATTGGTGCCCCTCCAGTTCAGATGCAACCCGTCCTTCTTGTACAGGTCCCACCTTCCCCAGAAGGTATCCCAATGATCCACATATCTGAATCCCTCCCTCCTACACCAGTTCTGTAGCCACGTGTTCAGCTGCACTCGCGCCCTGTTTCTAGCCTGACTAGCACGTGGCACCGGTAACAATCCTGAGATTACTACTTTACTCGTCCTGCCTTTTAGCTTCCAACCTAACTCCCTATCTTCGCTTTTCAGGTCCTCATCCCTTTTCCTAGCTATGTCATTGGTACCGATATGTACCACGACTTCTGGCTGCTCCCCCTCCCCCTTAAGAATCCTGTAGACTCGATCCGAGACATCCCTGACCTTGGCACCCGGGAGGCAACATACCATCCGGGAGTCTCGTTCGCGACCACAGAATCTCCTGTCTGTTCCTCTAACCATTGAATCTCCTATCACTATCACTCTCCTATTCTCCCCCCTTCCCTTCTGAGCCACAGAGCCAGGCTCAATGCCAGAGACCTGGCTACTGTGGCTTTCCCCTGGTAGGTCGTCCCCCCCCAACTGTATCCAAAACGGTATCCTTATTATTGAGGGGAACGGCCACAGGGGATCCCTGCACTGTGAGCCTATTCCCTTTCCCTTCCCTGACGGTCACCCAGCTACCTTTATCTTGTAACTTAGGTGTCACTACTTCCCTATAACTGCTCGCTATCACCCCCTCAGCATCCTGAATGATCCGAAGTTCATCCAGCTCCAGCTCCAGTTCCCTAACGCGGTCTGTGAGGAGCTGGAGTTGGGTGCACGTCTCACAGGTGAAGTCAGCAGGGACACAAGTGGTGACCCTGACTTCCCACATCCTGCAAGAGAAGCATGCAACTGCCCTAGCTTCCATCCCCTCTGCTCTAAATTGACAACAGAGATTTAAAATAAAGGAAAACCTTACCTTACCAAACCCTCCACACAAGATGTCCTTTTTTTTTGGTTAGAGGAGGAGGAGGATGGGTGGGAGACACTACACGTGTAGTGTTTCGGGTTTAGCCACTGCCCGAATATATAAGTTCACTTACCCAGATGTCCCCGTGTCCGCTTCCGCCGAATCACGAGGTAAGTCCTTTATAGCTCAGCTTACCCTCCCGGCTGCCCCCTGGCTCGCGCTCTCACCGCTCCCGCTAATCCATTAACATAACCACTAATCCACTAACATAACCACTATCCACAAACATAACCACTAATCCACTAACCTTACCACTAATCCAATAACATAACCACTAATCCACAAACATAACCACTATCCACAAACATAACCACTAATCCACTAACCTAACCACTAATCCAATAACATAACCAGTAATCCACTAACATAACCACTATCCACTAACATAACCACTAATCCACTAACCTTACCACTAATCCAATAACATAACCACTAATCCACTAACATAACCACTAATCCACTAACATAACCACTATCCACAAACATAACCACTATCCACAAACATAACCACTATCCACAAACATAACCACTAATCCACTAACCTAACCACTAATCCAATAACATAACCAGTAATCCACTAACATAACCACTATCCACTAACATAACCACTATCCACAAACATAACCACTAATCCACTAACCTAACCACTAATCCAATAACATAACCAGTAATCCACTAACATAACCACTATCCACTAACATAACCACTATCCACAAACATAACCACTAATCCACTAACCTAACCACTTTTCTTCTTTTGGGCCTCCTTATCTCGAGAGACAATGGATACGCGCCTGGAGGTGGTCAGTGGTTTGTGAAGCAGCGCCTGGAGTGGCTATAAAGGCCAATTCTGGAGTGACAGGCTCTTCCACAGGTGCTGCAGAGAAATTTGTTTGTTGGGGCTGTTGCACAGTTGGCTCTCCCCTTGCGCCTCTGTCTTTTTTCCTGCCAACTACTAAGTCTCTTCGACTCGCCACAATTTAGCCCTGTCTTTATGGCTGCCCGCCAGCTCTGGCGAATGCTGGCAACTGACTCCCACGACTTGTGATCAATGTCACACGATTTCATGTCGCGTTTGCAGACGTCTTTATAACGGAGACATGGACGGCCGGTGGGTCTGATACCAGTGGCGAGCTCGCTGTACAATGTGTCTTTGGGGATCCTGCCATCTTCCATGCGGCTCACATGGCCAAGCCATCTCAAGCGCCGCTGACTCAGTAGTATGTATAAGCTGGGGATGTTGGCCGCTTCAAGGACTTCTGTGTTGGAGATATAGTCCTGCCACCTGATGCCAAGTATTCTCCGAAGGCAGCGAAGATGGAATGAATTGAGACGTCGCTCTTGGCTGGCATACGTTGTCCAGGCCTCGCTGCCGTAGAGCAAGGTACTGAGGACACAGGCCTGATACACTCGGACTTTTGTGTTCCGTGTCAGTGCGCCATTTTCCCACCCTCTCTTGGCCAGTCTGAACATAGCAGTGGAAGCCTTACCCATGCGCTTGTTGATTTCTGCATCTAGAGACAGGTTACTGGTGATAGTTGAGCCTAGGTAGGTGAACTCTTGAACCACTTCCAGAGCGTGGTCGCCAATATTGATGGATGGAGCATTTCTGACATCCTGCCCCATGATGTTCGTTTTCTTGAGGCTGATGGTTAGGCCAAATTCATTGCAGGCAGACGCAAACCTGTCGATGAGACTCTGCAGGCATTCTTCAGTGTGAGATGTTAAAGCAGCATCGTCAGCAAAGAGGAGTTCTCTGATGAGGACTTTCCGTACTTTGGACTTCGTTCTTAGACGGGCAAGGTTGAACAACCTGCCCCCTGATCTTGTGTGGAGGAAAATTCCTTCTTCAGAGGATTTGAACGCATGTGAAAGCAGCAGGGAGAAGAAAATCCCAAAAAGTGTGGGTGCGAGAACACAGCCCTGTTTCACACCACTCAGGATAGGAAAGGGCTCTGATGAGGAGCCACCATGTTGAATTGTGCCTTTCATATTGTCATGGAATGAGGTGATGATACTTAGTAGCTTTGGTGGACATCCGATCTTTTCTAGTAGTCTGAAGAGACCACGTCTGCTGACGAGGTCAAAGGCTTTGGTGAGATCAATGAAAGCAATGTAGAGGGGCATCTGTTGTTCACGGCATTTCTCCTGTATCTGATGAAGGGAGAACAGCATGTCAATAGTCGATCTCTCTGCACGAAAGCCACACTGTGCCTCAGGGTAGACGCGCTCGGCCAGCTTCTGGAGCCTGTTCAGAGCGACTCGAGCAAAGACTTTCCCCACTATGCTGAGCAGGGAGATTCCACGGTAGTTGTTGCAGTCACCGCGGTCACCTTTGTTTTTATAGAGGGTGATGATGTTGGCATCGCGCATGTCCTGGGGTACTGCTCCCTCGTCCCAGCACAGGCATAGCAGTTCATGTAGTGCTGAGAGTATAGCAGGCTTGGCACTCTTGATTATTTCAGGGGTAATGCTGTCCTTCCCAGGGGCTTTTCTGCTGGATAGGGAATCAATGGCATCACTGAGTTCCGATTTGGTTGGCTGTATGTCCAGCTCATCCATGACTGGTAGAGGCTGGGCTGCATTGAGGGCAGTCTCAGTGACAGCATTCTCCCTGGAGTACAGTTCTAGGTAGTGCTCAACCCAGCGGTCCATCTGTTTGCGTTGGTCAGTGATTATGTCCCCCGATTTAGATTTGAGGGGGGTGATCTTCTTGATGGTTGGCCCAAGAGCTCTCTTCATGCCATCATACATTCCTCTGATGTTTCCGGTGTCTGAGGCCAGCTGAATATGACTGCATAGGTGTTGCCAGTAGTCGTTTGCGCAACGCCTAGCTGTTCTTTGTGCAGTACTTCTGGCTGCTTTAAGTGCTGCGGATGTTAAATCGCTGGGGGCTTTCTTGTAGTTCAAAAGTGCAATGCGCTTAGCGGCTATGACAGGTTCCAGCTCTTCATTATGAGATTGAAACCAGTCTGCATTTCTCTTCGCACTTTTGCCGTAGGTGGTCAAAGCTGACTCATAGATGGCGTCTCTGATGTGGGCCCACTTGGTCTCAGCATCCCCTGTGGGAGTGTTTTGAAGGGCTGTTACAAGTGAATTTAGAAATTTTTGTAACAGCTGTGGGTGAGAAATTCTGCTCGTGTTGATGCGCGGGTGGCCCTTCTGCTTGGAATGATGCAACTTCTTTGGTCTGAGTCTAACCTTGCTGCACACCAGGGAGTGGTCGGTGTCGCAGTCCGCACTGTGGAAGCTGCGTGTGATTTGAACACTGTTTAAGGCGGCTCGCCTTGTGACAATGAGGTCTAGCTGGTGCCAACGACGTGATCTTGGGTGCCTCCATGAAACCTGGTGACAGGGTTTAGTGTGAAAGAACGAGTTGGTGATGCAGAGGTTATGATAGGTACACAACTCAAGCAGTCTCTGCCCGTTCTCATTCATCCTTCCAACGCCATAGCGCCCAAGGCAGGAGGGCCATGAGTCATGGTCGGCCCCAACCCTGGCATTAAAGTCCCCCAGCAGGAATAGGTGTTCGGTGTTGGGGATGCTGCTAATGATGTTATGGAGTTGTTCATAGAACTGGTCTTTAGCTTCAGGTGCGGAGCAGAGTGTTGGAGCATAGATGCTGAGTAGGTGTACTGGACCAGAGGTGGTGAGCAGTCGGATGGACAGTATGCGTTCCGAGCCATTTGAGGGAGGCTCTATCATGCTGAGCAAGGAGTTTCTGATGGCGAAGCCCACTCCATGCTGTCTTGGTTCTTCAGGATCCCTGCCCTGCCAGAAGAAGGTGTAGTCTTGCTCTGCTAGAGAGCCACTCGCGGGGAGGCGAGTCTCCTGAAGTGCTGCAATGTCCACATTAAATCTACTGAGCTCGTTGTTAATGATGGCGGTCTTCCGAGAATCGTTGATTTGTGTAAGGTCTTCCGACAGGCCAGGACACATAGTTCTGACGTTCCAGCTTGCAAAGCGAAGGGCTGGTACCTTCTTTCCTTTTTTCATGTTGTTTGGTGCGGTGTATCAGTCCACCTTTCGGGCAATGACCCTGAGCTCCAAGCACCCATTGAAGCAGGCAGACTGTGGCGGGACAGAACCTTATTGACCGGGGGCTGCCCGGTTTGAGGCGGGCGGTAGCTGTCCAGTGAGGTGCAATGACCTCTCCCACCGACAAAGGCAACCCGTGGCGCCCAGTTTCTACGCCAATTTATCTGGACTTATAACCCGTAACTGCTGCCTTCCGTGTTGTTTCAGTCGCTGTGAGGCAACTATGGAGTGACCTCTCCATGGCGCATGCCTGGGCAAATTTATGGAGGTTGAGAGTTGCCCAGTCGTCAAAACCCCCCTCTCGGCCTTTCTGGTGGGGTCCAAAGGAGTGCAGGACACGACGTTTGGCACCAGTATGGCTGCAGGAACTGCCGGAAACATGCCAAAGGTGACACATGACCGCCTACGGGGTTCCGCTCCGGATTTTCTGTTAGGGTTTACTCCCTTAGCCTTGGTCTCTCCCGAGACGCCCACAAGGCAGTGGGGTTGTTGGGGCCCCTACGCAGGTGTAGGATGGTGCCGGTGGGAGGAGGGGATGCAAGGGGGAGGGGTAGAGGGAGGGGGTGGGGAGGGGTGCGGGGTGAAGATGGTGCGAGGGGGGGGCGGGCTGGGACGGGGTTGTGAGGGGGTGAGCTGAGAGGGTGGAGCAGGGAAGGGGACGGGGGTGGGGGGGGTGGAAGGGGGGTAAAGGGGGGGGGAGGGGGGGTGGAATCTGGTGCAGGTAATAAGCCATTTCCTCAGTGCCCACCATCGACGTCCGGAAAGCTCATCCACGTCCTTCGGGAGGTGAAGCATCATTTGGCAGACTTAGAGGTGATTACATTTGCTAAGGGTTTTTTTTTGCAGTGGTTTAAATAAAGGCATGCAGCATTGCCGACAGTGCGCTGCAGATGCTCTCCGAGCCATCTCCCGCGGGCGCTTTGAAGTTGCGGCCGGGGGGGCCGTTCGTGGATGTTTTGGGTGTTCGGGGCACCTTTTCACAGGACTTCTCTCGGGTCCCGCAGCTCCTTCTTCACCTCAATGGACTTACCGCATGCCGTGGCTGCAGACACTCTGGGCGGTGAAGACAGCAGGATCGGAGATTGAAGTATCGGCAGCTGTGCTCGTCAGTTTCATCCGGATCAATTTCATTGAGAAAACAAAGAGCAGGTGTGGCTGGGGGAGGGCAGTGGGCCCAGGTAACATACACTAAACTAACTGTTAACTTTTAGATAGGGCTAAAATGAACTGATTTAAAGAGCCAGGGGAATTTAAACAGTTTAAGAGGGCAGATTGGGGGAGAAAACGTTAGGGATGGGAGCAGATGGCCATGGATAGAGTTGAACAGCAAGGGAGCTTCCAGCCCAGGAGCCATCTTGAAAGGAGTTTTAACTACTAATCACTAATCCACTACTAACCACTAATCCAATAACATAACCACTAATCCACTAACATAACCACTATCCACAAACATAACCACTAATCCACTAACCTAACCACTAATCCAATAACATAACCACGAATCCACTAACCTAACCACTAATCCAATAACATAACCACTAATCCACTAACATAACCACTATCCACAAACATAACCACTAATCCACTAACCTAACCACTAATCCAATAACATAACCACTAATCCACTAACATAACCACTATCCACAAACATAACCACTAATCCACTAACCTAACCACTAATCCAATAACATAACCACTAATCCACTAACATAACCACTATCCACAAACATAACCACTAATCCACTAACCTAACCACTAATCCAATAACATAACCACTAATCCACTAACATAACCACTATCCACAAACATAACCACTAATCCACTAACCTAACCACTAATCCAATAACATAACCACTAATCCACTAACCTAACCACTAATCCAATAACATAACCACTAATCCACTAACATAACCACTATCCACAAACATAGCCACTAATCCACTAACCTTACCACTAATCCAATAACATAACCACTAATCCACTAACATAACCACTATCCACAAACATAGCCACTAATCCACTAACCTTACCAGTAATCCAATAACATAACCACTAATCCACTAACATAACCACTATCCACAAACATAGCCACTAATCCACTAACCTTACCACTAATCCAATAACATAACCACTAATCCACTAACATAACCACTATCCACAAACATAAACACTAATCCACTAACCTAACCACTAATCCAATAACATAACCACTAATCCACTAACATAACCACTATCCACAAACATAACCACTAATCCACTAACCTTACCACTAATCCAATAACATAACCACTAATCCACTAACATAACCACTATCCACAAACATAACCACTAATCCACTAACCTTACCACTAATCCAATAACATAACCACTAATCCACTAACATAACCACTATCCACAAACATAACCACTAATCCACTAACCTAACCACTACTCCAATAACATAACCACTAATTCACTAACATAACCACTATCCACAAACATAACCACTAATCCACTAACCTAACCACTACTCCAATAACATAACCACTAATTCACTAACATAACCACTATCCACAAACATAACCACTAATCCACTAACCTAACCACTACTCCAATAACATAACCACTAATTCACTAACATAACCACTATCCACAAACATAACCACTAATCCACTAACCTAACCACTAATCCAATAACATAACCACTAATCCACTAACATAACCACTATCCACAAACATAACCACTAATCCACTAACCTAACCACTAATCCAATAACATAACCACTAATCCACTAACCTAACCACTAATCCAATAACATAACCACTAATCCACTAACATAACCACTATCCACAAACATAACCACTAATCCACTAACCTTACCACTAATCCAATAACATAACCACTAATTCACTAACATAACCACTATCCACAAACATAACCACTAATCCACTAACCTAACCACTACTCCAATAACATAACCACTAATCCACAAACATAACCACTAATCCACTAACCTAACCACTACTCCAATAACATAACCACTAATCCACAAACATAACCACTAATCCACTAACCTAACCACTACTCCAATAACATAACCACTAATCCACAAACATAACCACTAATCCACTAACCTAACCACTACTCCAATAACATAACCACTAATCCACAAACATAACCACTAATCCACTAACCTAACCACTACTCCAATAACATAACCACTAATCCACAAACATAACCACTAATCCACTAACCTAACCACTACTCCAATAACATAACCACTAATCCACAAACATAACCACTAATCCACTAACCTAACCACTAATCCAATAACATAACCACTAATCCACAAACATAACCACTAATCCACTAACCTAACTACTAATCCAATAACATAACCACTAATCCACTAACCTTACCACTAATCCAATAACATAACCACTAATTCACTAACATAACCACTATCCACAAACATAACCACTAATCCACTAACCTAACCACTACTCCAATAACATAACCACTAATCCACAAACATAACCACTAATCCACTAACCTAACTACTACTCCAATAACATAACCACTAATCCACAAACATAACCACTAATCCACTAACCTAACCACTAATCCAATAACATAACCACTAATCCACAAACATAACCACTAATCCACTAACCTAACCACTACTCCAATAACATAACCACTAATCCACAAACATAACCACTAATCCACTAACCTAACCACTAATCCACTAACCTAACCACTAATCCAATAACATAACCACTAATCCACTAACCTAACCACTATCCACAAACATAACCACTACTCCAATAACATAACCACTAATCCAATAACATAACCACTAATCCACTAACCTTACCACTAATCCACCAACATCACCACTAATCCACAGTGGCGGAATGGTTAGCACCGCAGCCTCACGGCTCCAGGGACCCGGGTTCAATTCTGGGTACTGCCTGTGTGGAGTTTGCAAGTTCTCCCTGTGTCTGCGTGGGTTTTCTCCGGGTGCTCCGGTTTCTTCCCACATGCCAAAGACTTGCAGGGTGATAGGTTAATTGGCCATTATAAATTGCCCCTAGTATAGGTAGGTGGTTGGGAAATATAGGGACAGGTGGGGATGTGGTAGGAATACGGAATTAGGGTAGGATTAGTATAAATGGGTGGTTGATGGTCGGCACAGACTCGGTGGGCCGAAGGGCCTGTTTCAGTGCTGTATCTCTAAACTAAACATCACCACTAATCCACAAACATAACCACTATCCAAAACATAACCATGATCCACTAACATAACCACTTCTTTGGCCTCCTTGTCTCGAGAGACAATGGGTAAACGCCTGGAGGTGGTCAGTGGTTTGTGAAGCAGCGCCTGGAGTGGCTATAAAGGCCAATTCTAGAGTGAGAGACTCTTCCACAGGTGCTGCAGATAAAATTGGTTGTCGGGGCTGTTACACAGTTGGCTCTCCCCTTGTGCTTCTGTCTTTTTTCCTGCCAACTGCTAAGTCTCTTCGACTCGCCACACTTTAGCCCCGCCTTTATGGCTGCCCGCCAGCTCTGGCGATCACTAGCAACTGACTCCCACGACTTGTGGTCAATGTCACAGGACTTCATGTTGCGTTTGCAGACATCTTTAAAGCGGAGACATGGCCGGTGGGTCTGATACCAGTGACGAGCTCGCTGTACAATGTGTCCTTGGGGATCCTGCCATCTTCCATGTGGCTCACATGGCCAAGCCAACTCAAGCGCCGCTGGCTCAGTAGGGTGTATATGCTGGGGATGTTGGCCGCCTCGAGGACATCTGTGTTGGAGATACGGTCCTGCCACCTGATGCCAAGGATTCTCCGCAGGCAGCGAAGATGGAATGAATTGAGACGTCACTCTTGGCTGACATACGTTGTCCAGGCCTCGCTGCCAAAGAGCAAGGTACTGAGGACACAGGCTTGATACACTCGGACATAATCTACAACAGAACCACCATCCACAAACATAACCACCATCCACAAACATAACCACCATGCACAAACATAACGACTAATCCACAAACATGGCCACTAATTCACATTACCACGATTTGGCTGTAAAAGAATTGTTTAATTAGCTGTTTATTAGTGACAGGTAAGTTAATTATGGCATCATTCATTTCAATACAATACAACTTACATTTGACACATTTTCGGTTCTTATTCTAATCTTTCATGTATCAATCTATTTTAATTCATGATAATTGAATATTTCTACGTTGAGATCAATTTTATTAAATCAGTTGCAGCTTATTGCAAGATAATTTAAACTTATGATAATTTAAATTCAATTTCCCTATCTCTCTATGAAAGTACAAGTTGTCTTTAACAAATGCGTCAACATTAACTGCAGGCTGCATATTAAGATTGAATCTCCAATCCACATCAGTTGGGGAATATTTCATCCCAAGTCAATAACATGTTTGGCTGGTTAATGCTGTGTAACCAGTCCCTTGATGTACATTGCAAATGCCTGAGGTAGTTCTTTCAACCGTTGAAGATCATCGCTTACCCTCAGCCCCCAGCCAACATACACAGTGGGACAGGGGGTGGGGAGGGGGGAGGGGGGAGGGGCAGGACAGGGGGGGATGGTGGTGGTGGAATCTGAGATAGTGAATCTGCAACAGCTTTACATTTCTCCACATGCTTATTCCCATTGACTTCCCTAACTCAGGCAGCTAATCAGCAATAAAAACAGAAGGTTTTTCATCAGAACTGGTCGATAGGTTGTCGGATGGGGAGGCAGCGGCAGTCTGGCACAGCAATGGTGGGCGTGGGACTAGGTGGCAGTATTTTTGTGGAATCAGGAGGAACATTCCTGCTGCTTCTGGCTCCACTGAATTCTGAAGTAGAAGAAGTTTTGAGACTATTTTTTGGAGGGCCCTCCACCAGTTATTTCACATTAACAAGTGGTCATGGAGTCAGCAGGAAGTGGTCAATTAAAGTCACCACCACTGGGAGGCTGTTGGCTGGGCACAGTTAGGTATAGAGACGGGAAATTCTCAGGTGGGCAGCAATTTGGAGAGAGAGAAAATCAAGGGCAGAGGAGACATGTACTTTCTGTGTGATGCCCTCAAGCACTTCAGCTCCGCCAGGGCTCACAAAGGGGAAAAAAAAACATTTACCTTGAGGGGCGTCTTCTCTTCATGATAAACTTTGGGCCTGTTTCAGTTACAGTAGCTTCAGTCAAGACCCTCCCCCAATGAGATCACCTTCCACATGCATGGTGTTGGAACTCAGCTCTTCGCCCCACCATCTCCCTTGACTTCTCCACTGCTTCCATGCTGTCAGATAGCTGCCCAATATCCAGTCTTTCATGAGTTGCAATTCCCTCCAGTTAATATTGGCAAGACCAATATTTCCCCCCAGATCAATCTCCTCAGCCTTGCCATTGATTCAAACCACCTTTCCAATAACTAGCTAAGGCTGAACCAGATTGTTTGTAACCCTGATGTCCTATTTGTCCCTGAGCTTGGCTTCCGACCTCATACCTCATATCCTCACCATATAAAGACAGCCTACTTCACTCTCTGTAATATCACATGACTGCACCTTGACCTCACTGTTGAAACCTTCACCTTGGCCTTTTTTCACCATCAGACAATTCCAAACCTCTCCTGCTCATTCTCTTACCCTCCACTCTCCATAAACATCTGCCAATCCAAAACACTGCTGCCCCTATCCCACACCAAGTCCTGTGCTCACTGACCTACAATGGTTCCAAGTCACCCTAATGACTTCACATTCTCATCCTTGTGTCATTTCTTCATCTGTCACTTTTTTTGTAACCTCCTGTATCTTTACACCACTACAACTCCCAGAACTTCTCCTTCCTCTAACTCTTGTGAATTCCTCCCTCTCTTCACTCCACCATTGGCTGCCATGCTTTAAGGTATCCAGGCCCTGATCTTACCCCTGAGGTGCATTCCGGGGGGGATGAATCTAGGAGCCTGAAACCTGGAATTATCAATTTCCCTGACCTCTTGCAGTATTGAACTGGAAGATGTCTTTTACTATTTTTTTGTAGGTTTCTTGTCTACAGTCGGCCTGATTGACAGCCTGATTGACAAGTAGATTGACAGTCTGACAATAAGATTGACAAGCTTAGTGATAGACTGGAGACCCATCAGGTGTGGAATCCTACAACACAAGGCTACTGCTAAGCTAGTGGGAGGGTGGGAGAGATTTGGAGTACAGGGTGGTCGGGGTACTCCGATTGTGGGCGTGGGGCAGATGGCGGTTGGGAGGAGTCCCATTGCAGTGGAGGCGACCAGACAGACTGCGGGAGTTGCAGGGTGGTTTCTGGGTAGCTTGTTGGGTGTGGAGGAAACACTCCTGTAAAGGCTGTTAGCTTGCGGATTCAGCCCTTTTCACCACCTCTCACCTGCCGGGTTTCCCAAGACCAGGTAACTTGGCTGATATGAGTTAAAATGAAGTCACTCAGCCTCATTAATATATTTAAATGACCAACGCACCTGCAGAGAGCTGATTGGTCGTTGCTCCTCATCCCACCTCCTTTGAAATCAGAAAGGGGCACATTTGAGGTGGCTTGGGTTTCTGTTTCACATTTTTAACTTTTTATCCTCTCACCCAAACTAAACCCACTCAGTTCTGGGGATTATGTTTATCCTGTAATCTCCAAACTCAAATTTACTCCCTAATTCCTCTGTCTCTTCAGCACCTTCTCCCTCTTTAAGACCCTCCTTACAACCCAGTTCTTTGACCAAGTTTTCAGCCACCCCACCTAATACTTCCTCCTTCAGTTTGGTAACTTTTTAAAAAAATATTTCTCTGTGCTGTTTTTATTCAAATTGTTGTTGTTAATAATAAATAGAATAATATTTTGATTCATATGCTCCTTGTCTCAAAATGCCTTTCACACAATGAAAGGCTTTTTGAAGTATACTTACTGTTATTTTACAAGCTAAATTTATTGAAAGTCAAGGAACACTGGGTTGCTTTGCCAATATTTGATTCAGGTCCTTTTAATATTATGGAACCGGGAAGTGTAAATGAAGAGTGTCGTGTGCAATTCGGAGATTCTGCTGTTTAACGTTCAATGGCAGATATCACACGTACCTCGATGTGAATTTTGAAGGAAGGTAATAATCTTAAAGAATGGATTTTAATTGAAAACAGCAAAACCTAATGGAAGTATAGATGATAGGTTTATTACTGTTTAATTTTTTTATTATTTTCAATTATGTAAGATAGATATGTTCAATTAAAAGGAGAAGCAATCAGACTTGGATGAAAAGATGTCACACTCCTCCATAAGGCTTCAAATTACATTCACTGGGGAAGCAATTGAAGGTTATCTTACTGATTGAGCTTAAAAACCAAATTGAAAGAAAAACATTAGTGTGGGAAGAGAAATTTAGTAATTTTTCTACGCTGCACATTTTATGAGGGTCATTTAAGTAACATGAGTGAAGCTGCTTATTGTCTTTAGGTTGTTTTGTACCTGCCAGTATTTAGGTTTAATGCATCTAGGCTGTGTTTTTATGTTATATCTCACCATGTAAAATAGCCTCTGCGTGATCTGTACTATTCAATGTAATTATATCTTAACATTTGGTTAATGGTTCTTTAAAACAGTGCAAGACCTTCTGTTAATAATAATGTCTACTTATCATTGGTTTGACTGAGATTTATTAAAATTTTTTAAAAATGTAATATGAAGTAAAATTTTGAGATGGTCTATCTAGCATTTGGCAGTTCTTCAGGAATGCAGATTGATTTTCATAGTCATAGAGTCATAGAGTTATACAGCACAGAAACAGGCCCTTCGGCCCATCGTGTCTGTGCCGGCCATCAAGCACCTATCTATTCTAATCCCATTTTCCAGCACTTGGACCATAGCCTTGTGTGCTATGGCGTTTCAAGTGCTCATCTAAATACTTCTTAAATGTTGTGAGGGTTCCTGCCTCTACCACCCCTTCAGGCAGTGTGTTCCAGATTCCAACCACCCGCTGGATGAAAAAATGTTTCCACAAATCCTGCCTAAACCTTCTGCCCCTTACCCTAAATCTATGCCCCCTGGTTCTTGACCCCTCTGCTAAGGGAAAAAGTTTCTTCCTTTCTAATCTATCAATGCCCCTCATAATCTTGTACACATCAATCATGTCCCCCCTCAGCCTTCTCTGCTCCAAGGAAAACAACTCTAGCCTTTTCAGTCTATCTTCATAGCTGAAATGCTCCAGCCCAGGCAACATCCTGGTAAATCTGCTCTGCACCCTCTCCAGTGCAATCACATCCTTCCTATAGTGTGGTGCCCAGAACTGTACACAGTACTCCAGCTGTGGCTCAATGCAAAGGGATCAGATGGGGAAGAATTTGTTAAGTGTGTCCAGGATAGTTTTCTGAAGCAGTATGTGGATGGCCATACTACAGAAGGGGCTACACTCGACCTCCTCTTAGGAAATGAGGATGGGCAGGTGGTTGATGTGTCAGTGGGGGAGCACATTGGGACCAGTGACCATAACTCTATTAGCTTCAAGATAGTTATGGAAAAGGATAGGACTGGTCCTCAGGTTGAAGTCCTAAATTGGGAGAAGGCTAATTTCGATGGCATCAGACAGGAACTCTCAAAAGTTTAATGGGAGAGGCTGTTTACAGGTAAAGGGACGTCTGGCAAGTGGGAGGCTTTTGAAAGTGAGATAGGAAGAGTTCAGGGCCGGCAAGTTCCTGTTAGATGGAAGGGCAAGGCTGGCAAGTTTAGGGAACCTTGGTTGACGAGGGATATTGAGGGTCTGGTCAGGACAAAGAAGGAGGCATATGTCAGGTATAGGCAGCTAGGATCGAGCGAGTCCCTCGAGGAGTATAGCGGATGTAGGACCGCACTTAAGAAGGAAATTAGGAGGGTGAAAAAGGGCCATGAGATTTCCCTGGCAGATAAAATAAAGGAGAATCCTAAAAGATTCGATAAGTATATTAAGAGTAAAAGGGTAGCTCGGGAGAGAGTAGGTCCCCTTAAGGATCAGTGTGGTAATCTATGTGTGGAGCCACGGGAAATAGGCGAGGTCTTAAATGAATATTTCTCATCCGTATTTACCGTGGAGAAGGTCATGGAAGCTAGTGAGTTCAAGGGAGGGAACAGCGATATCCTGGAGCATATCAACATTACAAAGGAGGAGGTGTTGGAGGTATTGAAGCACATTAAGGTGGATAAATCCCCAGGGCCTGACCAGGTGTATCCTAGGATGCTATAGGAAGCAAGGGAGGAGATTGCTGGGGCCCTGGCAGAGATTTTTGCATCATCGTTAGCCACTGGTGAGGTACCGGAAGGCTGGAGGATAGCTAATGTTGTGCCTTTATTTAAGAAGGGCAGCAGGGATAAGCCAGGGACCTACAGACCGGTGAGCCTTACATCAGTGGTGGGAAAGTTATTGGAAGGGATTCTGAGAGACAGGATTTATATGCATCTGGAAAGGCATGGTCTGATTAGGGATAGTCAGCATGGCTTTGTGTGTGGGAAATCATGTCTCACGAATTTGATTGAGGTTTTTGAGGAGGTGACCAACAGGATTGATGAGGACAGGGCGATGGATGTTGTCTACATGGACTTTAGCAAGGCCTTTGACAAGGTCCCGCATGGTAGGCTGGTCCAGAAGGTTCGAACACATGGGATCCAGGGTGAGCTAGCAAATTGGATACACAATTGGCTTCGTGATAGGAGGCAGAGGGTGGTAGTGGAGGGTTGTTTTTCAGATTGGAAGCCGGTGACCAGTGGTGTGCCGCAGGGATCGGTACTGGGCCCCTTGTTGTTTGTCATATATATTAATGACTTGGATGTGAATGTAAAGGGCATGATTAGTAAGTTTGCAGATGACACCAAAATTGGTGGTATAGTGGACAGTGAAAAAGGTTGTCTAAGGTTACAACAGAATATAGATCAACTGGGAAAGTTGGCAAGGGAGTGGCAAATGGAATTTAATGCAGACAAGTGTGAAGTGATGCATTTTGGGAAGCTAAACCAGAGCAGGACATATACAGTGAATGGCAGGGCCCTGGGGAGTGTTCTTGAGCAGAGAGACCTTGGGGTGCAAGACCTTGGGGTGAAAGTGGCAACACAGGTAGACAGGGTGGTAAAGGTGGTGTATGGCATGCTTGCGTTCATCGGCCGAGGCATTGAGTACAAGAGTTGGGACGTCATGTTACAGTTGTGCATAACGTTGGTTAGGCCGCATTTGGAGTACTGTGTGCAGTTCTGGTCACCGCACTACAGGAAAGATGTGATTAAGCTCGAGAGGGTGCAGAAAAGATTCACAAGGATGTTGCCTGGTTTGGAGGGATTGAGTTATAAAGAGAGATTGGATAGGCTGGGTCTGTTTTCCCTGGAGCGCAGGAGGCTGAGAGGGGACATGATAGAGGTTTATAAAATTATAAGAGGCATAGATAGGGTAGATAGCCAGAGTCTGTTTCCCATGGTAGGGGTGACTAAAACGAGAGGGCATAGATTTAAGGTGAGAGGGAGGAGGTTTAAAGGGGATCAAAGAGGTAAATTTTTCACACAAAGAATAGTGGGTATCTGGAATGAGCTGCCAGAGGAGGTGGTGGAGGCAGGAACAGTAGCAACATTTAAGAGGCATCTGGACAGGTACTTGAATGAGCAAGGCATAGAGGGATATGGAATTAATGCAGGCAGGTGGGATTAGTATAGATAGGCATTATGGTCAGCATGGACGCGGTGGGCCGAAGGGCCTGTTTCTATGCTGTACAACTCTATGACTCTAAAGAATGGCCCTGAAGGGGTCAAAGACAGAATCTATTTGGTTGGAGTTAAGAAACAATAAAGGAGCTATTTGGCTACTGGGTGTATTTTAAAGTCCATCCAATAGGGAAGGAGATAGAAGAGCTGATTTGCAGGGAAATTACTGAGGTGCAAGAATTATAGAACATGATAATGGGAGACTTTAACTACCCCAACATTAAATGAAGCAGTGATTATGTTAAGGGCAGAGAAAGGGAGGAATTTCTGAAGTTTGTTCAGCAAAATTTTTCTGACCTGTATGTTTCGTGCCCAATGAGGAAGAAGGTTATTCCTGGATCCAGTCCTGGGAAATGAACTGGGTCAAGTGGAGAATGTTACAGTGGGGAGAACCTCAGGAAAAGTGATCATAGTTTCCTCAGGTTTAGATTAGTTATGGAGGAGAACAGTGAGAAATCCAGAATAAAAATGTTTAACTAGCAAATTGGGGAGTGATCTGGCCCAGGTAAATTGGAGTCAAAGACAGGCAGGCTGAAATGTAATGGAGCGAGGGACAGCCTTTAAAGAGGAAATGGTTCAGGTGCAGTCTAGGTACATTCCCATAGGGGGAAAGGGAGGGCAACTAATGCCAGAGCTCCCTGATGAATGAGTTAGAGAGTAAGATTAAACAGAAAAAGAGAGTGTATGGCAGATGTCAGCTTGATAATGCATGGGAGAAGTAGGCTGAATATAAAAAATAGAGAAGTGGAAAAGGAACTAAGAGGGACAAAAAGACAATATGAGAATAGATTGGCAGCTAACATAAATGGGAATCTAAGGGTCTTCTATAGGCCTATTACCAATGAAAAGATTGTCAGAGGATCACTGGGTTGATTAGGGACCAAAATGGAGATCAATTGGTGGAGACAGAAGGCATGACTGAGATACTGAATGAATACTTCACATCAGCGTTTGTCAAGGAAAAGGGCATTTCCAAAGCTGTGGTAAACAAATAGGTTCCCTGGAATTTGCACGAGATAAAAATCGATGAAGAGGAGGTACTTCAAAGGCTGGCAGTACTTAAAGTGGATAATTCACCCATTCCAGATAGGATGCATTTGAGGATACTGAGGGAAGTAAAGGTGGAAATTGCAAAGGTATTGGCCATAATTTTCCAATCCTTCTTAGATACAGGACTGGAGAAATGGAAATACTACACCTTTATTCAAACAATGTGAGAGGGATAATCCTGGCAATCACAGACCAGTCAGTTTAACATTAGTGGTGGGGAAGCTTTTAGAAACAGTAACCCTGGAGAGAAGAAGTAACAGCCACTTGGACTAATAAAGGACAGCCAGGATGGATTTGTGAAGGGCAAATTGTGTTTGAGTGACTTGAGTTTTTTGATGAAGTAACAGAGAGGATGGATGAGGGCAGTGCAGTTCATGCTGTGTATATGGACTTTCAAAAGGTTTTTGAAAAATACCACATATTAGGCTTATTAGCTAAAATTGAAGCCCATGGGATAAACAAGGCAGTAGCAGCATGAGTACAGAATTGGCTAAGGGACAGAAAACTGAGAGTTGTGGTGAATGGCTGTTTTTTGGACTGGAGGGAGGTGTACAATGGAGTTCCCCAGGGTTCAGTGCTAGGAACGCTGCTTTTTTGATACCCATGAATGACTTGGACTCGGGGTACAGGGCACAATTTTGAATTTTGCAGATGAGATGAATCTTGGAAATGTAGTGAACAGTGAGGAAGATAGTAATAGATTCAAGAGGACAGAGACAGGCTGTTGGAATGGGCCGATGCATGGCAGATGAAATTTAATGCAGAAAAGTGTGTGGTGATACATTTTGGTTGGAAGAATGAGGAGAGACAATACAAGCTAAATGGGACAATTTTAAAGGGGGTGTAAGAACAGAGAGTAAGACTTGGGGGTGTTTGCACACAAATCTTTGAAGGTGTCAGGACAGGTTAACAAAGCATTTAATAAAGCATATGGGATCCTGGGCTTTATACATAGAGGCCTAGAGTGGGATTTTTATTCAGACGTGAGGGCGAGAAAGGGGGCGGAGGATGCTTAAACCCAGCCCTCGGGTCAGCGTGCAGTTTCTCGATGCGAAACCGGCACGTTCTGAGTTTAAAAGTCGTGCTGGGAGCTGGAAGAGGAATCCTGCCCACTCTGTGCAAATGGCCACTTAATCCATTACTGAGCTTGTTGTCAGCTCGTTAAAGGGCCAGTTTAAGATTTTGTTTCTTAGATGCGTGTTCGACGCAGCATCAGAACCAAGGCAGGGAGGAGGAGATGGTGGCAGAGCGGGGAGTGAGCTGGGTCAGTGGGACTGAAGCACGAGGCAGTATTGAAGAGAGAAGGTTCAGAGACGGCCCTCATTCACAGATAATCAGTTGTATTCAGGCAGAAGAATTATCTTTCATATCTCTGCACTCTTGACAAGGGCATTTTGGGGAGACTAGAATTTATTGGCAGAAGTAGATAGGAGTGGGGTATGCAGGGGGATCAGGTCCTTCTGCTAACAGGTCTCATAGGTTCATCACTGTTGGGGGGGTGCAGTTCAGACTGTCCCATTGCCAACGAAGGAAGGGCATTAGAGGAAATGGGATCAAACTTCTCCAAGCTTGTTCCAACCAGTGAGGAGGAGCAGCATCTGCTGAAGCAGAGGCCGATCCCTGGGCAATGAGGGCAAAGGGCTGAGGAAGGAGGGGCAGGAAGGCTCCAGACTCCCCACTTTACACAATCCCCACCAGCTCACTCCATCGTCCTGCCAGCCCTCACATCCCATTCTCCTGCATCTCGCCAACATGAAATGGAAACACACAAGTCAGCCATAGTGCAAAAATTTCCCACTGCTTTATCACTTAACATGTCACTATTATTTACATCAGAAACACCCAAGTGATCCACACAGTAACATAACCGACACAGTGGCCTGCGTTCACGGCCACTCCTATGAGGTGTTTCCCCTGTGGTTGAGGATGAGGTGGAGGCAGACTGCTCGCTAGTGCCTGTCTGGGACTGAGATGTCCATGTCAGTCAGCCTCAGCGTGGAGATGCTGGGGGCAGGGGGCCTCCAAAGGCTGCTGCACCGGCAGCGCTGTGTGGGCAACCTCTGTCACAGGGCGTGACGCCACAGATGCTTCACCCGTCCGAGGGGCCATGGACGTGGATGATGACGATGAAGCCCTTAAGGGGTGGCTCCCTCATCGCCAGCTGTTGCCTCCTCAGCACTTTCTTGGTGCCCTTGATCGCTGGAGGGAACCATCGGGGGCGCAGCTGGCATCCACTCCATGCTTCATTGCGCCATTTGCAATACTGAACAGTCAATGTTACAGATTGCAGCATGCATTCCATGCATGGCAGTGCTCTGTTCCTGCATCCACTCAGTGATGCTGCATGGGCTCTCCATGAGGTTGGCCACTCTCTCAATAGAGGAGCTCATGTGCTCAAAGCACTGAGACATTGTGAAGAACATGAGATGAATGGACTCCTCCATTCTCATCCCATGACTCTGCAGTGCCTCTGGTAACTGACATGTGGGCACACATTTCACACTGGTTCTCCAGGTAGGGCCACCTGTTTTATGACTCCAGAGGCTCTGCATCTCTACCCTGCATCTGTCCTCCATCCTCTGAGGGGGACTGGTTATAGCTGACTCTGCCTCCCCTGTTCCTTCTGTCTGATGTGATGTATGCTTCACCCAATGCCACCATTTCTAATACCGCACAAAGACCCACTGAGATGCAGGTACCTGTGCCAGTACAGGCGCTGAGGTGTCTTCCTCCTCTGACATTTCAGGAACTTGTTGTCATAGTGTGGACCCCTGCCCCTCTTGCCTGGCCCTGTGGGAGACATAGGAAAAGATGGTGAAGAGAGATCGGGGCAGTCAACAGATACCTGCTGCTTAAAATAATGAGATGGCAGCTTCTGCATTGACAGCTCGTTATATGGGAAACATTGCCATGCATCCCCTGCCCATGGCAGACCCCCGTTTCTCTGTCTCCAGCATCCCTGTGGCTTGACCCTGGCCACATCAAGGGCCAGCTCCTCAACGTGCACCAGTACTGTCCATTGGAACACTGCACCGTCCAGGTGTGCCCTCTCATTCTCCCTGGCATTCAACTCCCATTTGGCCAGAAAGATAATGTAAAATTCCATCAGGTCTATGCCTCTCTCCCCCACCACTGCCAGCTTTCCATTCGCACACACTGCTGTAGTCTGCACTCCAGCCTCCTGTCCAACAGCACCAGGGTTCTAACCTATACTTCTGAGTCATCAAGGCTGCTTAGCACCATCTCTCCCATGGTCAGGAGAATTCTATGCTCCCTCAGGATGCTCCTCTCTTTTGCATTCTGGTGACTGGTGACTAGGAGGCATGCCATCTGGGTCTATCTTTGGACTCACCTTTCCAGACCTAATCAGGTCACTGAAATGTTTCATGCTCTGCACCCAGTTCCTCCTCACTACTCCTCTGCTACTGACCTCATAAGCCACTTCCAGCCATGCCCTCTTCGTGAGCCTTGCAGACTTTCCATTGCTACCAGCAGGGAACAGGATGTTTCAGCCTCCAGCAGCAGCTCCACTGAGACATCAGAAAAATGGGGTGTTTCCCTGGCTCAGGTGTCCTCACTACCCACTGCCCTCTGCTCACATCCTCCTTGCCTCATGGGGAAGAATAGCAAATGCAAAAATCGGGCCCACCTCTGCTGCCTGCTTCCCACTGATTGGATGGTAAACACGACTCTGGGCCAGTTAAGTGATTAGCTAATTATGCTCGCAACGCTTTCACTTTGCCACAGCAGTGCAGGGTCAAGACCCGGAAGTCATCACGACCTCGGGGTTCCGACCCCTGAATTGAAATCCTGCCCCTGGAGTATAAAAGCCACAAAGTTATGCTAAACTGATCTAAAACACTGCAGCCCCAGCAGGTATATTGTGTCTCAATTCTGGGCCCCACACTTTAGGAAGGAAGTGAAAGCTATAGAGACAATACAGAAAAGATTTACTAGAACGGTTTCTGGGATGAGGGATTACAGTTACACAGATAGACTGGAGAAGCTGGGGTTGTTCTCCTTAGAACACAGAAGGCTAAGAGGAGAATTGATAGAGGTGTTTAAAATAATGAAGGGTTTAAATAGAGTCAATAAAAAGAAATGTTTCCAATGGCTAAAGGGTCAATAACCAGAGGGCACAGATTTAAGGTGATTGATAAAAGAACCAGAGGCGACATGAAGATTTTTTTAAAACGAGTGGTTAGGATGTGGAATGTGCAGCCTGATTGGGAGGTGAAAACCATTTCAATAATATCCTTCAAAAGTGAATTGGATAAATACTTAAAGCAGGAAATATTGCAGGGATCTGGGGAGAGGGACTAACTGGATTGATCTTTAAAAGATCCAGCAGCTTGATGGACCAAATGGCCTCCTCCTGTTCTGTACTATTCTGTGGTTCAACAATTTTATGACAGGGTGTGAACTGGGCTTGACCTCCTGCAGTCCTGACCTTTGATCATAAGTTGTCTGTGAATTTCTCCTACAAGAAAGACAGTGGCCAGGATTTTATCTGGACGACGGGGGTCTTGACCTCCGGCAAAAGCACCGGCGAGAACTCTGTGTCACCCATTCTGTGGGAGGCCCAAGTGCCAATTAGGCACTTAACTGGACAGTGGTGGCCCTTCCACCGGATCAGAGGGCAGCAGCTCTTCAAATGAGCTTTGGCACTGCGGAGACAGTGGCTGCTGTCGGTGCAGCATCCACCCGAGGCTGAGTAGCGGTGCTGGACCCAGGCCACAGGTAGGCCAGGGCAGGAGGGTTCTTGCAGGGCGGGGTCACGGGGAGTGGGTGTAGGGGGGGTCGGCAGCGTGGACAGGGGCTCTCAGCGGACCCTTTGCTGATACCGGGTCCCTCGTTCAGGCTCTAAGTGCCTTTTAGCAATGGACATCACCCCACGCCCCACCTCCCCCCTTGGCGGCAAGCACCTTCATGGTTTATCTTGCCTTGATCCCTGTGCAATGGCAGGGCCACCCACTGCTCAACTAATTCTGGTAGTGGCAGGACGAGTCCCTTATTTGAACATTAATTGCCCATCAATCGGCAGCAGAGCGGGAAGTCTGTTCACAGGTTTTCCTGCCCCAGACATAATTTTGACGGAGGAAGGAAGGTGGTGGGGGCCCTGTCCCCACCCCCTGCCACCATTCTACCCGGTTACATGCTCTCCCCGTCTCCAACCCCACGGTGGGGGAGAGCATAACATTCGCCCCATGCTGTGTCAGTGACAGTCTGGTGAGGTGTTTAAAGAACCTGTCTGTCATGATCAAAAAGTTTGTATATAGTGTGTAATATATGAAGTATAGAAGTGAGGGCTGAAATAGTGGTGAGAGCAGAAGATGCAGAGTATGTAACTGGAGGAGAAGAGATGGAGTGAAGTATGTTGCTGTGATTTTTGGAGAGTGAAGGGATGACAAGGGGAGAGTTGTGAGCAATGAGGTGGCAAGTGGTGGAGGGATGAGGAGAGAAAAGAGAGCAGTGACTTCTTAACTTTAACTACTCTGGTGAGGCTGTTGCACTTTTTCTGCAATGGAGCCATGTCTTAGGAGTTCAGTTCCTGGCATTGACCTCCTCAGCGACCTTTTCCCACATGATATACCTCATCAGCCGCTTGAGGAAACAGGATGTCCCTCATCAGCCCTTTTACTGTTGATACGCCTCTTGAAGACCTTTGAATTCCCTTTTACGGTCGGCACCAATCTATTCTTGTGCCCCCTCTTTGTCCCTCTTATTTTCTTTGTTGCTTAGGGCAGCACAGTGGTGCAGTGGTTAGCACCACAGCCTCACAGCTCCAGTGACCTGGGTTCGATTCTGGGTACTGCCTGTGCGGAGTTTGCAAGTTCTCCTTGTGACCGCGTGCGTTTTTGCCTGGTGCTCCGGTTTCCTCCCACAGCCAAAGACGTGCAGGTTGATAGGTAAATTGGCCATTATAAATTGCCCCTAGTATAGGTAGGTGGTAGGAGAATTGTGGGGATGTGATATGGGATTAATGTAGGATTAGTATAAATGGGTGGTTGATGGTCGGCACAGACTTGAAGGGCCTGTTTCAGTGCTGTATCACTAAATAAATTGTCCTCCTTATGGTTTAGATTCTGTCTGATTCTCATTTGTATTATCAAGCTGGCATCTGTCCTATACCCCCTTTTTACTGCTTTAACTTACTCTCTAACTCCTCTATCATCAGGGAGCTCTGGCATTGGTTGTCCTCAGTTTCCTTCTTGTAGGAATTTACCTCAATTGTATCCAAATCATCTCCTCTTTAAAGATCACTGCCTGGACCAGGGTTCCTAAAACAGCATCAGAGTGCCTGGGGGCATGATCTGCTGGACGTGCAGCCATTTCTTTCCACAGCAGTATTCTCTCCTGTCTGCAGCCAAAGAGCAACTGCCCTTTAAGTGACATCAGTCAAACCTGTAATTCTCTCCCAAACAGGCACACAGCCAATGAATCGCATGGGCAGGCTGAGCTGCATGTCTGAGTTCTGACAATGAGCAGATTCCTGCAGACACATGAACAGGCGTGTGTAGAGCGTGCCCAGCCCTCCGTGTGACTATTACAGATGCGACTGAATTGCAAGGCTGGGATGTGTCACCAGTGAATCCTTGGGAGAGATCCAAAACTCAAGCCATTGTTATGAGTGAGTGATCAAGTATTCAAATCACACCATTGTCAGAGAGGTAACTTACTTCCTCTGTGAATTAAATAAATGTATAAGGATGGAATCATTGCATAGTGTTTCAGTGCACTCATTCGCTCGGCTGTTTTTGGCTATTACCTGTGAGAATGATGAGTTGCTTGGCCATTTTAATAATGTTTACTCCCTTATGAAGCAAATTCCCTTGGCTCTCTGGGCAATGCTTCACAGAACAGGTCAGCTCGTTGCCTTCCTTCCCAACTGCTGGATAGATATAAGGAAGTGACAGACTGATGAGGAAAGACAGAACAGGGAAAAGAATATTGAATAAAAGCCCTTTGAGGCTACATGAAAGCATAAAAAAAGCAAAATATAATTTATTCACTTTTGACTTTCAATGTGTGCAGCATGTAATCCTGTTTTCACTTATTGAGATCATTTTACATAGGTACTAATAGATTTAAATCTTAATATTAGGACTCTGCATTTGAACTGTGAATGATTGCCATGGGGTACTTTATAAAGTTATTTTATAGTCCCTTGCAAAAGTAGAGCTCCTTGTCGTGGACTCAGGTGTAATGAACAAAAGCAAAATACTGCAGATGCTGGAAACCTGAAACAAATAAACAGAAAATGCTGGAACCACACAAAGGGCTGAATTTTTCCAGCCCATTGGGGCCAGACTGGGAGCGGTGAGTGTTGGCAATATGGCAGGAGAAGGCATCAGGAGGGGAGCCCGACATCATCCTGCCACCATGGCATGTTGCCAGCAGTGGGACCTTTGGCAGCATGGCCATTGCCATGGCCCATTTAAGGGCCATCTCCCACCCCCCCCACAGGCATTTTGCCCACGTCGGGAGAGCCTGCCACTGCATGAAGAGGCCACCACGTAAACCCTGGTTGGTTCTGGGGGTGGGATGTGCAGCCATCCTTGATGTGCGGTCCATTGCCCACAGAAGGGCCCCCCAGCTGCAATGGCCAACAACGCGCCCAGGGTGCCAACCCCGGAACAACCCCTCCCCACCCCCGATCGCTGGGGCCTGCCTGCCTGACCCTGGCTTCCCCAAAATAACTCACCTCTCTTTGAGTGCGCTCCACTGGCCACCACTAGCAGTGGGGTTGCTGAGCTGTCAGCCCTCTGATTGGGCTGGCAGCTATTTCAGACGGGTTGGTGTCCCTGGTGGTGGCTTGTCCCAGGGATCTGCTGCCTGCTGGATCAGTGTTGCCTCCCGCTTTTGGCTCTGGTGGCAAGACTTCAATGTCCCACAAAAAATATGGCCTAGAAGGTCAGGCAGCATCTGAGAGAGAAACAAAGTTAACAATCTGAATGTTCTGGTCAGCAGTGAAGGAACAATGTTCACCAGTTATTACACTTGCAGCTGCCCCTAGACTTTTCATAGGCTTTTCAGCAACAACTGACAGTAAAGAGAGAGCCATTTCAGCCCAGTGCCCTCTACCCAGTGTGTATGAATAGAACAAACAGCAGTGCATCTCTTCAACCATTCATGAGTTCTGATGAAAGGTCACAGACCTGAAACTGTTTCTCTCTCCACAGATGCTGCCAGACCTGCTGAGTATTTCCAGCCCTTTCTATTTTTATTATATATTGAAGAATCCCTACTGAACCAGGAAGTATAAATTATCATATTTAATTCAATGTAAAATCATGTGCAGAAAGTGAAATAAAGTGAGGGAAAGAAAGAGGGGACCGAGAGAGTGGTAACAGAAACAGAAAGAAAAAGTTGAAAAAAATGTATTTTTTAAATTAGGGTGGCACAGTGGCGCAGTGGTTAGCACTGCAGCCTCACAGCTCCAGTGACCCGGGTTTAGTTCTGGGTACTGCCTGTGCGGTGTTTGTAGGTTCTCCCTGTGAGCGCGTGGATTTCTGCTGGGTGCTCTGGTTTCCTCCCACAGCCAAAGACTTGCAGGTTGATAGGTAAATTGGCCATTGTAAATTGCCCCCAGTGTAGGTAGTAGGAGAATGGTAGGAAATATGGGATTAATGTAGGATTAGTATAAATGGATGGTTGTTGGTTGGCACAGACTTGGTGGGCTGAAGAGCCTGTTTCAGTGCTGTATCCCTCTATGACATCCACTGCACTACACTTCTTGGGTCTGGTGCAATGGTTAGCACCGCAGCCTCACAGCTCCAGAGACCCGGGTTTGATTCTGGGTACTGCCTGTGCGGAGTTTGCAAGTTCTCCCTGTTACCGCGTGGGTTTTCGTCGGGTGCTCCGGTTTCCTCCCACAGTCAAAGACTTGCAAGTTGATAAGTAAATTGGCCATTGTAAAAAGATTGCCCCAAATGTAGGTAGGGGAATTGAGGAGATGTGGTAGGAATATGGGGTTAATGTAGGATTAGTACAAATGGGTGGTTGATGGTCAGCACAGACTCAATGGGCCGAAGGGCCTGTTTCAGTGCTGTATCAATAAATAAATAAAAATATTGCCAACAAAAATTAAAATGTCAAGGAATGGAACTCCACACTTGAAGTTAATATTCAGTGACAGAGATGTTAGAGTCATAGAGTGATACAGCACATAGAGTGATACGGCACAAAGAGTGATACAGCACATAGAGTGACACGGCACATAGAGTGATACGGCACATAGAGAGATACAGCACATAGAGAGATACAGCACATAGAGTGATACGGCACATAGAGAGATACGGCACATAGAGTGATACGGCACATAGAGTGATACGGCACATAGAGTGATACGGCACAAAGAGAGATACAGCACATAGAGAGATACAGCACATAGAGTGATACGGCACATAGAGTGATACAGCACATAGAGTGATACGGCACATAGAGTGATACAGCACATAGAGTGATACGGCACATAGAGTGATACAGCACATAGAGTGATACGGCACATAGAGTGATACGGCACATAGAGTGATACGGCACATAGAGTGATACGGCACAAAGAGAGATACAGCACATAGAGTGATACGGCACATAGAGTGATACGGCACATAGAGTGATACAGCACATAGAGTGATACAGCACATAGAGAGATACAGCACATAGAGAGATACAGCACATAGAGTGATACGGCACATAGAGTGATACAGCACATAGAGTGATACGGCACATAGAGAGATACAGCACATAGAGAGATACAGCACATAGAGTGATACAGCACATAGAGTGACACGGCACATAGAGTGATACGGCACATAGAGAGATACAGCACATAGAGTGATACGGCACATAGAGAGATACAGCACATAGAGTGATACGGCACATAGAGTGATACGGCACATAGAGAGATACAGCACATAGAGTGATACGGCACATAGAGAGATACAGCACATAGAGTGACACGGCACATAGAGTGATACGGCACATAGAGAGATACAGCACATAGAGTGATACGGCACATAGAGAGATACAGCACATAGAGTGATACGGCACATAGAGTGACACGGCACATAGAGTGATACGGCACATAGAGTGACACGGCACATAGAGAGATACAACACATAGAGTGATACAGCACAAAGAGTGATACAGCACATAGAGTGATACAGCACAAAGAGTGATACGGCACATAGAGTGACACAGCACAAAGAGTGATACAGCACATAGAGTGACACAGCACAAAGAGTGATACAGCACATAGAGTGACACGGCACATAGAGTGACACGGCACAGAGAGTGATACGGCACATAGAGTGACACGGCACATAGAGTGATACGGCACATAGAGAGATACAGCACATAGAGAGATACAGCACATAGAGTGATACGGCACATAGAGAGATACGGCACATAGAGTGATACGGCACATAGAGTGATACGGCACAAAGAGAGATACAGCACATAGAGTGATACGGCACATAGAGAGATACAGCACATAGAGTGATACGGCACATAGAGTGATACAGCACATAGAGTGATACAGCACATAGAGAGATACAGCACATAGAGAGATACAGCACATAGAGTGATACGGCACATAGAGTGATACAGCACATAGAGTGATACAGCACATAGAGTGATACAGCACAGAGAGAGATACAGCACATAGAGTGATACAGCACATAGAGTGACACGGCACATAGAGTGATACGGCACATAGAGAGATACAGCACATAGAGTGATACGGCACATAGAGAGATACAGCACATAGAGTGATACGGCACATAGAGTGACACGGCACATAGAGTGACACAGCACAAAGAGTGATACAGCACAAAGAGTGATACAGCACATAGAGTGATACAGCACAAAGAGTGATACGGCACATAGAGTGACACAGCACAAAGAGTGATACAGCACAAAGAGTGATACAGCACAAAGAGTGATACGGCACATAGAGTGATACGGCACATAGAGTGACACGGCACATAGAGAGATACAGCACATAGAGTGATACAGCACAAAGAGTGATACAGCACATAGAGTGATACAGCACAAAGAGTGATACGGCACATAGAGTGACACAGCACAAAGAGTGATACAGCACATAGAGTGACACAGCACAAAGAGTGATACAGCACATAGAGTGACACGGCACATAGAGTGACACGGCACAGAGAGTGATACGGCACATAGAGTGACACGGCACATAGAGAGATACAGCACATAGAGTGACACAGCACATAGAGTGACACGGCACATAGAGTGATACAGCACATAGAGTGATACGGCACATAGAGTGACACGGCACATAGAGAGATACAGCACATAGAGTGACACAGCACATAGAGTGATACAGCACATAGAGTGACACGGCACATAGAGTGACACAGCACATAGAGTGACACGGCACATAGAGAGATACAGCACATAGAGTGATACAGCACAAAGAGTGATACAGCACATAGAGTGATACAGCACAAAGAGTGATACGGCACATAGAGTGACACAGCACAGAGAGTGATACGGCACATAGAGTGACACGGCACATAGAGTGATACGGCACATAGAGAGATACAGCACATAGAGTGACACAGCACAAAGAGTGATACAGCACATAGAGTGACACGGCACATAGAGAGATACAGCACATAGAGTGATACAGCACAAAGAGTGATACAGCACATAGAGTGATACAGCACAAAGAGTGATACAGCACATAGAGTGATACAGCACAAAGAGTGATACAGCACATAGAGTGACACAGCACATAGAGTGACACGGCACATAGAGAGATACAGCACATAGAGTGATACAGCACAAAGAGTGATACAGCACATAGAGTGATACAGCACAAAGAGTGATACGGCACATAGAGAGATACAGCACATAGAGTGATACAGCACAGAGAGTGATACGGCACATAGAGTGACACGGCACATAGAGTGATACAGCACAAAGAGTGATAGGGCACATAGAGTGACACAGCACAAAGAGTGATACGGCACATAGAGTGACACGGCACATAGAGTGATACAGCACAAAGAGTGATACGGCACATAGAGTGACACAGCACAGAGAGTGACACGGCACATAGAGTGATACAGCACAAAGAGTGATAGGGCACATAGAGTGACACAGCACAAAGAGTGATACAGCACATAGAGTGACACAGCACAAAGAGTGATACAGCACATAGAGTGACACGGCACATAGAGTGACACGGCACAGAGAGTGATACGGCACATAGAGTGATACAGCACAATAAGTGATACAGCACATAGAGTGATACAGCACATAGAGTGACACGGCACATAGAGTGACACAGCACATAGAGTGACACGGCACATAGAGTGATACAGCACATAGAGTGACACAGCACATAGAGTGACACGGCACATAGAGTGACACAGCACATAGAGTGACACGGCACATAGAGTGACACAGCACATAGAGTGATACAGCACATAGAGTGACACGGCACATAGAGTGACACAGCACATAGAGTGATACGGCACATAGAGTGACACAGCACATAGAGTGATACGGCACATAGAGTGACACGGCACATAGAGTGATACGGCACATAGAGTGATACAGCACATAGAGTGACACGGCACATAGAGTGACACGGCACATAGAGTGACACAGCACATAGAGTGATACAGCACATAGAGTGACACGGCACATAGAGTGACACAGCACATAGAGTGATACAGCACATCGAGTGACACAGCACATAGAGTGACACGGCACATAGAGTGATACAGCACATAGAGTGACACGGCACATAGAGTGACACAGCACATAGAGTGACACGGCACATAGAGTGATACAGCACATAGAGTGACATGGCACATAGAGTGATACGGCACATAGAGTGACATGGCACATAGAGTGATACAGCACATAGAGTGACACGGCACATAGAGTGACACAGCACATAGAGTGATACGGCACATAGAGTGACATGGCACATAGAGTGACATGGCACATAGAGTGACACAGCACATAGAGTGATACAGCACATAGAGTGACACGGCACATAGAGTAATACAGCATATAGAGTGATACGGCACATAGAGTGACACGGCACATAGAGTGATACAGCACATAGAGTGACACGGCACATAGAGTGACACGGCACATAGAGTGATACGGCACATAGAGTGACACGGCACATAGAGTGACACGGCACATAGAGTGATACAGGCCCTTCAGCCCACTGAGTCCGTGCTGACCGTCAGCCACCCATTTTATACTAATCCTACATTAATCCCATTTTCCCTCTCACATCCCCACCTTCCCTCAATTCTCCTACCACCTACCTACACAAGGGGCATTTTTTTTAACAATGGCCAATTTACCTATCAGCCTGGAAGTCTTTGGCATGTGGGAGGAAACCCACATGTTCACAGGGAGAACTTGCAAACTCCACAGAGGCAGTACCCTGAACTAAACCCAGGTTGCTGGAGCTGTGAGGCTATGGTGCTAGCCACTGTGCCACTGTGCCGCCCCAACAATTCCTGTTGTTTGACAGGAATTAAGAGTTATCTCTCCATTAAAAATTCATTTGCATCTGACTGCACCAGCCCTAACTTTTTCTGCCATGTTTAGTAAGTAACTAGTGGGCAACTTCACAACATTCCATGCGTTTTAATGCCAAGTCTCTCAACAAGGTACAGCAAAGCTTGTGAAGAAGCAGGGAAAATTGGACAACAGCTTCCTGATTTCCACCTTTAACTGTGTATGCACGGACTCTGGAAGTTGCTGTCCGATTTACTCCATAATAAATGAGTGCTGATAGCCTCCCCCTTACTCCGAATGCAAAATCTGGGTCATAGTTTGAGAAAGGTCATAGATAGCGAACTCTGTTTATAATGAATGATGTCAGTGTCCCAGTGCAGTTACCTCTAACTGAATGGAATGGCAGTTTTATTCTGTTAAAGGCACTATATAAATACAAGTTGTTGTTGTATGAAATGCTCTTCCTCCTCCAATGAAATCGTTATCTGCAAGGACTGAACTCTCAAACACCATTTTATCACTGCTTAGCCCATAAACAACAAAGGCCTGTACCACACAAATCATTAGGATTTGTAATGGTCCCTCGAGATGCTGTCAACCAAAAGCAGTGGTGTTCTGTCTGCATTGATTTCAATCTCCTAATTGCTAACATTAATTTCAGTTCAGCTACAAAGGCAACATGAAAACTAGAATTATTCTGGTGCCAGAGTGATGTACTTTCGAGAGATCAGGATAGTGCGTTAAAAAAAATGCTTATAATTCAGCACCAATTGGCACCAGATTGGCTGCATTATTCAAAGGACAAAGGATGTCTGTGGTGAAGGAAGAATAACATTTTTTGTATTTATATTGCGCCTTTAACTTAGTAAAACATCCTACAGCACATCCGGGGGGTAAATACAAGGTTCACACTTGGTGCAACACTCTCATGGGGTTGGGGTTAGGGTGCATTGTTTGGTGAGAATATTGACTGGTGATGTATTTGTCTCAAGCATACTTGTTCATGCTGAGACCAGGTTAAAAACATGAAGAGGTCTCCATTTTTAAATATTTACATCACTTTGGTGAGCAACAAAATGCTGCTTCACGATAGTAACAATCAAACTGCACTTATATAATGAAACTTTTGGAATGATTAATCTTCATAACAAATAAGGACTGTGCCATATTTCGTATTAATTTGACATGCTATTGCAAGAAGCCCCTTCTCAATCGGATGGGAAAGTTGAATGACCATCTCCACAACTGTACCTCCAATCAGTTAACCTTAGAACAATATTCACTCAGCACCAATCACACCCGTTTTCCATCTCAGTTGAAAATTGTAGTCTTTTCTGGGAAAGCATTGAAGGGAGAGGACAATTAAGAAAAAGGAAAGTAAAAAAAATATTAAGACTGTCTCAGTGCATTCAGCCAATTAGATTCACTCCACATGATATCGAGAAACAACTGAGGGAACTACATAAAGCAAAGGCTGTGGGTCCCAAAAAGCCTGGCTATAGTGTTAAACACTTATGCTCCAAGAACTAGCTGCACTTCTAGCCAAGCTGTTCCAGTACAGCTACAACACTGGCAAAGTGGGAAATTGCCCAGGTATGTCCTGTCCACAAAAAGCAGGATAAGTGCAATGTAGACAATCACTGACCTTTCTTTTTTAAGCCTTCTTTTTTATTCAGTCATGGGATGTGAATGTTGCTGGTAAGACCAGCATTTATTGTCCATCCCTTATTGCCTTGAGAAGCTGGTGGTAAGCTGCCTTCTTGAAATACTGCAGTCCATGTTATGTAGGTCCACCTACAGTTCAGCAAGAGAGGGAGTTCCAGGATTTTGACTCAGTGACAACGAAGAAGCGGCAACATGTTCAGTGACTTGGAGGGGAACTTGCAGATGGTGGCATTCCCATGCATCTGCTGCCCTTGTCCTTCGAAGTGGTAGAAGTAATGGGTTTGAAAGGTGTTATCAAAGGAGCTTTAGTAAGATGCTCTTAGTCATCAGCAAAGTGATGGACATTAGTGTCAACGGTGTTATCAAGTGGCACTTACTCATCAATAACCTGCTCACTGATGCCAAGTTTGGGTTCCACCAGGACCTCGACACCAGACCTCATTTCAAACATGGACAAAAGAGCTGAAATCCAGAGGTGAGGTGAGAGTGACTGCCCTTGCCAACAAGGCAGCATTTGACCTAATGTGGCGTCAAGGAGCCCTAATAAAGTTGGTGTCAATGTGGATAGAGGAAAAACTCTGCAATGCTGGAGTTATACCTCAATAAAGATGATTGTGATTGTTGGAGGCCAATCATCTTAGTCCTAGGACATGGCTGCAGGAGTTCCTCAGGGTAGTGTCCTGAGTCCAACCATCTTCTGCTGCTTCATTAATGACCTTCCTTCCAACATAAGGTCAGAAGTGGGGGTGTTTGCTGATGATTGCTCAGTGTTTAGTACCATTCGTTACTCCTCAGAAAATGAAGCAGCCTATAACCACGTGCAAGAAGATCTGAGCAACATTCAGGCTTGGGCTTATAATTGACAAGTAACATTCGTGCCACAAAAGTGCCAGGCAATGACCATCTCCAACAAGAGAGAATCTAACCATCTTCCCTTGACATTCAATGGCATTACCATCGCTGAATACTCCATATCAACATCCTGGGGGTTACCATTGACCAGAAACTGAACTGCAGCAACCACATAAATACCGTGGCTACAAGAGCAGGTCAGAGGCTGGGAATTCTGTGACACGTAACCCACCTCCTGTCTCCCCAAAGCCTGTCCACCATCTACAAGGCACAAGTCAGGGGTGTGATGGAATACTCTCCACTTACCTGGATGGGTGCAGCTCCAACAACACTCAGGAATCTGACACCATCCAGAACAAAGCAGCTCACTTGATTGACACCCCATCCACGACCTTAAACATTCACCCCCTCTACCACCGACGCACAGCAGCAGCAGTGTGTACCATCTACAAGATGCACTGCAGCAACTCACCAAGGCTCCCTCGACAGCACCTTCTAAACCCATGACCTCCATCTAGAAGAACAAGGACAGCAGGTGCATGGGGACACCACCACTTGCAAGTTCCCCTCCAAGTTACACCCCACCCTGACTTGGAACTATATCACCGTTCCTTCAAAGTCCTGGAACTTGCTCCCTAACAATACTGCAGGAGTAACTTCACTGCATGGACTGCAGTGGTTCAAGAAGGCAGCTCACCACCACCTTCTCAAGGGCAATTAAGGATGGGCAATAAATGCTGGCTTTGCCAGAAATGCCCACATTCTGTGAATAAATAAAATAAAACATCAATCATGAATAATATTGTTGAGGTTTGTTTATGATAAAAAGTCTATTGAAGAGAATGGTTTAATTGTGTGTTGCCAGTAATAAAGATGCTGTTCTGAATACTAAATCCTTTAAGACATCTTTTGAAGGGACGAATTGAGTCTGTAAAGGAAGATTAGCAGTTGCTGAATTTAAATGTGTTGTCTAAGCAACAAATAAGTGCAGCTAAATTCTGTCAACAGAAGAATAAAAATCTCTTACAGAAGTGAATACATAAGTGGTAACTATGGAAGTACCACACGCAATTAAAGGAATTTGAAAATCACACTAGTGATTTAATTATCTGCAAACTGAATAATTCTACACTTTGTAGTTTTTGTGGAACAAATTATTAACACATGAACCCTGATGAGTGTTATTTGTTACGTAGTGCTACAGATTTTTCGTCCTCATATTCCAGCAGTTTCAATGGTGTGCGTATTACCCACTGTCGGATCAGTATGTTATGCATGTGGTTGATGCCCTCCAATTGTTCAAATACTATGGGGCTCTACACTTTCATCACTTTTCATTTATTACCTTACTGTTCAAATTTAATAGTAGCAGGAGATCCTGACAACATACATGCCAAGCCTCTAAATGCTCAGTCATGTTCCAGATTTTGAAGAAATCTGGAATCTCCATTGTATGCAGCTAGCTCTGTCACTTCACTGTACACAGTGAAATCTGTTCACTGGCTTAAATCCACCAGCTCAGGAGGGTGGATTCATGCCAGCAAGTCAATTTCCATGTATCCTGATATACGTTGTCATGACATGTATCAGTTTCTGAGGCATTATGTTATCTCCAGCTGACGCTGTAGAGATGTTGGTTTTGAAAAGATTATCTCATTTCAAAAGATGATCAATTTGGTGTCATAATTGTAACACACATCGGGCACTAAATGTTGCTCCTCATTAGATTTAGCAGATTGATTCTCCAAGATTACGCTGATAGAACAATCTTCTCTGGGGTTTTTTGTTCAATTAATACTCTGAGCTCACCCCTGAGGCTGTCCAAGTCTGAACAAGACTGAGTTATTACCCCTGCAGAATATTCCAAAGCCAATAAATGCCACTTAACATAATCATATAGAAACCGGCAACTGTGCCTTCCTGAAGTGAACTATTGCTGTCATTAAATTTATCTATATACAAATAATTAAAGGAACAATTTGCAGAACTGTTTTATTCCGAATAGTGCACAGCAAATACACTCATTAATTAGCTGTTGCATTAGGGCAGCAACATCACGCAGTTTAGCAATGTCAAGTAGATGCCACCAAATTGTTTAACCCTTCTGCCCACTGTTGGGTGACATTGGGCAGAGGTCATGTTCTTCCCCACATACATGGAAACTCAAGGTGAGAGTGGTCACTTGGCAACTCCAGGTAAATGTCTGTCTGTAGCACTCCGTTGTGAAGTGTCACATGGCAGGAGTACATACCAGAAGTATGGAATAAAATTAACGAATGAAAAATTGCATTCAAATTCCCAATATGTGCTTCAAGCGCACGAAGCTGTACATCAGGGACACGAAAAACAAACTTGTTCCCAGGATGGCGGGACTGTCCTATGAAGAGGGATTGGGGAAACTGGGCCTATATTCACCAGAGTTTCGACGAATGAAAGGTGATCTCATTGAAACTTACAAAATACTTAAAGGGATAGACAGAGTAGATACTGGTAAGATGTTTCCCCTGGTTGGGGAGTCTAGAAACAGGGGACACAATTTCAAAATAAAGGGGAAGCCACTAGGACGGAGATGAGGAGAAATTTCTTTACTCAGAGGGTTGTGAATCTTTGGAATTCTCTACCCCAGAGGGCTGTGGAAGCTCAGTCATTGAGTATGTTTAAAGCAGAGATTGACAGATTTCAAAATACAAATGACATAAAGGGATATGAGGATAGTGTGAGAAAAAGGCATTGAAGTGGATGATCAGCCATGATCGTATTAAATGGCAGGGCAGGCTCGATGAGCTGAATGGCCCATTGCTGCTCCTATGTTCCTATGTTGCTATGAAAAACAAACATTTACCCTTAAGTGGCCGTAGACACCTGGGAATGTGTCACCTTCACATTCCATCAACTCCAAAGTTCATCACAAAGGCAGACCTGAGACAAAGGGTTCAACTACAGAGGTGTCATGCATAGCAGTACACAGCTGCCAAATAAGAAGAAATTACATTACAGATTGTGCTAAAAAGCACCAGTATATTGACTTAGATTAAAATACTATACATTGCCCAATGTAAGTAAAATGATAAAAGGATTTGATTAGGTAGATACAGAGAAACTATTTCCTCTAGTAGGGAATCCTGAATCAGGCCCATTGCCTTGAAGATAAAGCTAGGCCATTTAGGAGTGAAATCAAGAAGCACTTTTTCAGAGAAAGTGTAGTGAAAATCTGGAACTGCCTCTTCAAATGATGCTGAGAACAATTCAAGTCTGAGATCAACATTTCCTGAGCTGGTTCCTGCTCCCACCCCGAACTGGAAAACTTTATCAACTTTGATGCCAATTTCCACCCTTCTCTCACCTTTACATGCTCCATCTCCGACACTTCCCTTCCCTTCCTCGACTTCTCTGTCTCCATCTCTGGGGATAGGCTGTCCACTAATATTCATTATAAGCCATCCGACTCCCACAGCTACCTTGACTAAACTTCTTCACATCCTGCCTCCTGGAAGGACTCCATTCCATTCTCCCAGTTTCTCCGTCTCCGACGCATCTGCTCTGATGATGCTACCTTCCATAACAGTGCTTCTGATATGTCTTCCTTTTTCCTCAATCAAGGATTCCCCCCCACTATAGTTGACAGGGCCCTCATCCATGTCCAGCCCATTTCCCGCACCTCTACCCTCACCCCTTCCCCTCCCTCCCAGAATCGTGACAGGGTTCCCCTTGTCCTCACTTTCCACCCCATCAGTCTCCATATCCAAAGGATCATCCTCCGCCATTTCCCCCACGTCCACTGTGATGCCTCTACCAAATGCATCTTCCCCTCCCCTCCCTGTCAGCATTCCGAACAGATTGCTCCCTCCACGACACCCTGATCCACTTCTCTATTACCCCTACCACCTTGTCCCCTTCCCACGACACCTTCCCCTGCAATCGCAGGAGGTGTAATACTTGCCCTTTTACCTCCTCTCTCCTCACTATCCAAGGCCAAAAACACTCCTTTCAGATGAAGCAGCGATTTACTTGTACTTCTTTCAATTTAGTATACTGTATTCGCTGCTCACAATGTGGTCTCCTCTATATTGGGGAGACCAAGCGCAGATTGGGTGACTGCTTCGCGGAACACCCCCGCTCAGTCCGAAAGCATGACTCCGAGCTTCCTGTTGCTTGCCATTTCAACACTCCCCCCTGCTCTCATGCTCACATCTCTGTCCTGGGCTTGCTGCAGTGTTCCAGTGGACATCAACGCAAGCTCGAGAAACAGCATCTCATTTACCAATTAGGCACACTACAGCCTGCCGGACTGAACATCGAGTTCAATAATTTCAGAGCATGACGGGACTCCACTTTTTATTTTTAGTTATTTTTCTTTTTGTTTATTTGTTTATTTTAATTTAGTTTGTGTTATCGTTCTTTTTTTTTATCATGTGCCTGCCCACTTTTTTTTCATATTTGTGCTTTGGGCCAGAGCTGTTCATTATTCTGTCAATTAACACCCTCTCTGCACTAACGCTTTGTCTGTCAGCACACCATTAACATATCGTTTGCCTTTGCTCCATGACCTTCTGGTCAGTTATTCTCTGTGATCTTGTCCCATCAACACCTTCCCTTTTGTTATCTCTTGCCCCACCGCCCGCTTTATTTGCTTAAAACCTATTATATTTCTAACCTTTGTCAGTTCTGATGAAGGGTCACTGACCTGAAACATTAACTCTACTTCTCTCTCCACAGATGCTGCTAGACCTGCTGAGTATTTCCAGCATTTCCTGTTTTTATATCTGAGACCAGTATGTTTTTTTCAGTTCAGAGCATTAAGGGATTTGGATCAATGAGTTGAGGGACAGATCAGCTATACTCCTATTGAATGGTGCAATGGTCTATTACTGTTCCAATGTAGAAGTAGTGGGGGTAATTTCATAAGTCCATTTGGCTAATGTAAATTCTCACCCACTGTCAGCGTAAATTGGAAATTGAGACTTACACTGAATCTTCTTTCAGCTTAATTCCCAATTTCCAACAGCATGGTCTGAAATGAGGAATTAAGAGGGCTAAAAGGGTCATGAAATATCTTTAGCAAACAGGGTTAAGGAAAATCCCAAAGCCTTTTATTCATATATAAGGAGCAAGAGGGTAACTAGAGAAAGGATTGGCCCACTCAAGGACAAAGGAGCAAAGTTATGCGTGGAGTCAGAGAAAATGGGTGAGATTCTAAATGAGTACTTTGCATCAGTATTCACCGAGGAGAGGGACATGACGGATGTTGAGGTTAGGGACAGATGTTTGGTTACTCTAGGTCAAGTCGGCATAAGGAGGGAGGAAGTGTTGGGTATTCTAAAAGGCATTAAGGTGGACAAGTCACCAGGTCCAGATGGGATCTATCCCAGGTTACTGAGGGAAGCGAGAGAGGAAATAGCTGGGGCCTTAACAGATATCTTTGCAGCATCCTTAAACACGGGTGAGGTCCCGGAGGACTGAAGAATTGCTAATGTTGTCCCCTTGTTTAAGAAGGGTAGCAGGGATAATCCAGGTAATTATAGACCGGTGAGCCTGACGTCAGTGGTAGGGAAGCTGCTGGAGAAGATACTGAGGGATAGGATCTATTCCCATTTGGAAGAAAATGGGCTTATCAGTGATAGGCAACATGGTTTTGTGCAGGGAAGGTCATGTCTAACCAACTTAATAGAATTCTTTGAGGAAGTGACAAAGTTGATTGATGAGGGAAGGGCTGTAGATGTCATATACATGGACTTCAGTAAGGCATTTGATAAGGTTCCCCATGGTAGGCTGATGGAGAACGTGAAGTCGCATGGGGTCCAGGGTGTACTAGCAAGGTGGATAAAGAACTGGCTGGGCAACAGGAGACAGAGAGTAGCAGTGGAAGGGAGTTTCTCAAAATGGAGACGTGTGACCAGTGGTGTTCCACAGGGATCTGTGCTGGGACCACTGTTGTTTGTGATATACATTAATGATTTGGAGGAAAGTATAGGTGGTCTGATTAGCAAGTTTGCAGACGACACTAAGATTGGTGGAGTAGCAGATAGTGAAGGGGACTGTCAGAGAATACAGCAGAATATAGATAGACTGGAGAGTTGGGCAGAGAAATGGCAGATGGAGTTCAATCAGGGCAAATGCGAGGTGATGCATTTTGGAAGGTCCAATTCAAGAGTGAACTATACAGTAAATGGAAAAGTCCTGGGGAAAATTGATGTACAGAGAGATTTGGGTGTTCAGGTCCATTGTTCCCTGAAGGTGGCAACGCAGGTCAATAGAGTGGTCAAGAAGGCATACGGCATGCTTTCCTTCATCGGACGGGGTATTGAGTACAAGGGTTGGCAGGTCATGTTACAGTTGTATAAGACTTTGGTTCGGCCACATTTGGAATACTGCGTGTAGTTCTGGTCGCCACATTACCAAAAGGATGTGGATGCTTTGGAGAGGGTGCAGAGGAGGTTCACCAGGATGTTGCCTGGTATGGAGGGCGCTAGCTATGAAGAGAGGTTGAGTAGATTAGGATTATTTTCATTAGAAAGACGGAGGTTGAGGGGGGACCTGATTGAGGTGCACAAAATCATGAGAGGTATAGACAGGGTGGATAGCAAGAAGCTTTTTCCCAGAGTGGGGGATTCAATTACTCGGGGTCACGAGTTCAAAGTGAGAGGGGAAAAGTTTAGGGGGGATATGCGTGGAAAGTTCTTTACACAGAGGGTGGTGGGTGCCTGGAATGCGTTGCCAGCGGAGGTGGTAGACGCGGGCATGATAGCGTCTTTTAAGATGTATCTAGACAGATACATGAATGGGCAGGAAGCAAAGAGATACAGACCCTTAGAAAATAGGCGACATGTTTAGATAGAGGATCTGGATCGGTGCAGGCTTGGAGGGCCGAAGGGCCTGTTCCTGTGCTGTAATTTTCTTTGTTCTTTGTTCTAACTTATCCCCAAAATTTGCATGGATTGACATATACCTGGGATGTTAGGGTACTACATATAATAATGTGAATAATCTTGATTTTATATTTTCCAAGAAGCAGCAACATAATTTATCTTAATAAGGTGTTACAGGTTTGAGGCATTATCACGTACAGATGATTTTATAAACAGATCTTGTTTCACCCTCACGGTTGTTGAAATCTGCTGAGTCTTGGCAGTGCTTTTAACATTTACGGTGCAGTCTAAACCAGTATATGGGATAAATAAATCACACTGTAGGATACTTTTCTCGCAGCTTTAAGTGAACAATAGAGTCTCGCAATATTTAGCCTTATATGTTTTTGTTATGAACAGTACAGAGTGAATAACTTTGAATTAATATCCCACTCCCTCTCATTAACAATAGTTGAGATTACCATCACCAGAAATACATGAAGCATTTTCAAAGAAATACATTTGTCCTTTGGTTCATTGATGTATTTTTCAGTTTCCTAAAACACAGGAGGGGAAATTATTGCTCGTGCAGAGAACGAATTACGTTCGTAATTGTTTTTCTCCTTTTTACTGTGTTTTCAGGAATGCACAAGTTTACTTACTCTGTGCACTTTGTGTAGGATCAGGCATGGTACAACAAACGAAAAGTGAAGTCAGTCAAAATGCACCTGCAATAATAGTGCTGAGGCACTTGATAACTGGCTGAATAGAAGCTTAACCAGTTTATAAAAGAGTCACTCAGGTATGGAGTCTGCCAACTGGTGAGGAAATGGAGCAACATCACAAAACATGTGGCGCAGTGGTTAGCACCACAGCCTCACAGCTCCAGCGACCCGGGTTCAATTCTGGGTACTGCCTGTGTGGAGTTTGCAAGTTCTCCCTGTGTCTGTGTGGGTTTCCTCCAGGTGCTCCGGTTTCCTCCCACAGCCAAAAAAGACTTGCAGGTTGATAGGTAAATTGGCCATTATAAATTGCCCCTAGTATAGGTAGGTTGTAGGGAAATATAGGGGCAGGTGGGGATGTGGTAGGAATATAGGATTAGTGTAGGATTAGTATAAATGGGTGGTTGATGGTCGGCACAGACTCGGTGGGCCGAAGGGCCTGTTTCAGTGCTGTATCTCTAAAACTAAAACCAAAAAAAACAAAACAAAAACAAAGCCAGCCTCACAGAAGATGACACACAACACCTAATTAATGGAATGAAGCTAAAGTGAAATGTTCTTTTCAGGGCCAAGGGACAACTCCCCAAGAAAAAGAAGGTGCAGCAGAGCAGTGCAAGCAGAGTGTACAGAATCACTTGGCTTGTGAAGAAAAGATCTGGAAAAGGATATCTGATCTGAAGAAAAATGCAAAGATGAGCAAGGACGATGAATGTGAATAATCTGAGGCTACCTTTCTGGAAGTAAATTTCAGGAGTTCAAAATGTTGCATAAGTAGTTTCATATTTAATTTGACTGATCCTGTAACCTGCTGGAATTGCAATACTGAGAGAGGTAATGAAGAAATATTGGAACGAGCTAAAAGGGAAACCTATAAATATGCAGGTGAGAAAGATTGATGAGTACCTTTCACTACTCACATACAACTGACAATGGATTCAGTCAGATCTTGGAAGTTCTACTGTTACTTTAAATGGATTTAAACTCTGCATACAGCCATATACAAAATGATGCAACTTATAATAAATGCATAGATACTCCTTACATGTGTATTTATTTATAAACAATTAACTCTTGCATCCACTGTAAGTCCAGCATCCTTGCAAATGTCATACTTTCTCAGCTGGAAAACAAATCAGTCCAACAATTTCATCAAATCCTGTGATTTCCACAAAGCTGGCAATTCAGATATGGCTCAGAATATGCCATGTAGTTACACTGAAAGTGCAGTGAGTCATGGGCTTGTAACTTAGCTACATCAGAACAGAAGGGGGCCATTTAGCCCCTTGAGCCTGTTTTGCCATTTAATAAGATCATGGCCATTTAACTCCTTTGCCACATACCCCTTAATGCTTTTTGCTAACAAAAATCCAGCAATCACAGTTTTAAAATTAACAATTGATCTGGCACCAATTGTCATTTGCGGAAGAGAATTCCAAACTTCCACCACGCTTTGCATGAAGAAGTGTTTCCTAATTTCACTCCTGAAAGGTCTGGCTCCAAATTTTTGGCCGTGGCCCCTAGTCCGAGATTCCCCAACCAATGGAAATAGTTTCTCCCAGTCTATTCTATCTGTTCCCTTAATGTCTGAAAATTTCAACCAAATCATCCCCAACCTTCTAAATTCCAGGGAATACAACCCTAGTTTGTGAGTTCATTATGTTTTGCCTGAATGTTCTCTATTACCAAGAGCTTCTTCTGTGTTCCCAGTGGGAGAAGGTGGTGAGGCAGATTGGTGCTGGATGTCAGTGTCTGTCCTTTGGAATAGAGGTGATCCACCATCTTCCTATACTGGTCAGTAGAAACTATGTCCAAGCAGACTGGCTGAAAAATACTGGTTTACACATTTTTGGTGTAAATTAGACACAAAATCTGTTTCCAGAATTTTACAACTTCCCCAAATGTTTGTATGTTCCCCCCATTGTAACTTTTTCCCTTTTAATGACTGTATTTTCACATAGTTTTCCTATTGTTATTGTAATGATAACCAGTTTTGTTATTGGGATTGACAGAAAATTGGCCAATTCTTTTGCAATTTTAATAAAGCTCCTTTCACATTTCGCAACTCACTAACTCACTGTTTAATTAGTACAACTGATGATAACTCAGCGATCCAGTGTACAACAATGGACTATCTTGATTGTGTATTTTGATGAGGTAACAGAGAGAGTTTATGATTGTAATGCGGTTGATGTGATGTACATAGACTTCCAAAAGGCATTTAATCAAGTTCCACATAACAGGATTGTCAGCAAGTTGAAACCCATGGAATAAAAGGAACAGTGGCAACAAGGATATAAAGTTGGCTGAGTGACAGGAAGCAGAGTAGTTGTGAACAGTTGTTTTTTGGACTGGAGGAAGGTATATAGTGGAGTTCCCCAGTGGTTGATATTAGGACCACTACTTTCCTTGATCTGTATTAATGACCTAGCCTTGGATGTGCAGGGCACAATTTCAAAATTTACAGATGACACAAAACTTGGAAACATAGTGAACTGTGAAACATAGTGACAAACTTCAAGAAGACACAGGATAGGAAATATCAGCAAGTTGGAAGTTTTGGGAAATTAGTTCTTGGGGATATGATAGAATTAAGAATAGAGCGGAAATATTTATTTACTGATGCACACTGCCATTGTACTACCAAGTACAGGCATGAATCAACATTTCCATATCAAGCCATTGATTTTATAGTTTCACTGAACCGAAACGTACAAAGGAATCTGAAAATGACATTAATGGAAAAGTGTATTGGAATGACATAAAATGAGCTGCTCCTGTCATATTAAAATCTACTTATTAGCAACTGGTTGCTATCGCCCGATTGCTACAACAGAATTTCTTTGGGTATTATTTGATCTGCAGTGTGACAAGACAGCAGTTGGTATATGGTCAGTGTGTCATTCAGATATTTATTTTGTGCATTCTCCTGATAGATATAATTAGAGTTTAACAGTGCATGAGACGATCATACTACTGAATGCTGTATGCAGATTTACAAGCCACCAAACGTCAGGAAAATGCACTTTGGCTGTTATTAAACAAGTGAGTGCACTAGGATTATGACTGATTGCCCAATAGACCTGCTTGTTTTGATTCATATCACTGTCACTATTTGATTGCATAATACCTTTTAATACTCAATCTTTCTATGCAAGCCAATATCATGCTGATATTATCATTAGTCTGACAGAAAGTCTTTCTTTCAATGCTTTAGAATATGTGAACATAATTTAAGAAGCACACAAGTTCTATGAATAATTTAACAAGCAATGTGTTGGTAGTAGTTTTAATATGATTTAAGTAAATTATCCTTTTGTAATTCAGCATTTGAAACAAATTCAACATATCTGTGTTGAGTTAATCTCGGCAGCAGTAGCAATGCTGCAACTGTCATCAATTTCCTCTGTGAGAGGAGGGAATATTGACTTGGGTTGCTACCCGTGATGACTACCCCCGCCAAAGGTGCATCCCAGATGAAGACATTCCCTGGAACTTCCACCCAGGTTCTTCCAGAATCCTGCAAGAGCTTTGGCAGGAGATCAGCAGCGCCCACATAGTAAGGACACAATGCTGTTGATGTGGTGCACACGGACTTTCAAAAGGCATTTGATACAGTGCCACACAGCAGACTTGTGGGCGAACTTGTAGCTCATGGAATAAAAGGGACGGTAGCAACACAGATACAGAATTGGCTGAGTGACAGGAAACAAAGAGTAGTGGTTAGTGGATGTTTTTCAGCCTGGAGGAAGGTTTGTAGTGGAGTTCCCTAGGGTCAGTGTTAAGACCCTTGCTTTTCCTGATATATATTAATGACCTAGACCTTGGTGTACAGGGTACAATTTCAAAGTTTGTGGATGCAACAAAACTTGGAAGCATTGTAAACTGTGAGGAGGATAGTGTAGAACTACAAAAGGACATAGACATGTTGGTGGAATGGGCAGACAGGTGGCAGATGAAGTTCAATGCATAGAAATACGAAGTGATTCATGTTGGTAGGTGAGACAATATAGAATAAAGAGTACAATTCTAAAGGGGGTGCAGGAGCAGAGGGACCTAGGTGTACATGTGCATAAGTCATTGAAGTGGCAGGACAGGTTGAGAGAGCGGTTAATAAAGTATGCAGTATCTTGGGCTTTATTAATAGGGGCATAGAGTACAAGAGCAAGGATGTTATGCTGAACTTGTATAAGACACTCGTTTGGCTTCAGCTGGAGTATTGCGTCCAGTTCTGGGTGCCGCACTTGAGGGCATTGGAGAGAGTACAGAAAAGATTCACAAGAATGGTTCCAGGGATGAGTAATTTCAGTTATGAAGATAGATTGGAGAAGTTAGGACTGTTTTCCTTGAAGAAGAGAAGGCTTAGAGGTGATTTGATAGAGGTATTCAAAATCATAAAGGGTCTGGACAGAGTAGTTAGAGAGAAACTGTTACCACACATGAAAGAATCAAGAACGAGAGGGCTCAGATTTAAAGTATTTGGTAAGAGAAGCAAAAGTGACATTAGGAAAAACATTTTCACACAGCGAGTGGTTAAGGTCTGGAATGCTCTGCTTGAGAACGCGTGGAGGCAGGTTCAATTGAAGCATTCAAAAGGGAATTAGACAGTTATATGAAAAGGAAGAATGTGCAGGGTTATGGGGAGAAGGCAGGGGAATGGAACTGAGGGAATCGCTCTTTCAGAGAGCCAGTGCAGACACGATGGGCTGAATGGCCTCCTTCTGCACTGTAACAATTCTGTGATTCCGTGACATAAAATGCCACATAAAAGGTTACTGCACAAGTTAAGAGCTCATATGTTGGGGGTGATATATTAGCATGGATTAGAGGGTTGAATAACTAACAGAAAACAAAGTCAGGATAAATGGGTTATTTTCAAGTTGGCAAACTGTAACTAGTTGGGTGCCCCAGGGATCAGTGCAACTATTTATGATCTATACTGATGACTTAGATGAAGGCACCGAGTCTTACCAAATTTGCTGATGATACAAAGACAGGTGGGGAAGCATGTTGTGAGGAGGGCACAAAGGGCAGAATTGTCGAGGTTCTATGGAGGCAGGTCTGGAGGCGAGGGGAGCCCAAAAACGGGAGGGCCGGGTCCATGACACGTTCCTGCCTCCGCGTGATTCTGCAGGAGACGGGGTGACGGTGGGACTGATAACCCATCTGGCCGTGGCAAGTAGCCAATTAAGCTTCTTGAGAGCTTAATTAAGGGCATTCCCCTGATGCCATCTGGATTTTCCAACTGACGTACTGGGATCATATCGAGCCAGGAGGCTGTCCAAGGAATGGCGGAAGGCTCTCAACAGCAGGCTGGGTCGCCACTGGAGTCGGAGGCTTCATTTAATGGGGAAGATGTCACGCTAATAAATAGCCGCAAATGTGGGGGACCTTCCCTCTCCTGGTTGACGGCCCTAACCCTTTTAGTTTAGTTTAGTTTAGAGATACAGCACTGAAACAGGCCCCGACCATCTACCACCCATTTATACTAATCCTACACTAATTCCATATTCTCACCTGTCCCTATATTTCCCTACCACCTACCTATACTAGGGGCAATTTATAATGGCCAATTTACCTATCAACCTGCAAGTCTTTGGCATGTGGGAGGAAACCGGAGCACCCGGAGGAAACCCACGCAGACACAGGGAGAACTTGCAAACTCCACACAGGCAGTACCCAGAACTGAACCCGGGTCGCTGGAGCTGTGAGGCTGCGGTGCTAACCACTGCGCCACTGTGCCGCCCTTTTGGTTCTTTTATATTCCCCATTTGTAGCCAAAAACCAGGAATGGAGGCATCCCCATTCCTCCCTCCATGCTTCAGCAGTGCCCACCTCTAACAGTGGGGCCACCACTCTTTCAGTGCTGGATGGCCTCCTATTGGCCTTCCAGACTCGGGAGCCCGCCCACTGACCTTAATTGGATGGGGATCACTGAGGTGGCCACTTAATTGGTCACCTCATCCAAATTCTCCCTTGTGGTCCTGTAGCCGGCATTTCCAGGTTCCTGACCCGTATTTCATCCCAATGGTGGGATCGGGACCTAGGAATGAAAGTTCTGCCCAAAGAATCTGCAAAGGGATATAGATAGAATTAGAATTAGAACATATCAGCGCAGTACAGGCCCTTCAGCCCTCGATGTTGCGCCGACCTGTGAAACCATCTGACCTACACTATTCCATTTTCATCCATATGTCTATCCAATGACCACTTAAATGCCCTTAAAGTTGGCGAGTCTACTACTGCTGCAGGCAGGGCGTTCTACGCCCCTACTACTCTCTGAGTAAAGAAACTACCTCTGACATCTGTCCTATATCTATCACCCCTCAACTTAAAGCTATGTCCCCTCGTGTTTGCCATCACCATCCGAGGAAAAAGACTCTCACTATCCACCCTATCTAACCCTCTGATTATCTTATATGTCTCTATTAAGTCACCTCTCCTCCTCCTTCTCTCCAACGAAAACAACCTCAAGTCCCTCAGCCTTTCCTCGTAAGACCTTCCCTCCATACCAGGCAACATCCTAGTAAATCTCCTCTGCACCCTTTCCATAGCTTCCACATCCTTCCTATAATGCGGTGACCAGAACTGCACGCAATACTCCAGGTGCGGTCTCACCAGAGTTTTGTACAGCTGCAGCATGACCTCGTGGCTCCAAAACACGATCCCCCTACTAATAAAAGCTAACACACCATATGCCTTCTTAACAGCCCTATTAACCTGGGTAGCAACTTTCAGGGATTTATGTACCTGGACAACAAGATCTCTCTGTTCATCTACACTACCAAGAATCTTCCCATTAGCCCAGTACTCTGCATTCCTGTTACTCCTTCCAAAGTGAATCACCTCGCACTTTTCCGCATTAAACTCCATTTGCCATCTCTCAGCCCAGCTCTGCAGCCTAGCTATGTCCCTCTGTACCCTACAACATCCTTCGGCACTATCCACAACTCCACCGACCTTAGTGTCATCCGCAAATTTACTAACCCACCCTTCTACACCCTCTTCCAGGTCATTTATAAAAATGACAAACAGCAGTGGCCCCAAAACAGATCCTTGCGGTACACCACTAGTAACTAAACTCCAGGATGAACATTTGCCATCAACCACCACCCTCTGTCTTCTTTCAGCTAGCCAATTTCTGATCCAAAGCTCTAAATCACCTTCAACCCCATACTTCCGTATTTTCTGCAATAGCCTACCGTGGGGAACCTTATCAAACGCCTTACTGAAATCCATATACACCACATCCACTGCTTTACCCTCATCCACCTGTTTGGTCACCTTCTCGAAAAACTCAACAAGGTTTGTGAGGCACGACCTACCCTTCACAAAACCGTGCTGACTATCGCAAATGAACTTATTCTTTTCAAGATGATTATAAATCCTGTCTCTTATAACCTTTTCCAACATCTTACCCACAACCGAAGTAGGTTAAGTGAGTGGGCAATATTTGGCAGATGGAGTATAATATGGGAAAATATGAGGATATTCAGTTTGGCAGGAAGAATAGATCAGGAAGCAAAATATTATTTAAATTGAGAGACACTACAGAGGATCCTGGGTGTCCGCATATATGAATCACAAAATGTCAACATGGAGGTACAGCAAGTGATTCGGAAGGAAAATGGAATGTTGGCATTTATTGCCAAGGGGATGGAATATAAAAGTAGGGAAGTCATAGAACATAGAACATAGAACATAGAAAAATACAGCACAGAACAGGCCCTTCGGCCCACGATGTTGTGCCGATCCTTTGTCCTCTGTCAAGGACAATTTAATCTATACCCCATCATTCTCCTTTATCCATATACCTATCTAAAAGCCGTTTGAAAGTCCCTAAAGTTTCTGACTCAACAACTTCCCCAGGCAAGGCATTCCATGCCCCGACCACTCTCTGGGTAAAGAACCTTCCCCTGACATCCCCCTTATATCTCCCACCCTTCACCTTAAATTTATGACCCCTTGTAACGCTTTGCTCCACCCGGGGAAAAAGTTTCTGACTGTCTACCCTATCTATTCCCCTGATCATCTTATAAACCTCTATCATGTCACCCCTCATCCTTCTCCGTTCTAATGAGAAGAGGCCTAGAATGTTCAGCCTTTCCTCGTAAGACTTATTCTCCATTCCAGGCAACATCCTGGTAAATCTCCTCTGCACCCTCTCCAAGGCTTCCACATCCTTCCTAAAATGAGGCGACCAGAACTGCACACAGTACTCCAAATGAGGCCTTACCAAGGTCCTGTACAGCTGCATCATCACCTCACGGCTCTTAAATTCAATCCCTCTGCTAATGAACGCTAACACCCCATATGCCTTCTTCACAGCCCTATCCACTTGAGTTGCAACTTTCAACGATCTATGCACATAGACCCCAAGGTCTCTCTGCTCCTCCACATGCCCAAGAACCCTACCGTTAACCCAGTATTTTGCATTCGTGTTTGTCCTTCCAAAATGGACGACCTCACACTTTTCAGGGTTAAACTCCATCTGCCACTTTTCAGCCCAGCACTGCAACCTATCCAAGTCCCTTTGCAGACGACAATAGCCCTCCTCGGTATCCACAACTCCACCAACCTTTGTATCATCTGCAAATTTACTGACCCACCCTTCGACTTCCTCATCCAAGTCGTTAATAAAAATCACAAACAGGAGAGGACCCAGAACTGATCCCTGTGGCACGCCACTGGTAACTGGGCTCCAGGCTGAGTATTTACCATCTAAGACCACTCTCTGCCTTCTATCAGTTAGCCAATTCTTAATCCAACTGGCCACATTCCCCACTATCCCATGCCTCCTGACTTTCTCCATAAGTCTACCATGGGGGACCTTATCAAATGCCTTACTAAAATCCATGTACACCACATCCACTGGTTTACCCTCATCCACTTGCTTGGTCACCTGCTCAAAGAATTCAATCAGGCTTGTGAGGCAAGACCTACCCCTCACAAAACCGTGCTGACTGTCCCGAATCAAGCAGTGTCTTTCCAGATGCTCAGAAATCCTATCCCTCAGCACCTTTTCCATCAACTTGCCTACCACCGAAGTAAGACTAACTGGCCTGTAATTCCCAGGGTTGTTCCTATTCCCTTTCTTGAACAGGGGCACAACATTTGCCACCCTCCAATCACCTGGTACCACCCCCGTCAACAGAGAAGATGAAAAGATCATTGCCAGCGGCTCTGCAATTTCATCCCTTGCTTCCCATAACATCCTTGGATATACCCCGTCAGGCCCGGGAGACTTGTCTATCTTCAAGTTATTCAAAAACCCCAACACATCTTCCCTCCTAACGAGCACTTCCTCGAGCTTACCAGTCTGTTTCACACCGTCCTCTTCAGTAATACACCCCTTCTCATTCGTAAATACCGAAGAGAAGTACTCATTCAAAACCTCACTTATCTCTTCCGGCTCAACACACAGTCTCCCGCTATTGTCCTTGACCGGACCTACGGTCCCCCTAGTCATCCTCATATTTCTGACATACGCGTAAAAGGCCTTGGGGTTTTCTTTTATCCTACCCGCCAAGCATTTTTCATGCCCTCTCTTAGCTCTCCTAATCCCTTTCTTCAGATCCTTCCTGGCCATCTTGTATCCCTCCAGAGCTATGCCTGTGCCCTTTTTCCTCAACCTTATATACGCATCCTTCTTCTTCCTAACAAGACTCTCAACCTCTCTTGTCAACCACGGTTCCCTCACATGACCATCCCTTCCCTGTCTGACAGGGACATGCTTATCAATGGCCCCTACTATCTGCTCCTTGAAAAAGTTCCACATTTCGACCGTGCCCTTCCCTGCCAGCATATGCTCCCAACTTATGCTCCTCAGTTCCTGCCTGACAGCATCATATCTACCCTTCCCCCAATTGTAAACCTTGCCCTGTTGCACATACCTATCCCTCTCCATTACCACAGTGAATGCTACAGAATTGTGATCACTATCTCCAAAGTGCTCGCCCACCAACAGCTCTATCACTTGCCCTGGTTCATTACCTAGTACCAAATCCAATATTGCCTCCCCTCTGGTCGGGCAGTCTACATACTGAGTCAGAAAAGCTTCCTGGACATACTGCACAAACATTACCCCATCCAAACTATTCGATCTAAAGAGTTGCCAATCAATATTTGGGAAGTTGAAATCCCCCATAATTACTACCCTGTGACTTCTGCTCCTTTCCAAAATCTGTTTCCCAATCTGCTCTTCCACCTCCCTGCTGCTATTGGGGGGCCGATAGAAAACTCCCATCAAGGTGACTGCTCCTTTCCTGTTCCTGACCTCAACCCACAGTGCCTCAGTCGGCAGATCCTCCTCGAAAATTCTTTCAGCAGTTGGAAGTCTTGCTACAACTGTGCAGGTTGTTGAAGAGACCAAACCTAGAGTACTGTGGACAGTCTTTGACTCCTTATTTAAGGACGGACATACTTGAATTGGAAGCAGTTCAGAGAAGGTTCACTAGGCGATTCCTAGAATGAAGGCGTTGTTTTATGAGGAAAGGTTGAGCAGGTTGGGTCTATACTCATTGGAGTTTAGAAGAATGAGAGGTGATCTTATTGATACATAAAAGATTCTGAGGGGACTTGACAGCGTAGATGCTGATAAGATATTTCCCCTCATGGGGGAATCAAGAACTAGGGGGCACAGTTTCAGAATAAGGGGTCTCCAATTTAAGATGAGGAGGGCATTAATCTTTGGAATACGTTGACCCAGATAGCAGTGGAAGCTGGGTCATTCAGTATATTCAAGGCTGAGTTAAACAGAATTTTGACATGTAGGGGAGTCAAGGGTTATGGGGAACAGGTAAGAAAGTGAAGTTGAGGCCATGAGCAGATCAACCATGATCTTATTGAATGGCGGAGCAGGCTCCAGGGGTCTAATGGCCTACTCCTGCTCCTATTTCTTATGTTCATATGTTTTCATGACAGCAACAGCAGTAAACGGTCATTGGCTCCTTTGATCTATGATGGCTGATTGTGATATCCACCACGTTCAAACAGCTGCCAACACTTACGATAAAGCATTCAATTCGGGTGTTCAGTGCACGTGGAGATCCAACTTGGAGCCGATACATCCAGAAGAGGAGGGGGGCGGAGTAGCAGATGATTAAAACTGTGAACTCTCACACTGTTGTAAGCACAAAATTCATGTTCGGTTTTATGTATTGAGATCAGTTTTGCTTTGTTTTATAGAAGAATTAATTGACCTATGAATGGAGTTATCAAATACCCTTTCAGTTAATTAAATTAGTTCTGCCAGTCAAACATTAAAGAGAATGAAGATATTTCTAACAGCTAAGAGCTAGGGCTGTATTTTACCAGCCCTTTGGGGCAGGCTGGGAGGCAGGAAGTTTGGCAAAATGGCGCAGGATGGAATCGGGTGGCATGCCTGACATCTTCCCAGTGCCGTGCCATTTTTCCAGCGGTGGGAAGGCTGGTAGACAGCCCGCCCCCTGGAGCTCAATTGAGCCACTTAAGTGGTCTCTGGGTGGGGGGGTGGTGGTATAACCCTCCTCTTCGGTCAATCTTTGGCCCACACAGAGGCCCCCCCACCCCCAGCAGCAATGACCTCCCCCATGGCAATGGCAATGGCAACGGCACCGCCTGCCCTCAGCGACCTCCCCCCCTGCCCCTGCCCCTGCCCCTTGCTGGGGCCTCCTGACTGGCCCCAGCACCTCTTGACCCCATTTAATTGCCTTTGAGGCCATTGATTTGCCCTCATCCTCCAGGTGCAGCCCCAGAATGTTCACTGCTAGTGGTGATGCTGCTGAGGCTATTGAGTTCCTGACCCTCTGATTGGGCCAGCAGCTCTTAGGAGCAGCAGACACTTAATTGGCTGTTGCTAGCATAATGCGGCCCTGGGTCCTGCCACCCATTGAAGCGGGCTGCCTCCCCCGCCCATCTTTCGGCCTGGTGGTGGGATCCCTGCTACCTTCGCTGAATCCAGCCCCTACTCTAAATGCAGGAGGTATCTGGAAACTATCACCAAACTAGTTGTCATTCTGAATTCCAAACTGAGGGATATAGAACTTAATGTTACCACCTTCTGCTCAATTTCAGTAAATGGAACACCAGCATGCTTGTAGAATAGCTGCTGTGTTGCTAGTTGCCCCCTTTCCCCATTTAATTTTATTGAAGAAGTATTATAGAATTAAAATGGGTAATCTTTGTGAGGTCATATTGCACATTAATGTTTAATGTAAATGTTTTCCCAGGGTTCAAACAATCCAGGATGTAGTTGTAGAAACAGAAAGAAGGATATTAATACTAGCACAGGGCCCTCTAGAAACTATTTACTCATATGGCACAGTGGCGCAGTGGTTAGCACCGCAGCCTCACAGCTCCAGGGACCCGGGTTCAATTCTGGGTACTGCCTGTGTGGAGTTTGCAAGTTCTCCCTGTGTCTGCATGGGTTTTCTCCGGGTGCTCCGGTTTCCTCCCACAAGCCAAAGACTTGCAGGTTGATAGGTAAATTGGCCATTATAAATTGCCCCTAGTACAGGTAGGGGAATATAGGGACAGGTGGGGATGTGGTAGGAATGTGGGATTAGTGTAGGATTAGTATAAATGGGTGGTTGATGGTCAGCACAGACTCGGTGGGCCGAAGGGCCTGTTTCAGTACTGTATCTCTAAATAAAATAAAATGCATTATACAACACATGGTTAACAGGTCACAAAGCATATTCTCAATACTGTGAATCTATAATGTGGAAGATTGTAGATCTGGCTCCAGCAGTGTGAGCTCACGATAACAAATAGTTCAATTTCCAGAGAGAGAGAGTGAGAAAAATAGCTCATGTTGATATATCATTTCTGCTCTAATCTCCATTTTTGTCAAAGAAGTTGCAAATAGAATCTGATTGTGGTGAAGTGAACTTCTTTCCACGTGTATGATCAGTCTCTTGTTCTCTGCACCACATTCCTGCACTGGCCATTAGCACAGGCATTTGTGCTGTAACTCCCCTTTAATTGGCGTATAATATATTAATGTATTTTTCAAATGTGAAGACATGTGCCTTAAGAATGACTTTGAAAAGTGTTGATTTATATGAGACTCCGTACAGTAGATAATTATTTAACATGTAATCAGGAATTCACAATTACGATTAAGCTAATTATTCCACAGTGTATCCAATCTTGAAGGGCCAGAGGCTGTTTTAAAAAAGTTCTTGTGTACATGTTTAATTCATTTTGTCCATATGCAATCCAACAGCTCCATAATCTTTCTATTTCTTCCAGGTATTATTTAGGAGATATTAATCTACTTCAGCGCACTGTCTCATCTGTTTCTCTAAAGGGATATATAACACATAGCACTAGAACAGATTTCTTGTAGTCGACAATAGACCTCAAGAGCATGCCCTGAAACTGACAGCTGACTGGTCAGTATGTATTTGACAATTGCTTCCATTAAAGGCCATTAGATCATCACTCGATACATGTCAGTTAGGGATGTCAGCAAGCTGCACAGCCAAGATTATCAGCCACGAAATAATGATGCATAAATGCATTATAAATTACATCTTGCCTCCATATTTTATAAGTGTGAACCAACGTCCCCTTTCAAAATAAAACTGATCTTAATTATGTAATGATGGCTTCAGCCTCCGCCCATAGAAATGACGAGAGTAATGGATAATTGAGATTATAACAGGCAGTAATCTAATTAACTGATTCAGATAATGTCATAAACTGTAAAAGCAAAGAATATGTTTCAAACCTAAAACTCTCAAATTGATGACAGGATTGAAAATACTCCTGGTATCATTGCTAAATATAACTCTCAAGATTATGTGGGAACTTCTGTCTTTAATCCTTTTCCTGCTAATCATGCAGTTGGTTTGGATGGTATCTATATAGCTGCTCCTCTGTTTCATTGAGCTTCAAAGTTCACATAAATCAACTGAAAGGAAACAAAGGCAGAAAATGATGTGCGGGGATCATGTTGTGCAATTAACCAGCGCCTGTTGCTTCCAATGCAAGTAGCACACAAACTTCATGCTGGTGCTCACTTACCTGATTGCAGTGTGCAGGCAATGCTGAACATGCTGTTGAGTGGCTGCATGCCTGAGGCGTGGAGGGGAGGGGCAGGGGGCAATTGTGAGAGGCTAGCATGAGTTCCCCTCTTAAAGGGATTGCACTGTGGCTGCAGCAGGTGCTAGAAGTCATTGTAGAAGTGATTTTGACCTGGTGAACACTCAATAATGGCACAACATGGCAGAGAATCAGCCCCAGGATATTGCACTGTTGCCCTGGAGGCCTTCATGTAGGAGGTCGAGAGGAGAAGAGATGTCATTTATCCACATCGCCCAGTAAGGTCCTCCAGCCAAACTTTATGAAGTCAGTCGGAGCAGATTGCTGTGGTGGTCAATTCCAGGAGCCGAGTCCAAGGACCTGGATGTGGTGCTGCAAGAAGTTTAATGACCTTACACAAGTGGTCAAGGTCAGTGAATGTATTTTCAAATGCCAAATCCCATCAACTGCACCACCAGCCTCACGCACACTGCTCAATGTACCAAATCCCCATCACTCACCTCCCAACATTCTCAGTCAATCAAAACTCACACCTCACATTCATAGCTTCACCTCATCCTCTCACACTCAGCACTTCTGCAAGCCTCACACTTACATCTCACAACTCGCACAAACTGCCAGCTATTCAACCATGACAACCACATCACCCAAACACATTGCATGACATTCACTGACACATTTCCCTCTCTCTTGCAGGATGAGGTGGTGCATAACCTGAGGCAGCAGGGCCTAACCAGCGGGGGGCAGACACGGCTACATAAGGCCATCGACAGTGAAGGTGCTGAAACCATCGACGATGACAGTATGCTCATACCTAATCCTCCTTCTCACATCCCACTTCCCTCATATCCCACAAACTCTCCTGATTTCCAAGCTGCGGATGGTGTAAGTATGCACTTCTTATTTTTCTCCCACCTTTCACTGCAACCCTACTTTTGTGACTGTCTCATTTCAGATAATGAAGAACTGTAACCTGGTCAGGCAGTGGTAGAAGAGTAGGAAGACATGAAAATGAAGAAACATCATCTCTCGATCTCACAGTCATAAAATCATAGAAAGTTTACGGCACAGAAAGAGGCCACTTGGCCCATCGTGTCTGTGCCAGCCGAAAAATCTTCCACCCATTCTAATCCCACCTTCCAGCATTTGGCCTGTAGCCCTGCAGATTACGGCACTTGAGGTGCATATCCAGACTTCTTTTGATTGAGTTGAGGGTCTCTGCCTCAACTACCCTTTCAGGCAGTGAGTTCCAGGTCCCCACCACCCTCTGGGTGAAAAAAATGATTTTACTTCCTTTCCAGCAGCTGATGGGGACTAATGCCCCTCCAGATCCTTCTTCCCCTTCACTTCCCTCTGACCCCACCCCTTCTGATCTGACCCCTTGCCGTGTATTCACTATACCCTCTGACCTTCCCCTCTCTGATGCTGAGCGTTCTGTACTCAGCAAAGGTCTCAGTTTTATCCCCTTATGCCCACCTCAATGAATTTCGTGCTCGGCAAGACATTGCGCTCTTCTTCCATTGCCTTCACCTCCGGGCTAACTTCTTTGACCAGGAGTCCTCCCCCGACCAACAGACCCATTCACCCACCTCCAGCATTCTCCCTCCACATGGACCCCTCCTCCTGGCCTCTTACCGGCTCTTGATCTTTTCATTGAAAACAGTTGGCGAGACATTGGCCATCTCAATTTCTCTGCACCCCCCTCACTCACTCCAACCTGTCCCCCTCTGAACTTGCTACACTCCGTTCTCTCAGGTCTAACCCCGACATTGTCATCAAACCTGCAGACAAGGATGGCGCTGTTGTTGTCTGGCGTACCGACCTCTACCTTGCAGAGGCTCAGCGTCAACTCTCAGACATTTCTTCCTACCTCCCTCTGGACCATGACCTCACCACTGAACATTATGCTACTGTCCATAGGACTGGCACTGACCTCCTCGCCTCAGGATATTTTCCCTTCACAGCTTCCCACTTCATAGACCCGCAACCCCGGACAGCCCGCTTCTACCTTCTTCCCAAAATCCACAAACAGGACTGTCCCGGCAGACCCATTGTCTGTTCTTGCCCCACTGAACTTATTTCTTCCTATCTTGACTCTATCTTTTCTCCGCTGGTCCATTCTTCCCACCTACATCCGTGACTCTTCTGATGCCCAACGTAATTTTGACAATTTCCAGTTTCCTGGCCCTAAACCTCTTCATTATGGACGTCCAATCTCTCTACACCTCCATCCCCCACCAGGACGGTTTGAGGGCTCTCCGCTTCTTCCTTGAGCAGAGGCCCAACCAGTCCCCATCCACCACCACCCTCCTCCGCCTGGCTGAACTTGTTCTCACATTGAACAACTTCTCCTTCAACTCCACTCACTTCCTCCAAGTAAAAGGTGCTGCTATGGATACCCACATGGGTCCTAGTTATGCCTGTCTTTTTGTGGGATATGTCGAGCATTCCTTGTTCTAGTCCTGTTCAGGCCTCCTCCCCCAACTCTATTTCCTGCTCCTGCCCCGAACTGGAAAACTTGATCAACTTTGCTTCTACTTTCCACCCTTCTCTCACCTTTACATGGTCCATCTCCGACACTTCCCTTCCCTTCCTCGACTTCTCTGTCTCCATCTCTGGTGATAGGCTGTCCACTAATATTCATTATAAGCCATCCGACTCCCACAGCTACCTCGACTACACTTCCTCACATCCTGCCTCCTGTTAGGACTCCATTCCATTCTCTCAGTTTCTCCGTCTCCGACGGCATCTGCTCTGATGATGCTACCTTCCATGACAGCGCTTCTGATATGTCTTCCTTTTTCCTCAATCGAGGATTCCCCACCACTATTGTTGACAGGGCCCTCAACCGTGTCCAACCCATTTCCCACAACTCTACCCTCACCCCTTCCCCTCCCTCTCAGAACAGCGCAGGGTTCCCCTTGTCTTCACTTTCTACCCCACCATCCTCCACATCCAAAGGATCATCCTCCACCATTTCCACCACCTCCAGAGTGATGCCACTACCAAACGCATCTTCCCCTCCCCTCCACTGTCTGCATTCCGAAGGGATCGTTCCCTCCCCGACACCCTGGTCCACTCCTCCATTACCTCATCCCCTGCCCACGGCACCTTCCCATGCAATCGCAGGAGGTCTAACACCTACCCATTTACCTCCTCTCTCATCACTATACAAGACCCCAAACATTCCTTTCAGGTGAAGCAGCGATTTATTTGTACTTCTTTCAATGTGGTATACTGTATTCGCTGCTCACAATGTGGTCTCCTCTAAATTGGGGAAACCAAACGCAGACTGGGTGAACACTTTGTGGAACACCTCCGCTCAGTCCGAAAGCATGACCCCGAGCTTCCTGTTGCTTGCCATTTCAATACTCCCCCCTGATCTCATGCTCACATCTCTGTCCTGGGATTGCTGCAGTGTTCCAAAACTTGAGTTCAGTAATTTCAGAGCATCACTGTTCCCCCTTTTTTATTTTTTATTTTCTTTATTCGTTTTTCTTTTTATTTTCTTTAAGTTTGTTTTATCATTTTTTTTTTACCATGTGCCTGCCCGCTCTTTTTTTTTCAAGTTTGTGCTTTTGACCAGGGCTGTTCATTATTCTATCATTTAACACCCTCTCTGCACAAACGCTTTGTTTTTCAGCACACCATTAACACACCCTTTTCCTTTGCTCCATGACCTTCTGGTCAGTTATTCTCTGTGACCATCTGTCCTATCAACACCTTGCCTTTTGTTATGTCTTGCCCCACCCCTGCTTTATTTGCTTAAAACTATTTCTATAATAAAAGTAAAATTCTGCAGATGCTGGAAATCTGAAATAAAAACAAGAAATGTTGGAATTACTCAGCAGGTCGAGCAGCTTCTGTGGAGAGAGAAGCACAGTTAACATTTCAGGTCAGTGACCCTTCATCATAGAAACACAGAAACATAGAAACATAGAAAATAGGAGCAGGAGTAGGCCATTCGGCCCTCCAAGCCTGCTCTGCCATTCATTATGATCATGGCTGGTCATCCATGTTCCCGCTTTCTCCCCATACCCTTTGATCCCTTTAGACCCAAGAGCTATATCTAACTCCTTTTCGAAAACATACAATGTTTTGGCCTCAACTGCTTTCTGTGGGAGCGAATTCCACAGGCTCAACACTCTCTGGGTGAAGAAATTTCTCCTCATCTCAGTCCTGAAAGGTTTACCCCGTATCTTTAGACTATGACCCCTGGTTCTGTATTCCCCCACCATCGGGAACATCCTTCCCGCATCTACACTGTCAAGTCCTGTTAGAATTTTATAGGTTTCTATGAGATCCCCCCTCACTCTTCTGAACTCCAGCGAATATAATCCTAACCGACTCAATCTCTCCTCATACGTCAGTCCTGCCATCCCAGGAATCAGTCTGGTAAACCTTCGCTGCACTCTCTCCATAGCAAGAACATCCTTCCTCAGATAAGGAGACCAAAACTGCACACAATATTCCAAGTGTGGCCTCACCAAGGCCCTGTATAATTGCAGCAAGACATTCCTGCTCCTGTACTCGAATCCTCTCGCTATGAAGGCCAACATACCATTTGCCTTTTTTACCGCCTGTTGCACCTGCATGCTTACCTTCAGCGACTGGTGTACGAGAACACCCAGGTCTCGCTGCATATTCCCCTCTCTCAGTTTATAGCCGTTCAGATAATAATCTGCCTTCCTGTTTTTGCTACCAAAGTGGATAACCTCACATTTATCCACATTATACTGCATCTGCCATGCATTAGCCCACTCACTCAACTTGTCCAAATCACCCTGAAGCCTCTCTGCATCCTCCTAACAACTCATCCTCCCACCCATTTTGGTGACATCTGCAAATTTGGAGATATTACATTTAGTTCCCTCATCTAAATCATTAATGTATATTGTGAATATCTGGGGTCTTAGCACCGATCCCTGTGGTACCCCACTAGTCACTGTCTGCCATTCGGAAAAAGACCTATTTATCCCTACTCTTTGTTTTCTGTCCGCCAACCAATTTTCTACCCATCGCAATACACTACTCCCAATCCCATGTGCTTTAATTTTACACGCTAATCTCTTATGTGGGACCTTGTCGAAAGCCTTCTGAAAGTCCAAATAAACCACATCCACTGGCTCCCCCTCATCAACTCTACTAGTTACATCCTCGAAGAATTCTAGTAGATTTGTCAAGCATGATTCCCTTTCGTAAATCCATGCTGACTCTATCTGATTCTACCACTGTTCTCTAAGTGGTCTGCTATAAAATCTTTGATAATTTTTTTAGATTAGATTAGATTAGATATACAGCACTGAAACAGGCCCTTCGGCCCACCGAGTCTGTGCCGACCATCAACCACCCATTTATACTAATCCCACACGACCATATTCCTACCAAACATCCTCACCTGTCCCTATATTTCCCTACCACCTACCTATACTAGTGACAATTTATAATGGCCAATTTACCTATCAACCTGCAAGCCTTTTGGCTTGTGGGAGGAAACCGGAGCACCCGGAGAAAACCCACGCAGACACAGGGAGAACTTGCAAACTCCACACAGGCAGTACCCAGAATCGAACCCGGGTCCCTGGAGCTATGAGGCTGCAGTGCTAACCACTGTGCCACTGTGCCGCCCTGTGGAGTCTAGAATTTTCCCCACTACTGACATCAGGCTGACTGGTCTATAATTCCCTGCTTTCTCTCTACCTCCCTTTTTAAATAGTGGGGTTACATTAGCTACCCTCCAATCTGTAGGAACTGTTCCAGAGTCTATGGAATCTCGGAAGATGACCACAAATGCATCCACTATTTCTAGGGCCACTTCCTTAAGTACTCTGGGATGCATACCATCAGGCCCTGGGGGTTTATCGGCCTTCAATCCCATCAATTTCCCCAACACCATTTCTCTACTAATACTGATTTCTTTCAGTTCCTCTCTCTCAATAAGCCCTGTGTTCCCCAACATTTCTGGTATGATATTTGTGTCCTCCTTTGTGAAGACAGAACCAAAGTATGCATTTAGTTGGTCAGCCATTTCTTTATTCCCCATAATAAATGCCCCTGTTTCTGATTGTAAGGGGTCTACATTTGTCTTCACCAATCTTTTTCTCTTCACATACCTATAGAAACTTTTAAAGTCAGTTTTCATGTTCCCCGCAAACTTACTCTCGTACTCTATTTTCCCCTTCTTTGTCAATCCCTTGGTCCTCCTTTGCTGAATTCTAAACTGCTCCCAATCCTCAGGTCTGTGGTTTTGCCTGGCAAATTTATATGCCTCTTCCTTGGATCTAATGCGATCTCTAATTTCCCTTGTCAGCCATGGTTTGGCTACCTTTCCCGTTTTACTTTTGCGCCAGACAGGAATAAACAATTGTTGCAGTTCATCCATGCGCTCTTTAAATGTTTGCCATTGCAATCCACTGTCATCCCTTTAAGTAACGTTTCCCAATCCGTCATGGCCAACTCGCGCCTCATACCTTCATAGTTTCCTTTACTAAGATTCAGGACCTTTGTCTCAGAATCAACTATATCACTCTCCACCTTGATGAAGAATTCTATCATATTATGGTCGCGCATCCCCAATGGGTCTCGCACCACCAGATTGTCAATTATTCCTCTCTCATTACACAATACCAAGTCCAGGATGGCCTGTTTTCTAGGTGGTTCCTCAACATATTGGTTCAGAAAACCATCCTGGATACACTCCAATAATTCCTCCTCTAAGGTATTGTGATTAATTTGATTTGCCCAAATCAGGTAGTGGCGTCGTGGTATTATCACTGGACTAGTAACCCAGAGACCCAGGGTATTTCTCTGGGGACAAGGGTTCGAATCCCACCACAGGAGGTGGAATTTGAATTTAATTAATAAATCTGGAATTAAAAGCTAGTCTCATGATGTCCATGAAACCATTGTCGATTGTTGTACAAACCCATCTGGTTCACTAATGTCCTTTAGGGAAGGAAATCTGCTGTCCTTACCTGGTTTGGCCTACATGTGACTACAGACCCACAGCAATGTGGTTAACTCTTACATGCCCTCTGAAATGGCCTAGCAAGCCACTCAATTGTACCTAACCGCTACAAGGTCAATAAAAAGGAATGAAACCGGACGGACCACCCGGCATCGACTGAGGCACCGGAAACGACAACGGCAAAACCAGCCCTGTCGACCCTGCAAAATCCTACTTACTAACATCTGGGGGCTTGTGCCAAAGTTGGGAGAGCTGTCCCACAGACTAGTCAAGTAACAGCCTGACATAGTCAACCTCATGGAATCATACCTTACAGAAAATGTCCCAGATACTGCCATCACCATCCCTGGATATGTCCTGTCCCACCGGCAGGACAGACCCAGCAGAGGTGGTGGCACAGTGGTATACAGTAGGGAGGGAGTTGCCCTGGGAGTCCTCAACATCGACTCCGGACCCCATGAAGTCTCATGGCATCAGGTCAAACATGGGCAAGGTAACCTCCTACTGATTACCACCTACCGCCCTCCCTCAGCTGATGAGTCAGTACTCCTCCATGTTGAACACCACTTGGAGGAAGCACTGAGGGTGGCAAGGGCACAAAATGTACTCTGGGTGAGGGACTTCAATGTCCATCACCAAAGGTGGCTCGGTTGCACCACTACTGACCGAGCTGGCCTGAAGGACATATCTGCTAGACTGGGTCTGCAGCAGGTGGTGAGGGAACCAACACGAGGGAAAAACATACTTGACCTTGTCCTCACCAATCTGCCTGCCGCAGATTTTTCTGTCCATGACAGTATTGGTAGGAGTGACCACCGCACAGTCCTTGTGGAGACGAAGTCCCGCCTTCACTTTGAGGATACCCTTCATTGTGTTGTGTGGCACTGTCACCGTGCTGAATGGGATAGATTTCGAACACATCTAGCAATGCAAAACTGGGCATCCATGAGGCGCTGTGGGCCATCAGCAGCAGCAGGATTGTACTCAACCACAATCTGTAACTTCATGGCTTGGCATATCCCCCACTCGACCATTACCATCAAGCCAGGTGACCAAACCTGATTCAATGAAGAGTGCAGGAGGGCATGCCAGGAGCAGAACCAGGCATACCTCAAAATGAGGAGTCAGCCTGGAGAAGCTACAACACAGGACTATCTGCGTGCCAAACTGCGTAAGCAGCATGCGATAGACTGAGCTAAGTGATCCCATAACCAATGGATTAGATCTAAGCTCTACAGTTCAGCCACATCCAGCCGTGAATGGTGGTGGACAATTAAACAACTAACTGGAGGAGGTGGCTCCACAAATATCCCCATCCTCAATGATGGGAGAGCCCATCACATCAGTGCGAAAGATAAGGCTGAAGCATTTGCAGCAATCTTCAGCCAGAAGTGCCGAGTTGATGATCCATCTCGGCCTCCTCCTGAAGTCCCCAGCATCACAGATGCCAAACTTCAGCCAATTCGATTCACTCTGCGTGATATCAAGAAACACCTGAAGGCACTGGATACTGCAAAAGCTATAGGCCCTGACAATATTCCGGCAATAGTACTGAAGATCTGTGCTCCAGAGCTTGCCGCGCCCCTAGCCAAGCTGTTCCAGTACAGCTACAACACTGGCATCTACCCTGCAATGTGGAAAATTGCCCAGGTATGTCCTGTACGCAAAAAGCAGGACAAGTCCAACCGGACCAATTACCACCCCATCAGTCTACTCTCAATCATCAGTAAAGTGATGGAAGGTCTCATTAACAGTGCCATCAAGCGGCACTTGCTTAGCAATAACCTGCTCAGCGACGCTCAATTTGGGTTCCACCAAGGCCGCTCAGCTCCTGACCTCATCACAGCCTTGGTTCAAACATAGACAAAAGAGCTGAACTCAAGAGGTGAGGTGAGAGTGACTGCCCTTGACATCAAGGCAGCATTTGACCGAGTATGGCATCTAGGAGCCCTAGCAAAACTGAGGTCAATGGGAATCAGGGGGAAAACCCTCTGCTGGCTGGAGTCATACGTAGCTCAAAGTAAGATGGTTGTGGTTGTTGGAGGTCAATCATCTGAGCTCCAGGACATCACTGCGTGAGTTCCTCAGGGTAGTGTCCTAGGCCCAACCATCTTCAGCTGCTTCATCAATGACCTTCCTTCAATCATAAGGTCAGAAGTGGGGATGTTCGCTGATGATTGCACAATGTTCAGCACCATTCGCAACTCCTCAGATACTGAAGCAGTCCATGTAGAAATGCAGCAAGACCTGGACAATATCCAGGTTTGGGCTGATAAGTGGCAAGTAATATTCGCGCCACAAAGGTGACAGGCAATGACCATCTCCAACAAGAAAGAATCTAACCATCTCCCCTTGACATTCAATGGCATTACCATCGCTGAATCCCCCACTATCAACATCCTAGGGGCTACCATTGACCAGAAACTGAACTGGAGTTGCCATATAAATCCTGTGGCTACAAGAGCAGGTCAGTGGCTAGGAATCCTGAGGCGAGTAACTCACCTCCTGACTCCCCAAAGCCTGTCCACCATCTACAAGGCACAAGTCAGGAGTGTGATGGAATATTCTCCACTTGCCTGGATGGGTGCAGCTCCAACAACACTCAAGAAGCTCGACACCATCCAGGACAAAGCAGCCCGCTTGATTGGCACCCCACTGAGAATCATTCACTCCCTCCACCACCGACGCACAGTGGCAGCAGTGTGTACCATCTACAAGATGCACTGCAGCAACACACCAAGGCTCCTTCGACAGCACCTGGGCGGCACAGTGGCGCAGTGGTTAGCTCCGCAGCCTCACAGCTCCAGTGAACCGGGTTCAATTCTGGGTACTGCCTGTGTGGAGTTTGCAAGTTCTCCCTGTGTTTGCGTGGGTTTCCTCCGGGTGCTCCGGTTTCCTCCCACAGCCAAAGGCTTGCAGGTTGATAGGTAAATTGGCCATTGTAAATTGTCCCTAGTATAGGTACGTGGTAGGGAAATATAGGGACAGGTGGGGATGTGGTAGGAATATGGAATTAGTGTAGGATTAGTATAAATGGGTGGTTGATGGTCGGCACAGACTCGGGCCTGTTTCAGTGCTGTATCTCTAAACTAAACTAAACTAAACCCGCGATCTCTACCAACTGGAAGGACAAGGGCAGCAAATGCATGGGAACACCACCACCTGCAAGTTCCCCTCCAAGTCACACACCATCCTGACTTGGAACTATATCGCCGTTCCTTCACTGTCACTGGATCAAAATCCTGGAACTCACTTCCTAACAGCACTGTGGGTATACCTACCCCAAATGGACTGCAGCGGTTCAAGAAAGCAGCTCACCACCACCTTCTCATGGGTAATTAGGGATGGGCAATAAATACTGGCCTGGCCAGCGACGCCCACATCCCATGAATGAATAAGACAAATATGCAGATGAAAGTCACCCATAATTACAAATGTTCCTTTATCACATGCATCTCAAATTTCCTGTTTAATGCCATTCCCAACATCACCACTACTGACAAATATTAGAAATGTAATAGGTTTTCATTACATTTCTAATATCTACCAGTTCTGATGAAAGGTCACTGACCTGAAACGTTAACTCTGCTTCTCTCTCCACAGATGCTGCCAGACCTGCTGAGTATTTCCAGCATTTCTTATTTTTATTTCAGAAAGCGGCTGTTTCGTTTGCCTCCTCCTTTCCTCCTCCTCCTTCTTCTCTTCTTCCTTGTCCTTCTCCTGCTCCTCAGCTGGTCACTGTATAACTGCTGGTGAGGGATGACTCCTCATTTTGTGCAGCATGCAGAAGAACACCATGAATCTTGACACCCACTCTGCTGAATACTGCAGAGCTCCTCCAGAGTGGTCCTAGCAGTGGATGTGTTTAAGCACCTCAATAATCTGCTCTATTACATTTCATGTGGCAGCTTGACTTTCATTGTATTCACTCTGTACACACATGTGTGTGGGTTGCACTCTGGAGTCATGAACCATGTGGTCAGCTGATAGCCCTTGTTGTCCTATAGCTACCCTCTGGTTTGTCGCAGTGGCTCAAATGCAGGAGGAACACCAGACGGCTGCAGAATGAAGACATCATGACTGTTGCCAGGATACTGGGTATTGACCTACATGATTCACTACGTATGGTCACACACTCAGCTGGACGTTGAGGGAGTGGAATCCCTTTCCATCGTGGTACACCTCAGAGTTGACACACAGCACCTGCAAAGTGATGTGCATGAAGTGAATGGCACCCTGCACCATGGGGAAGACTGTGATCTTCATGAAGCCGTGTGCTCACTCCACCTGCTTCTCTCTAGCAAGACAGAATGAAACCTCTCTTTGAATACAGAGCCTCAGTGATCAGCAAATGGTGAGATTGTGCAAATATCTCCAGCCCATTTAGAAAGTGCATAAAAGCCATGGTCACCTTCACAGCTGCTGGCAATGGGGTCCTTGCTCTGCTCTGAGGTTTCAGTTGTGGCTGAAACAGGTGCCAAATTTCAGTGAGGATGTCCTTAGTGAAGTGGAGACATCTGAGACACTCTTCCTCACTTCTTCAGGGAGTTTGCTCCCTGAACACCCAGGCAGATATGCTCTCCTGCTAAGTGAACTTCTTCCCTCCTCCTCCCTCTTCTAAGACTTTAGCACTTCTCCAATCGCAACAGAAATCCAATCAGCATCTGTTCTGTAAATAGTTGAAGATCCCTTTAAGTAGCACTAGTGGGCTGTGGCAGGGGGTGGGGGAGGGGTGTTCCTTCACACTGGTGAATGCATGTTCATCTGTGCCAGGTTAAGAAAGGACATTACCTGGAGTGTTGAGCTCCAAAGTTGCAGCCTTGGCATCAAAACCACGTAACACATTGACTGATGTCACAAACTGCCTACTCTGAATACTTCCAGTGGATTGTCCCTGCATGGCCGTGCTTATGTCCTCACCAAAATGGTATCCAGCATGGTTCGCACCAGAAGTGTGTATGCACAGCACGGACACCATTTCAGAGGCAAAACAACACTCATAGGCTGGGATTTTACGGGCCCCCCAGCGGTGGGATTGGAGGTGGTGGGGGAGGCACAGAGTATTGCGACAGGAGGAGGGTGGGGTGGTGGGGTGAAGGACCCATCGCCTCCCCATCACATAATGATCTTCCCGGAGGCAGGATAGGCCAATGATGGCCTTCCCTTCCAGAGGCCAATTAAGGCCCTTAAGTGGCCTATTAACGGCCAATAAAGGGCCTCTTCCCACCACCGCTGAGATCTTACCAGTGGCAGGAGTGCCTCCACCACACCTTGTAAAATGAGGTGCCCTCCCTGTGGGCTTGCGGGGCAGTGTCCTTCCTCCTTGGGCAATTTGTGGGAATCAATTCCCACTGGGAATCAATTCACCTCCCTGTAGACCCCTCCCCCTGGACTGCAAAACCACCCCCCAGCCCCCCATCGCCGGCGCCTTCTGGAATGGCCTTGGGGATCCCACCTCACCCACCTCGGTTCTGCGGTTCCTCCGCTGGGCCTGGGTCCGAGGCCTCTGCAGTATGGACAGTGGTCACCGCTCCCAGTGGCGCTGCTGATACTCTTGGGGGCAGTATCCCCATTCCTATTAAGTCTTTGAAGGGACTGAGATCCTGCCTCCTAAAACTTTGAATCAAGAAGACTGGAGGATCGATCTGGGGTGGTGGGGTGGGAACAGGAAAATGCAGACACAGGGCTCCTCCCTGTCTTTTTGGCCTGGCACTGGGAGCCCCGCCTCCAGCACAAAATCCAGCTCATGGTGCTGAGAAACTGAGGCTAAGGATCCAGCTTTTGTGGCTGAAGTTTCCTGAATATTAACAACACAAATCTGTCATTCTTGTAAAATTCAGATCAGTAACTTACTGTTATCTGCCCCAACGTCAGTTAAGATTTGTATTATATTATCAATATAGAAATGATTAATTCTTTATATTACAGTGTATTAGTCTGAGCATATTTATACGTTTATATTTGAAATTTATTTCATTCACAGTAAAACCTGTGTTACAGTTGGATTCAGTGAAAATTAGCCATGTTGAATTTATACAACACATTTGACTGCATTCGTCAAGTATGACTAAGAGAAATCATGCTTAACCAATTTATTGGAATTCTTTGAAAAAGTAACATGTGCTTTGGATGAAGGGGAACCAGTGGATATACTGTCCGTGGATTTCCAGAAGGCATTTGATAAAGTGCCACATCAAAGGTTATTGCGAAAAATAAAAGCTCATGATGTAGGGGGTAACATATTAGCATGGATAGAAGATTGGCTAGCTAACAGAAAACAGAGAGTAGGCATCAATGGGTCATTTTCTGGTTGGCAAGATGTAATGAGTGGTGTGCCACAGGGATCGGTGCTGGGGTCTCAACTTTTTAGAATTTATATAAATGACTTAGATGAAGGGATCGAATGCATGGTTGATACATTTGCTGATGACACAAAGATAGGTAGGAAAGTAGGTTGTGAAGAGGACATAAGGAGGTTACAAAGGGATATCGATAGGTTAACTGAGTGGGCAAAGACCTGGCAAATAGACGTGGGAAAATGTGAAATTGTCCATTTGGCAGGAAGATTAAAAAAGAAGCATATTATCTAAATAGTGAGAGGTTGCAGAGCTCTGAGATGCAGAGGGATCTGGGTGTCCTAGTGCATGAATTGCAAAAAGTTAGTATGCAGGTACAGCAAGTAATTAGGAAAGCTAATAGAATGTTATTGTTTATTGTGAGGGGAATTGAATACAAAAATAGGGAAGTTATGCTTCAGATATACAGGGCATTGGTAAGACCACATCTGGAGTACTGTGTGTAGTATTGATCTCCTTATTTAAGGAAGGATGCAAATGCATTGGAAGCAGTTCAGAGAAGGTTTACTACATTAATACCTGGAATGGGCGGGTTGCCTTATGATGAAAGTTGGACAGACCAGGCTTGTATCCGCTGGAATTTAGAAGAGTAAGAGGCGACTTGATTGAAACATATAAGATCCTGAGGGGTCTTGAGAGGGTGGATGTGGAAAGGATGTTTCCTCTTGTGGGAGAATTTAGGGGTCACTGTTTAAAAATAAGGGGTCGCCAATTTAAGACAGAGATAGCAGAAATATTTTCTCTCAGAGGGTCGTGAGTGTTTGAAACTCTCTTCCTCAAAAGGCAGAGGTAGATAGATTCTTGATAAGCAAGGGGGTGAAAGGTTATTGCGGGTAGGCGGGAATGTGGAGTTGAGGTGACAATCAGATCAGCCATGATCTTATTGAATGGCGAAGCAGGCTCGAGGGGCCGAGTGGCCTACTCCTGCTCCTAATTCGTATGTTCGTATGTTGTATATAACAGCAATTGGACATTGATATCACAGTTTTTAACAGAACTCTTTGAATAAATGCACAAAGTTCTCAATATAATGATTTAATATCAGTTATTAATGTTAGTGTGAATTCAGTTTCAAATAACATACATGAGAATGAAATCTCAGATTATAATTCAATCAAAGAACTGTAGCAATCCCATCAATCACAGATGGAAAGATTAACAGGTTAGGAATGTCAATAGGACTTTGAGTTGAATTAAAAACATTGAACGGATTGAATTATAGCTTGCAACCAGCTTCAGATATTACTTTATATTTTCCTTTTATTGCCTCATTTCTGTTCCAGGCTTGATGACCATGCTGAAAAATTGGAGCAATGTAATGTGGGAGAGAGGTTATTAAATTTGAAGCATGTTTCAGTAAGCTTCCACAGCCAAAACTTTCAATCCAGCACCAGTAAATTCCTTTTGGCTGAAATACTCCTTAAGGGCAGAAAATTGGCTTAGTAACAATTTAATCTCTGCCTTTTGCTGATGATTGCACATTTTTGATGAGATGTTAAAATGAGTTTGACCTTCCAGTTCCACTGGTTTGGGTCAAAGTTAAAGAAGGATGAGGTGTTCTGGTCAACTCCCCTCCCTCAGCAACAACACCAAAAAGCCAATTATCATATCACTACTTCTGGGACATTACAGACGCAAAATGACTGGCCTGTTTGACTGTAAAAGTAAACGTTACAGTGCTTAAAATGTAATTAATTTGGGTTGATTTTCACTAATTTCACTGGGCAGTAACAACCACTAAACATGACCTGTTAACCCTGTCAACCCTCTGTGGCTGCCCAAAACACATTATTTATTTAGAGATACAGCACTGAAACAGGCCGTTCGGCCCACTGAGTCTGTGCCAACCATCAACCACCTATTTATACCAATCCTACATTAATCCCATATTCTTACCACATCCCCACCTTCCCCCTACCTATACTAGGGGCAATTTACAATGGCCAATTTACCTATCAACCTGCAAGCCTTTGGCTGTGGGAGGAAACCGGAGCACCCGGTGGAAACCCACGCGTTCACAGGGAGAACTTGCAAACTCCGCACAGGCAGTACCCAGAATCGAACCCGGGTCGTTGGAGCTGTGAGGCTGCGGTGTTAACCACTGCACCACTGTGCCACCCTTACCCAGCTATTTCAGATGATAGATCCCTCTTTAACAGGGATATTGGTGTTGAATGATCCAAAAATATTGGATGTCTAAAACCTCCCATTGTGGCCTAGCCAATGCCTTGTTTATCGCAAACTGTCGTTAACTCCTTAGATAAGGTTTTGAAGTGGCTCAAATGGTTTCTTGCACATTTTCCTTTTACCAGGACCCCATCTGACAAGATTTCCAGGGTTGGTTATGATATTTCAAATCCAGTGCAAACTAAACCCATTGTAACTGGTGTATTCAAACAAGAAAAATTCAAAATCTTCACAAATTTTTGTATAAAAATGCAGCAAGCTTGCAATGAAGCCTCCTGCAAGGCGCACAGAGTGGTTCCTCTTTGTTGTGTTTTCCTACAATTTTATTCAAATGAAAACAGATGGAAGTAACAGATTTTTATTGATGTATTCAAATCAATATCTATTTCTGCAGTTAAGAATCTTCAGGCTAGGCCTTATTACTAACTTTTCATTCAAAAAATAATTTCCAAAACCACAAGGGATTTGTTAAAATTTTGTCAGCTTTCTTGCCTTCCCTGTGAAAGACGCTGACTCTTACACACAGAAGAATTTCATGGCACCAGTCATGTTTAGTAGCTCGCTTGGGAGATAGAGTAATAGGGCCAGATTTTCATGGCCAAAGGTTGGGGGGGATGGGGGGTGGAGGGAACTGAGGAGGCAGGCGTGTAATTTCCCAAAACTGGCCATTGTGCTGGTTTCCCGATGCTCTTCTGACGGTTAGTGATATTGCTGAGGAGGGGACAGGCAGGATCCAGAAACCCGCCCGATGAAGCTTGTTAATGAACCTGTTGTCAGTTCATTAATGGCTAGTCTACAATTTTTGTGGGAAGGCACAGGTTCCACACATTGGTCTGGAACAGTTCAAGGAGAGAGAGGCAGCAGCACAGCGGGAAGCAGCCCTAGCCACATCATTTATCGAGGTGGACTCATAAAAGGGTGCATGACTGTAATGGACGCAGATCCATTGGCACATAGTTGCCCTAGTGAGAGGAGAGTTAGCGGAGCAAGTGGTCAGTGTGCTGTTGGTCTGTTGGGAGCATTGTGACCCTCTAGTAATGTAGGGCTATAAGAATCAGGATACAGTAAGCATTGTGAGTGCAGCTGACCGCAAGCAAGGTAACAGCTGGAGATGGGATTAAACTGCTCGGAGAGAGGGATGAGTAGCAATGAGGATCAGAGCCCTGGGCATGAGGAGGGCAGAGGAGAAGAATGAGGGACAGGAAAGCCACAAAGGCCAAACCCTCAGCACTGAGTGTACTGCTGAAGAATAAGCTCTCTGGACAATGCCAGAGAATCAGTGGGCAGGACTTTATGGTCCTCTGGAAGGCGGGATTTCAGGTGTGGGGGGGGTGGTGCTGCCAAAGAATCCTCGCGGAGAGGTCCACCACGGAACCCGATGCCGTAATGCTACTTCCCAATTCTGTCGGAGGCGGTGAAGTGCCGTGGTGGCGTTTCCGCCCCGAAGCGATGGCATGATCATTTACATCTGTTAAATACTCTTTAACATTCATTTAAATGTCATTAATTGTGATCTTACCAGGCATTCGCAATCTTGTGCTGGGCATGTGACACTCAGGTGCCTTCAGCTTCACATCTTTAAAAAGCTGGTACCAAGGCGAGAGTGCTTGGTGCCTCGAGAGGGTAAATAACTTTACTGGAGTTATCTAGGGAAAGTGGATGGGTGGGAGGACTTTGCAAGTGGATTGTCTGTGCAGGGGGGTGATCCAGGGACACTGCTTGCAGAGAACAAAAATATTTGTAAACAACACAAGTGAAGCCTCAGGGAGATGTTGATGAAATCACACTAGTGCAAATGCAGGGCTGGCAGCCTTTCAAAGATGGTGCCAGCACCTGCGGCAGCATCCGGTGACACCATGAACAGCATCTCCATTTCTGTGCCCACTGTTAAACTCCAGAAAGCTTGTTATGGAAGGATGATGCTGGAGCCTATCTTTACACAGTTTCATATTTATTGTCCAGAGTAAAAGGATTACAAACACGTAGCTCCTCACTCAAACCCTTCACCAGTCTCAGTGAGTGTCTGCTTATAAATGCTCAAGTAAGACCCCAATTAACACCCTCCACCTGCATGTAATAAAACAATTGATACACAATTAACAGATTAACACCCGCCACATGATTGGGGGAACGGTTGCTGTCCTAATGTTAAATGGCCGCCCGTCGTGTAATCGAGGTGGGACTGCGGCCATTTGGCACAACTGCCGCCACTCCCAGTGGCAGGATCATAAAATTCGGCCCAGTGTCACAGGAGACTGCGTCTATCAAGGCAGGTGGTATCCGAGATTTGTGCCCTCATTGAGGAAGACCTCAGGCCTCACAGGGCAGCTCACCATGCCCTGTCAGTAGCCATTAAAGTCACTGTGGCCTTGAACATCTTTGCCTCTGGCTTGGTCCAAGGATCAGCAGTGGACCTTGGAGGCACCTCACAGGAGGCAGCAGTGCCTTGTATCTTGCAGGTCACTGATGCCCTATTTACAAAAGCTGGGCAGTAGAGATAGGGCCTCGCAGGCACAAAGGACAGCGGGATTCGCCTCTGTGCTGGATTCCCCCACAGACAGGGCATCATCGATTGCACCCATGTGGCTATCAAGGCATTGAGTGAGCAGGCAATGAGAATCACCAACAGAAAGCGTTTTCACTCCTTCACCGTTGAGCTAGTCTGCGACCACAACAAGTGCTTTATGCATGTGTGCATGCACTATCCTGGCAGCTGCCATGGCTCCTTTATCTTTCAGCAGTCCAGGCTGCTGCAGCTCTTCATCTCACCTCTGAAACTCCGTGTATGGTTTCCAAGGGACTAGGAATATCCCTGGAAGAGATGGTTACTCACTCCTTTGCATAACCCTGAAACAGAGTCACAGAGGTGCTACAACCAAAGACATCTGCTCACAAGGACCATCATTGAGTAGAGAATCGGGCTTCTGAAGATATGGTTCCGGTGCATGGACGAGTTGGGTGGTGCCCGACAGTACACTCCTGCAAGGATCTCGCTCATTGTGGAGGTGTGCTGTGCTCTCCATAACATGGCCCTCCAGAAAGGTGTGGACCTTGAAGAGGTTGAAGCGCTGGATTGACACAGTTCATCGGAGGAGGAAGAGGAAAAGGAAGATGCAGAGAATAATGGTGCCAATGCTGTGCAGGGAGACGGTCGGAGTCATCTCAGGAGTCAAAAGCACTCATCGGGATGACATGAATGCTAGGGCACATCAGATTCAGGCATGTATCATCCAGCAAGCCTGCGTGCTCTGTTGCTCACTTTAAACACACAACCTTGAATAGTTCCATTCTTATCGGCAATACATGGTTCATACCTCCCCAGTGGTCTCATTGTCCCTTTTCAAAGGCCCTTGCTTCCCTTCACCACTTCTTCCCTCTTCTCCAGTTTTGCCATAAAAGAATGGAAGCTTACACATCTGGGATCAGGGTTCAACGTTTCTAATGTAATTATGAGGTCCCCAGAATCACAGATGCCAGTCTTCAACCAATTCGATTCACTCCACGTGATATCAAGAAATGGCTGAAGGTGCTGGATACTGCAAAGGCTATGGGCACCGACAACATTCTGACTGTAGTACTGACTGTAGAAGAGTTCTGTGCTCCAGAACTGGACCACCCCCTTAGCCAAGCTGTTCTAGTACAGCGACAACACTGGCATCTGCCCAACAAGTATGCCCTTTTCACAACAAGCAGGATAAATCCAATCCAGCCAATTACCACCACCTCAATCTACTCTCAATCAGCAAAGTAATGGAAGGTGTCCTTAACAGTGCTAGCAAGTGTCACTTACATAACAATAACCGATTGTTATGCCAATGGGTTTTGTTGAATGATAATTTTCTTTGGTCCGCTGCCAGTAAAGTCATCCTTTCAGCTTAAAACGATCAGCTAGTTTGCAACACTGTTTCCTATATTGCAAAGGACTGGGAGTGTAAGGACATTCCTAGGGTCAGTGTCAGCTTTGATTAAAAAAATTGTGAAATTATTGAACTCAATGTTCAGTCCGGCAGGCTGTAGTGTGCCTAATCGGTAAATGAGATGCTGTTCCTCGAGCTTGCGTTGATGTTCACTGGAACACTGCAGCAATCCTAGGACAGAGATATGGACATGAGAGCGGGGGTGGGGGGAGGGTGGGTGTTGAAATGGCAAGTAACTAGAAGCTCGGGGTCATGCTTTCAGACTGAGTGGAGGTGTTCCGCAAAGCGGTCACCCAGTCTGTATTTGGTCTCACCAATGTAAAGGAGACCACATTGTGAGCAGCGAATACAGTAAATTGAAAGAAGTACAAGTAAATCACTGCTTCATATGAAAGGAGTGTTTGGGGCCTTGAATAGTGAGGAGAGAGGAGGCAAGTGGGCAGGTATTACGCCTCCTGCGATTGCAGGGGAAGGTGCCATGGGAAGGGGACAAGGTGGTGGGGGTAATGAAGGAGTGGACCAGGGTGTCACGGAGGGAACGATCCCTTCAGAATGCTGACAGGGAAGGGAGGGGAAGATGAATTTGGTAGTGACATCATGCTGTTCATTTTTCTGTCAATTAACACCCTCTCTGTACTAATACTTTGTCTTTCAGCACACCATTAACATATTGTTTGCCTTTGCTCCATGACCTTCTGGTCAGTTATTCTCTGTGACCTTGTCCTATCAACACCTTCTCCTTTGTTATCTCTTGTTCCCCCCCACCCCACCCCGCTTTACTTGCTTAAAACCTTTCACATTTCTAATATTTGCCAATTCTGATGAAGGGTCACTGACCTGAAACATTAACTCTGCCTCTCTCTCCACAGATGCTGCCAGACAATGGAAGGTGATGGGCTTAAGTACTGTGTAAATCTAAGGATTAAAGAGGTGTGAAAAACTGCCTTCCTGAAATCGACAATCAGCAGGAAATAGATGATTCTGTCTTCATAGAAGACCTTTTTTTTAATGAGGACATAAGTTGTCAATCAGAACTAAAGGTTTGGAACCTTGCCAAATTTGGAGCCGAGATGGCCCAGCCAACAGCAAGAAATGTATAAATGTACACGGTGATTGGGGTCTGTTACTGTTCCTGCAGGAAGTCAACGAAGATGGTAGAGCTTGGTTAACACCACCAAGAGACCTACAAACACCATCGGCAGACCAACTGAGGGGTGATTATAAGTACTAAGTTAGGAAATTAAGTTAGGAATGGGGGAGCAGTGGGGTGGTTAACCTATGTTTAACCTTTAGCAGGGCAGGTCCTGCATCAGATAATTGTAATTGCAACTGTAACTTGTGATTTTTGAGTGTAACCCTTCTCTAAGGATTGTGGATAATTCAATAAAGTGATTGTGACTTATCAGAAGAAATTTGTCTCACTGGTTATTCTGTTCAAGTCATACATTTGTAATTCTGGTGTCACAAACTCGAGTGTGGGGTGGGGGTCTTTGAGTGAGGAAAAGAATCCCCTACACTATGAACTGGCATAACTTTTACATGATTACTTAATAGAAAATCAACCATTGACTATAACTTCTCAAAGCCACCCTCTGAAATTGGTAATTATTAATTAACAGCTTTAGGAACTACAATGCATTTAATACCTGCTTCTTTTAAAAATATTCTGAAATATTTAATTTCTCTGTCTAAAAATGTCCAAAAATACTCAAGTGGCATTTTAAACTGTGACCATGCAGCTTGCACTGATCTCCGCAGTCATTTCTAAATGTAAGGTTTATTTTTCCTCACAAGAATATTAAGGGCTAATTTTACCAACCTTGCACTGCTGGAATGAGTCTCACCAGGAGGCCAAAACTGAAAAATGATCCTTTAGTGCATTTGAATTTAAATCACGTTAACAAAGTTCTAATATAAAAGCAAAATACTGCGGATGCTGGAAATCTGAAACAAAAACAAGAAATGCTGGAATCACTCAGCAGGTCTGGCAGCATCTGTGGAAAGAGAAGCAGAGTTAACGTTTCGGGTCAGTGACCCTTCTTCGGAACGGTTCCGAAGAAGGGTCACTGACCCGAAACGTTAACTCTGCTTCTCTTTCCACAGATGCTGCCAGACCTGCTGAGTGATTCCAGCATTTCTTGTTTTTGTTAACAAAGTTCTAGTTGGATCTGTGTATTTAAGCAGTAAATATTCTCCTCCAACCTCTAAAGCAGGATAACTCATGTCAGCTCAATCTGATAAGATTCTTTGTGTGTGAACACATACTTTCCTTGTGAGTAGCCAGCGATGGAGACTATTAATAAAACAGCAGGAAATAAAAGTAAGAAGTTGAATTTTAAAGTGTTTTATCAGATCACTCAGCAGAGTCTCAAAGTGATTCATACACAATGAATGATTTTGAAGAGGAGTCAATGATGATATGCAGGAAAGTATTTATATTTACTGTATTTGTTGTGGTCAAACAAGAAGCAGGAAAAGAGGGAAGCCCTTCGACTCCTCCTCACTTGACCATAACACCGATGCTCAGTTGGGATTCTGCCAGGGCCACTCAGCTCCAGACATCATTAGAGCCTTAGTCCAAACATGGACAAAAGAGCTGAATTCAAGAGGTGAGGTGATAGTGACTGCCCTTGACATCAAGGACACTCCCCTGAGAAATTCCTGCAGCAATGGCTTGAGACTGAGATGTTTGGCCTCCAACAACCACAACCACCTTCCTTTGTATTAGATATGACTCCAACCAGTGGAGAGTTTTCCCCTGATTCCCATTGACTTCAATTTTGCTAGGGTTCCTTCATGCCATACTCGGTCAAATGCTGCATAACAAAAATAAGTTAAGAATATGTAGAGATCATTCACACAATCAGATGCAATCTCCCCAGTATAATAACTCTGCCATTCTAACATCCAATTATATTTTTGATCATTTCCAATTCTTTTGCTTTACTACCAAAATCTATTCTTCACTACAGATGATTCTAAATATTTATTATCCTCTGAGTAAAGATACTCTTCTCAATATATTTGTTTTAAATTTAGGTTTCACCAGTTTAAATTTGCTTTCTTTGCTCTTGAACAAATATGATTGACTTTCTGAGGTCATAAAATATGTTTCAGGTAACTTGCTTTTAAAAAGCAGCACAGGACCATGTAGAGGGTGTCATATGGGCCCTCATGAGATGTAGCAGCTGTTCAGGTTTCAGAAACTTCAGGATAAGGAGTGTCAAATTGATTTATATGATTTAAAATGTTTGAGGTAGTTTAAGACAATATTTTTGTTAAATGAAATGACACTATTTAATTCATACTATTTTTCTTTGTGATTGTAAAGAATGGCTGTGCACAGAATGCTGTTGAGTCCCTGCTCAATGAAAAATGAATATTGGTGATTTTAATGAGCAAACATTTAATGCATTCAATAACATTCTTTTACCCACCAATTAGTTGAGCTGTTAACTCAGTTAAAGTAAACTGGTTAATGATTGACTTAAAATATCACACAAAGGAATGTCACACATACACTGCATATTTTAATATATTTTAAGAAAATGTAAATAGAAGCTAAACAAAGCACTGCTGAGGGATAATTTAGATGTAGTGCGATAATGTACGATGGGCAATAGTGAATCGACTGCTCCTTTTACATCTTTCCCAATGTAAAACATGCTACCTGTCTAAGACTGTTGCACAAAATGGTAATTATCTCCTTGTCTTCTCAGTCTTCCATACGCTGCCTTTAATATTTCCTACTTGTTAATGTACCCACGCAGTGATAAGCACTCATCCATTAATCTCACTCACAGTAATTACTCAGCGAATGTGTGACAAACTGGAAAAATAAATTGTGATGTTGTGAGATGTCCTTTAACATTGAAGATCCATCTGGAGGAACTGTTAGGATGAACACAAATTTACAATAAATTTGACAGTTTTTTACAGCTTGATAAGTCTTAATTACTGCCAGATAACCTTTCTTGCCCTGAAACTAAATGCTTACAAGTGTGGAGTCTCATTCTGTTGCATTTTAATTATTGTTGGAGATTTTAAAAGATTAAAATAATTTTCTTTACTTTTTTGTCTCTTTATTCTCTCTCTTAATACCATATTTCTTTCCTTCATATTATTTCACTTTCTATACATTAGTTTACAGTGATTTAAATATTCTAACTTGCAATCCCTGCTTCAGATTCTGCAGGGGTAATTTTAACCCTTAAAAACAGATGGTTTGGGGTCGGGTGAAATGTAATTTTTTTTAAATCTTAAACTCAATCATAACCTGCCTGGGTTTAATGGCAGCAGGACAGGGGACAGGTGGGGTGTGGGGGCAGGGGGGTGAGTCAACCTGCTCCCAAGAGAAGGGTTGTCCATTTAAATATTATAATGAGGCTGTATGGCTTAGATGTACTCTCTTCTTGGTTTAATTCTGGCTGGAAGGGTTTCTTAGGCTTCAGGAAACCCAGCCGCGCAAGGCAGGTGAGGACAGCCTTGGAGAAAAGGTAAATGCCTTTCCAGCACTTCTTGTGGGTCAAGAGGAGCAGGGGTGCCGTCCCTCCGCCGTCCAAACTCACCTTCTTCTCTGACATCGCATCCCCACCCCCATCCAAAGGCCGCCCCCACCGGGTTATCTATCTCTCCTTAGGATTTGGGATGGGACACCCCAATGTTCCAGACCCCCATGCTCCCACTAAAGCAGCTGCAGTCTCCTTACATGCTTCTGGGACTGCAGCCTTCTCCAGAGTGTTCCCCACCTGACTGGAAGACCAGCATGTCAATCATGCTAGCTTCTGGAAAGGGATCCTGTTGAAAAAATGCTGTGGAGTTATCCTGACCAAAATTCTTCCTGCTATCCCACACCTCTACATTTATGTGACCCGTTCCAGTCAATATCAGGGTCAGTGTGTCTCAGTAAGGATTCTTGAATCTGATTGGTTAAGGAGACTCATGGTTGTTTGCCCTGTTCACACAGGTCCTCTGTAGAGGGTGCCGTGTAATTTTGAATCTCTAATTACAGCAAGTTCAAGTTTAAAATCCCAGAGAAAGTCCACATACCAAGAGTAAGTGTAATAAACGGTGATGTTGCCTGTTTACTGGTGATCGCAAAATCCAGGCCAATATTTATCTTGTGCTATAACAGTGTGCCCAGTAAGAATCACATGTAGTTATCACTTTGCTCCAGTGAACACTGCATAAGAGACTGCAAATGAAACAAAATATTATTCATGTCTAACCCTTGTCACGATTGATATGTTTGAAGCCATTCTAAGCAAATATTCCCAAAGTGCTCAATTAGAAAAATAAACCAGTTTTTAATTAATATGCAAATAAACCCATATTAAGGCTCATACAGAATTAACTATGGAAGCCTAATTTTCAGTACATAGGCATTTAAACCTTGTACCTGTACGTTGAAAGTAAATTTTCTAGCCATTTATAAAATATTAGACATAACTGGATATGATGGCACATTAATCTGTTAATTGCCTCATTAATATACATTGACTGAGTTTAAATTTTTAATATGACTTAGAGATCATTGTACTTCTTATTTGCACATTTTAATCCAGTCCAGTAATGAACAGATAAAATACTGAGATAATTATACAGGAAATTTACATATTTTAACTACTTAAAAATTCAATTTATAAATGAGCATGGTGAGATGAGATATAACACTGACCCCGAGTTCCCTCAAACTTTCTGCTACTGCGCACTGTAACTATGATGAAAGTGCAGTACAAATCCTGTGTTCACAAGTAGGGGGTTTCAGTTCCATTTTTGATTGAGTTATGGAAGCAATAAGTGCAATGAGATTCTGGGCCATTGGCCTGGAAACCTGATGGCACTGCAGGGTAAAGAGATCCAATAGGGACAGCATTTATATGCTTGTATCACACTGGAAGTGCAGGGGATGCTACATTGGATCAGATTTCTCTGTAAGTATCCACAGCAAGTTCCAGAATTATTTAAAAAATGTTCATTATAACATTTATGTATGGGTCCCAGGCTTGTTTTCGGAGCTTGTCTATGAAATTGGTCTTCCCCAGTGCCCCACTTACCACATGATGAACCTATCCATCTAATTGTGACATGAACAGGTAGCGGGAATCTTGCAGGACTGTTACTTAAAAGCTCATTCACTACACACAGTCATTCCTGGTCTGTCTATTTTTTTTTTCACTTCTGTTTAACTTCTGGGCCTTTTTTGAACTATTTCTAGTCTCAGTTTCAGTCTTGTTTGGATGAGTTGACAGTGCAAAAAGTGCCCATAAATTACTAATAGTTGACAAGCTCATTGCAGTATACATTGCTTTGTGGGACATAAGAGTAATGTATCTCCTTGCTTAAGGTTTTGTGATGATATGTATCATTACAGTGAATATAATAACTAAACATTGTGCCTGATTGATGCTCAGAAACGTGACAAGAATCCACCTTATGCTTTCCCTGATGCCATCGTCTGTTTTTCAAACAACTTCATTCTGTGATCTGCGATTGTTTCCCTAACAGAAAGGAAAATGGCTATAGTGGTGAATCTCATGACTGTTACCAACCATTCCTCTAACTTCCCTCAACTCTCTTGCTCTCAGGATTATTATTTTATTCATATTCACTTACCCAAATAAAAATAAAAGAGTTAAAACATTTTATATCCAAGTTCCAACTGGGGAAAATGGTGAATAAACGGATGGTTAAGGTGGAGATATGAAGATTGAGAAGCTTGAGAGTAGGATGCATATCTGGGGACTGGTGCCTGGCTTGATGCTGAGAAGATGGAGAAATGTTCCAGCTCCATGATTTATTTAAAAACTTGCAGATTTAACAAAAGAATTCCATGCATGGCCTCACCTGTTTTGCATTTTCTTCTCCAAGATTCTATTGGGTAATTCAAATGAAATCTCAGGCAGTCTGAGGTTTCTATGACTTTAAATTGAAAAATATAAAAGATGCATTAATTTAACACTTGAAAGTGAAAAATAATTTTGCAAATATTAATGTGTGGTTTTATGTTTTAGTTTTCCTATAGTTATGGTCAAGTGAGGAGGGGTCAAAGGGCTTCCCTCTTTTCTCTCTCCTTGCTTGACCACAACAGGTTTATTTTTTTCTTAAAGTCGATGTACTGGCCAATTCAGTAGCTGTTTGATTCCTTACTTGCTATGAACCAATCGGACAGGTTTCCTTGAGTAAACAAAGAAAAAGGTTAACTTTGTTGTACCTAAACCGAACTAATAAAATAATAAACAACGGCCAACTTTCACTCTCACACATACACTAGAGGTTTATACACACGCAAATAGGTTACAGAGTGGGGAAAGGTAGATTGGTTGAGTTTGAGTCTATAAAAAAAGTATGCAGTCTGTGGAATTCGGTTATTTGGGGGCTTCTAGCTGAATTCAGTTGGCCTGAGGCTTTTAATTTGAAGAGGTAAATGACTTGTTTGGTGATGCGGATGATTTCCTCCAGTAGGGTTTCTGATTGTAGACGGAGTATACAAAGGTGGTCAGTCAACAAGCAGGATTTGAAAGCTTTCAAGCTAGAATGGAGAGAGAGAGAGAGATTTCATGTCAGAGTCCAGTTGCTTCTCCACTGCTGTAGAGAAAACATCAGCTTAAAACCACAGATGAGAAGGGGCTTGTCACGTGACAATCACTCAGTCATTCAAACATAGCAGTTAGCAGTATTTCTGTGCTTGCTGAAAGAACAGGTAGTTCCTTTAAACTTCCAGGGTCTTGGTTCTTACTGGGGACTGAGCAGACATTTTGTCTCCCTCCTCATAGTCCTTTGCAATGTAGGATACAGTGTAGCAAACTAGGTGACCATCTTAAGCTGAAAGGATGACTTTGCTGGCAGATTGTCTTTTAAAAAAGTGTTGCAAAAATATAAATTCAGATCTACAGTTAATGGATTTAAGAAAATTATCATTCAACAAAACACATTGGCATAACACTGTTGGAACGGGGTATTTCACATTACATTATCAGAGTAAATGTTTCCATAACCATCCATGAGGAAGTGAAGTACAGTTCATTTCAGAAATTATATTCATTGAGATTTCTGCGTCATTGATCATTTCTTTGAATTTCTGAGAGTTTTCTTGAAAGTCAACTTTAGCCTCACACTTCAGGGATTCAGCTGAGTGCTTGATGGTGTAAAGGCATTGCCCTTTTATGTTTTACTCCTTCTTCTTGTTTTAATTGGTTGTCAGAATAAATATTGCCTCTGAACCTATGTCTTCCATCCCAGTGTCTGATGCAGAACATCCGGTCACGATACTGCAATTGATCTTTGAAGCAGCAGCTTATCTTTTTGTGAGTTAATAAGTGCTTTAGCAGCATGATCATGAACTCTGAAATTCTATTTCTCCACTGAGCATTAAATGAGATACCAGAGAAAACATCATTATCATTTGTCTGGTAGAGTTCCACTAATTTTAGATGGATTGCTGCATATTTACTAAATTGGACAGCAGTGGATTGAAATCTTATCAAAACTCCATCATGTAATAGTATGTTTTAATGTTACTAATAACTGCAATTTAATCCCCTGTGCTGCTAGCAATCAGAATGAGTGACTCCAAGAATTAATGTTCCCAGGCACTTGGACTGATTGACTGGAAATAGAGCAACATTCCAGAATAATAGCTGTATTGCAGAAAATAATCGAGTGCTTCAGCTGCTTGCCTCCATCTTTTCCTTCGGCACTTAGGTTTTACACTGTGACAATTAACCATTTCAACCAAAGGTCCCTCTAAACTCTCTTTGTTGTGTGCTGTTTATTTCAATGCACAGTACCTTTAAATTTTTTTGCACAGCTGCACGTGTTAAAGGAGACAGCTTGTGAGCAACTTGCGTGGTACCTTCCAAGGTTGCTGCATGACCGTGTCTGCATGTAGCTCAGCACGAGCATTGCTTTCAACTAATACTTGCAGTCACAGAAGATGGCCTTTACATTTTCTTGTAGCTTCAAAGTAATAAATGTCTGGGCACAATTGTAGCTTTTTTGTCTCCAAGTCATGAGGTCCTAGATTCAAGCCTTCCTGGACTTTAGCACATTTCCTAGGATGAAGGAGTGCTGCATTGTCAGAGGTGCTGTCTTTCAGGTGAGATGTTAAAATGTGGTCCTGTCTCCCCTCTCTGCTGGATGAAGAAGAGCATGGGAGTTCTCCCTGGTGTCTTGGCCAATATTTACCATTTAAAGAGATTATCTGGCCAGTTTCTTCATTGCTGTTTGCGGAAAACCTGCGGTGCACAATTTTCCAATAGTAACAGAAGTGACTACACTTCAAAAGTTGGGATGTCCTGAATTGATGCATTTCGATAAGAATTATCCAATTGAGCAGAACGGTTTCTATTGAAGAATAGAGAAACAAAGGATTCGATCATTTCTAGGAAATAAAATTCAAAACCAATACAGATTGAATGGGATGAAAATCTTTTCTCTCTCTCTCACTCTTAGCTAAGAAGATCCAAAATAAATAAAGTGGGAACGTTTTAAACCAATTATTTGTTGCTATAAGTCCACAGCAGTAGATTGGCTGGAACTTAGCACTGAGTAACTGGTGTGTCTCAGAGGCCTGGGACAGCCTAGGTATCACTGGGCTGGATTTTATCTGGCCGTTGGAGACGGGAATGGAGGCAGGGGGGCACAAAATGGTATGGGTAGTGTCAGACAGTGCACTTGTTGTCTTCCCAATGCCATGGAATTTAGTTTGGGGCATGGAAGGCCGGGAACGGTCTCCCATTTGAAAGGCCAATTGAGGGAAATTAATGGCCACTTAAGGGCAGCTTCCTGCTCCACTTCCATTTCACTTATGTTGAAGAGGCCTGCACCAGATGGAGACACCACCAGGTGAAACCTGGCAACCTCCATACGGGTTCGGGGGATGGGGGGCTTCCTCCACTGGGGGCAATCCATGGCCCAAGGATGGTCCCAACCCCCAGTGGCAACCCCTGACCTACATCCTCACCAATCCTCCACCCGCCCACCCCCTCACCAGGTCTAGTCCGACTAGCCCTGGCGACCCCGACCCCAATTACCTGCATTCCAATGTATCCGACATCTTAGGCACAGCTATCCTCCTGCACTGCCGGCATTGGTCACTGCTCCCGGTGTTGCTGCTGGTACTGCAGAGACACCGGCCAATTGGTGGGAGATTGCCCCTTAAAGTGACGGAGTCCCCGATGGCAGGCAGTTAATTGGCTGCCCATCATGGAATTCCATCAGGGTCCGACAGAGGGCCAAGGTGGGGTTGACCCTATCTTCTGGTCCTCCTCCGGGACCACAGTCGCTGGCATAAAAGTCCAGCAGCTGCGTTAGTGTGGCTATCACTGGGGCAGTGGGGGTATCAGCGGAGCAATGGGGGTGTCACTGGGACAGTGCAGGTATCACTGGGACTCTGGGGGTATCACTGTGACTCTGGGGGTTTCACTGGGACAGTGGGGGTGTCACTGGGGCAGTGGGGGTGTCACTGGGACAGTGGGGGTTTCACTGGGACAGTGGGGGTGTCACTGGGGGAGTGGGGGTTTCACTGGGACAGTGGGGGTGTCACTGGGGGAGTGGGGGTTTCACTGGGACAGTGGGGGTTTCACTGGGACAGTGGGGTTTCACTGGGACAGTGGGGGTTTCACTGGGACAGTGGGGGTGTCACTGGGGCAGTGGGGGTGTCACTGGGACAGTGGGGGTGTCACTGGGGGAGTGGGGGTTTCACTGGGACAGTGGGGGTTTCACTGTGACAGTGAGGGTTTCACTGGGACAGTGGGGATTCTCTTCTTGAAGCCAATATCAAATCGCCATTGTGACGTTGCACCTTGTTTATATTGTAAATTACGCAGGAATGCTTGATGCTATTTCATAGAGACAGTATTCTGCACACAGAACAGCTTAAGCTGGGAGCCAATGTTCTCTCCAAGCTGCATGGCCTTGGAGCAACCCGGAGGTCCCCACACACAAATCGGCCCCTATAAATCACCACGCGTGGGCAGCTATACAAAAGTATTTAAAGGGGCTGGGCACTTAAAGAAATCGCCTGCGACCTCAAAAGAACATGGGACCATTGCTGGGAGCCGATCTGTGAATTGCAGCCATGATATATGGTGCTCCCATTGGGCAGCGGGAGAGAGTTTCCTTGTGTAATCGCTCTGTGATTTGCTGCAATCTGACTTCACAACATGTACTCTTCTGTGAATGGAGCACCAAAATGAAACGTTATCTCTAATTTATACAAAATATTCTGCTGCTGCTAAGCAATTCATCAAATATTTAAACAAACACAAACAGAAGAATTGATGCAAAACTAGTAATAGGAATTTTGTCCCAACATAATAACATCAAGAATACATTTCTGTCAAGTAGTTTAAAGTGGAAAAAGTGAAGTTGCATTTACAGCAAATTACTGATTAAGATCCCCAGTTATATGTTTTTATATGTCAATAAATGGTTAACCTATTGAACAGAAGCTTGGAAAGGTACAGCTAAAAGAAATATATAAAAACAATAGACAATACACAACAACAACAACTTATATCAATATAGCACCCGTAAATCACTATCCCTGGGTATGTCCTGTCCCACCGGCAGGACAGACCCACCAGAGGTGGTGGCACAGTGGTATACAGTAGGGAGGGAGTTGCCCTGGGAGTCCTTAACATCGACTCTGGACCCCATGAAGTCTCATGGCATCAGGTCAAACATGGGCAAGGTAACCTCCTACTGATTACCACCTACCGCCCTCCCTCAGCTGATGACTCAGTACTCCTCCATGTTGAACACCATTTGGAGGAAGCACTGAGGGTGGCAAGGACACAAAATGTACTTTGGGTGGGGGACTTCAATGTCCATCACCAAGAGTGGCTCGGTAGCACCACTACTGACCGAGCTGGTCGAGTCCTAAAGGACATAGCTGCTAGACTGGGTCTGCAGCAGGTGGTGGGGGAACAACACGAGGGAAAAACATACTTGACCTTGTCCTCACCAATCTGCCTGCCGCAGATGCTTCTGTCCATGACTGTATTGGTAGGAGTGACTACCGCACAGTCCTTGTGGAGACAAAGTCCCGCCTTCACATTGAGGATACCGTCCATCGTGTTGTATGGCACTATCACCGTGCTAAATGGGATAGATTTCGAACACATCTAGCAATGCAAAACTGGGCATCCATGAGGCGCTGTGGGCCATCAGCAGCAGCAGAATTGTACTCAACCACAATCTGTAATCTCGTGGCCCGGCATATCCCCCACTCTACCATTACCATCAAGCCAGAAGACCAACCCTGGTTCAATGAAGAGTGTAGGAGGGCATGCCAGGAGCAACACCAGGCATACTTCAAAATGAGGTGTCAACCTGGTGAAGCTACAACCCAGGACTACTTGCATGCAAAACTGCATAAGCAGCATGCAGTAGACAGAGCTAAGTGATCCCATAACCAACGGATCAGATCTAAGCTCTGAAGTCCTGCCACATCCAGCCGTGAATGATGGTGGACAATTAAACAACTAACTGAAGGAGGTGGCTCCACAAATATCCCCATCCTCAATGATGGGGGAGCCCAGCACATCAGTGCGAAAGATAAGGCTGAAGCATTAGCAACAATCTTCAGCCAGAAGTGCTGAGTTGATGATCCATCTCGGCCTCCTCCTGAAGTCCCCAGCATCACAGATGCCAGACTTCAGCCAATTTGATTCACTCCGCGTGATATCAAGAAACGACTGAAGGCACTGGATACTGCAAAGGCTATGGGCCCTGACAATATTCCGGCAATACTACTGAAGATCTGTGCTCCAGAACTTGCCGCGCCCCTAGCCAAGCTGTTCCAGTATAGCTACAACACTGGCATCTACCCTGCAATGTGGAAAATTTCCCAGCTATGGGAAAAAGCAGGACAAGTCCAACCCGGCTAATTACCGCCCCATTAGCCTACTCTCAATCATCAGTAAAGTGATGGAAGGTGTCATCAACAGTGCCATCAAGCGGCACTTGCTTAGCAATAACCTGCTCAGTCACGCTCAGTTTGGGTTCCACCAGGGCCACTCAGCTCCTGACCTCATTACAGCCTTGATTCAAACATGCGCAAAAGAGCTAACCTCAAGAGGTGAGGTGAGAGTGACTGCCCTTGACATCAAGGCAGCATTTGACCAGGTATGGCATCAAGGAGCCCTAGCAAAACTGAGGTCAATGGGAATCAGGGGGAAAACCCTCCGCTGGCTGGAGTCATACGTAGCTCAAAGGAAGATGGTTGTGGTTGTTGGAGGTCAATCATCTGAGCTCCAGGACATCACTGCAGGAGTTCCTCAGGGTAGTGTCCTAGGCCCAACCATCTTCAGCTGCTTCATCAATGACCTTCCTTCAATCATAAGGTCAGAAGTGGGGATGATCGCTGATGATTGCACAATATTCAGCACCATTCGCAACTCCTCAGATACTGAAGCAGTCCGTGTAGAAATGCAGCAAGACCTGGACAATATCCAGGCTTGGGCTGATAAGTGGCAAGTAACATTCGCGCCACACAAGTGCCAGGCAATGACCATCTCCAAACAAGAGAGAATCTAACCATCTCTCCTTGACATTCAATGGCATTACCCTCGCTGAATCTCCTACTATCAACATCCTAGGGGCTACCATTGACCAGAAACTGAACTGGAGTAGCCATATAAATACCGTGGCTACAAGAGCAGGTCAGAGGCTAGGAATCCTGAGGCGAGTAACTCACCTCCTGACTCCCCAAAGCCTGTCCACCATCTACAAGGCACAAAGCAGGAGTGTGATGGAATACTCTACACTTGCCTGGATGGGTGCAGTTCCAACAACACTCAAGAAGCTCAACACCATCAGGACAAAGCAGCCCACTTGATTGGCACCCCATCTACAAACATTCACTCCCTCCACCACCGACGCACAGTGGCAGCAGTGTGTACCATCTACAAGATACACTGCAGCAATGCTCAAGGCTCCTTCGACAGCACCTTCCAAACCCGCGACCTCTACCAACTAGAAGGACAAGGGCAGTAAATACATGGGAACACCACCACCTGCAAGTTCCCCTCCAAGTCACACTACATCCTGACTTGGAACTATATCGCCGTTCCTTCACTGTCGCTGGGTCAAAATCCTGGAACTCCCTTCCTAACAGCACTGTGGGTATAGCTACCCCACATGGACTGCAGTGGTTCAAGAAGGCAGCTCACCACCACCTTCTCAAGGGCAATTAGGGATGGGCAATAAATACTGGCCTGGGTAGTGACGCCTACATCCCATGACCGAATAAAAGAAGAAGGGATTAAATATCCCAGTTTATTCACTGGAGCATTATCACATTAAATCAGACACCGAGTGACATAGGGAGATATTAGGGCTGATGACCAAAAGCTTGGTCAAAGAGTACGTTTTAAGGAGTGACTTAATGGAGGACAGAGAGAGAGCTTGAGAGTCAGAGAGGTTTAGAGAGGGAATTCCAGAGCTTAGCACCCAGACAGCTGAAGACACAGTCAATGGTGGAGCGATAAAAATCAGGGATGCTCAAGAAGTCAGAATTGGATAAGTGCAGCTATCTCAGAGGGTCGTGGGGCTGGAGGAGATTACAGAAATAGAAAGGCATAAGGTGCAAAATTTGGATTTATTTTGGAGTGCCAGTCAGGACCAGCAGTTAGGGTGCAAAGCAGACACAGACAATCTCAGCCTCACATGAGAGCTAAAAATAATTGTACAAAGGATTCAGCTAAAAATTTGCCATTATGAAATGGGCGACGCACAAACAATGCACAGGATAACCTAATTAAGAAATGGGGAAAGCCATTGTCACATCGTCTGATGGTCCCAGACCACATCAATTCACCCCGTAAACCTTTTATACAGAATACACACACATTCTTTACTGTCTCCGGAGGACAATACCAAGTTTCTGCATTACAAGTCAAGTACTGTACACGAACACAATTATCAGCCCACATTGTGCTGTGGTCTTTGCCTACTTAATACCATTAAGTTGTAACTGATAATGAAAACATATATAAACTGTGCTCATTTGGACCTCGGTGGAGAAGTGCCTGGACTGTCCAGCATTGGCTTCCCGCATGCATAATAAAGACACCACTTGACTATTGCAACTGGACTCGAATGTTGAAATTTTATAACAGAGTATTTCTCGGAACCTTCAAGTGCAAGGCCATGAATGAAAACAAGGATGAAAATTTTAAAATTGGGAAGTTGCTGGACCGGGAGCCAGTGTAGGTCAGCATATGGGGGTGGTTTAGCACAAAAAATACAAATTAAAATGCTTTTCGAAACAGAAAGAATCATGCATAGATCATAAATAGTTGCACTGATCCCTGGGGCACCTAACTCGTTACAGTTTGCCAACTTGAAAATAACCCATTTATCCTGACTTTGTTTTCTGTTAGTTATTCAACCCTCTAATCCATGCTAATATATCACCCCCAACATATCAGCGCTTAACTTGTGCAGTAACCTTTTATGTGGCATTTTATGTCACGGAATCACAGAATTGTTACAGTGCAGAAGGAGGCCATTCAGCCCATCGTGTCTGCACTGGCTCTCTGAAAGAGCGATTCCCTCAGTTCCATTCCCCTGCCTTCTCCCCATAACCCTGCACATTCTTCCTTTTCATATAACTGTCTAATTCCCTTTTGAATGCTTCAATTGAACCTTCCTCCACCACGATCTCAGGCAGCACATTCCAGACCTTAACCACTCGCTGCGTGAAAACGTTTTTCCTCATGTCACTTTTGCTTCTCTTACCAAATATTTTACTCTGCCCTCTCATTCTTGATCATTTCATGAGTGGGAACAGTTTCTCTCTATCTACTCTGTCCAGACCCCTCATGATTTTGAATACCTCTATCAAATCATCTCTAAGCCTTCTCCAAGGAAAACAGTCCTAACTTCTCCAATCTGTCTTCATAACTGAAATTCCTCATCCATGGAACCATTCTCGTGAATCTTTTCAGTACTCTCTCCAATGCCCTCATGTCTTTCCTCAAGTGCGGCATCCAGAACTGGACGCAATACTCCAGCTGAGGCCAAACTAGAGTCTTATACTAGTTCAACATAACTCCCTTGCTCTTGTACTCTATGTACCTATTAACAAAGCCCAGGATACTGTTTGCTTTATTAACCGCTCTCTCAACCTGTCCTGCCACCTTCAATGACTTATGTATGAATACACTCAGGTTCCTCTGCTCCTGCACCCACTTTAGAATTGTACCCTTTATTGTATCCTAGAAAAGATTGGATGTCCACCAAAGCTACTAAGTATCATCACCTCATTCCATGACAATATGAAAGGCACAATTCAACATGGTGGCTCCTCATCAGACCCCTTTCCTATCCTGAGTGGCGTGAAACAGGGCTGTGTTCTGGCACCCACACTTTTTGGGATTTTCTTCCCCCTGCTGCTTTCACATGCGTTCAAGTCCTCTGAAGAAGGAATTTTCCTCCACACAAGATCAGGGGGCAGGTTGTTCAACCTTGCCCGTCGAAGAGCGAAGTCCAAAGTACGGAAAGGCCTCATCAGGGAACTCCTCTTTGCTGACGATGCTGCTTTAACATCTCACACTGAAGAGTGCCTGCAGAGTCTCATCGACAGGTTTGCGGCTGCCTGCAATGAATTTGGCCTAACCATCAGCCTCAAGAAAACGAACATCATGGGGCAGGACGTTAGAAATGCTCCATCCATCAATATTGGCGACCACGTTCTGGAAGTGGTTCAAGAGTTCACCTACCTAGGCTCAACTATCACCAGTAACCTGTCTCTAGATGCAGAAATCAACAAGCGCATGGGAAAGGCTTCCACTGCTATGTCCAGACTGGCCAAGAGAGTGTGGGAAAATGGCGCACTGACACGGAACACAAAAGTCCGAGTGTATCAAGCCTGTGTCCTCAGTACCTTGCTCTACGGCAGCGAGGCCTGGACAACGTATGCCAGCCAAGAGCGATGTCTCAATTCATTCCATCTTCGCTGCCTCCGGAGAATACTTGGCATCAGGTGGCAGGACCGTATCTCCAACACAGAAGTCCTCGAGGCAGCCAACATCCCCAGCTTATACACACTACTGAGTCAGCGGCGCTTGAGATGGCTTGGCCATGTGAGCCGCATGGAAGATGGCAGGATCCCCAAAGACACATTGTACAGCGAGCTCCCCACTGGTATCAGACCCACCGGCCGTCCATGTCTCCGCTTTAAAGACGTCTGCAAACGCGACATGAAGTCCTGTGACATTGATCACAAGTCGTGGGAGTCAGTTGCCATCGTTCGCCAGAGCTGGCGGGCAGCCATAAAGACGGGGCTAAAGTGTGGCGAGTCGAAGAGACTTAGCAGTTGCCAGGAAAAAAGACAGAGGTGCAAGGGGAGAGCCAACTGTGTAACAGCCCCGACAAATCTTTCTGCAGCTCCTGTGGAAGAGCCTGTCACTCTAGAATTGGCCTTTATAGCCACTCCAGGCGCTGCTCCACACACCACTGACCACCTCCAGGCGCTTGCCCATTGTCTCTCGAGATAAGGAGGCCAAAGAATACTCTATGTCCCTATTAATAAAGCCCAGGATACTGTATGCTTTATTAACCACACTCTCAACCTGTCCTGCCATCTTCAATGACTTATGTATGAATACACTCAGGTCCCTCTGCTCCTGCACCCACTTTAGAATTGTACCCTTTATTCTATATTGTTTCTCTATGCTCTTCCTACCAAAATGAATCACTTCACATTTCTCTGCATTGAACTTCATCTGCCACCTGTCTGCCCATTCCACCAACTTGTCTATGTCCTTTTGAAGTTCTACACTATCCTCCTCACAGTTCACAATGCTTCCAAGTTTCGTTTCATCCACAAACTTTGAAATTCTGCCCTGTACACCAAGGTCTAGGTCATTAATGTATATCAGAAAAAGCAAGGGTCCAAACGCTGATCACTGGGGAACTCCAGTACGAACCTTCCTCCAGCCCGAAAAACATCCATTAACCACTACTCTTTGTTTCCTGTCACTCAGCCAATTTCGTATCCATGTTGCTCCTCGTCCCTTTTATTCCATGAGCTACAAGTTTGCTCACAAGTCTGTTGTGTGGCACTGTATCAAATGCCTTTTGAAAGTCCATGTCCACCACATCAACAGCATTGCCCTCATCAACCCTCTCTGTTACTCCCTCAAAAAACTCCAGCAAGTTCGTTAAACATGATTTTGCCTCAAGCAATCCATGCTAGCTTTCCTTAATTAACTCACATTTGTCCATATGATAATTGATTTTGTCCCAAATTATTTTTTCTAGACATTTTTCCACAACCGAAGTTAAACGGATTGGCCTGTAGTTGCTCGGTTTATCTTTACACCCTTTTTTGAACCAAGATATAACATTTGCAGTTCTCCAGTCCTCTGGCACCACCCCCAAGTCTAAGGATGACTGAAAAATTATGGCCATTGCCTCTGTGATTTCCACCCTCACTTCCCTCAGTATCCTTGGATGCATTTCATCCGGCCCTGGTGCCTTAACCACTTTCAGTACAGACAGCCTATCTAATACTTCCTCTTTATCAATTTTAAACCCCTCTAATGTCTGACTTACCTCCTCTTTCAACATTGCCTGGGTTGCATCTTCTTCCTTGGTAAAGACAGATGTAAAGTATTCATTTAATACCTCAGCTATGCCCTCTGCCTCCGTGTGTAAATCCCCCTTCTGGTCCCTAATTAGCCTTATTCCTCCTTTTACCACCCTTTTACTATTTATATACCTATCGAAAACTTTGGGATTTCCTTTAATGCTAGCTGCCAGTCTCTTTTCATTCTCTCTCTCTGCTTCTCTTATTTGCTTTTTCATTTCCCCTCTGGACCTTCTATATTCAGCCTGGTTCTCAATAGCATTTTCTACCTGGCATCTGTCATAAACACACTTTTTCTTCTTTATCTTAATTTCTACCTCTTTTTTCATCCGGGAGCATAGTATTTGTTTACCCTACCATTCCCTTTTGAGGGAACACACCTTGACTGTGCCCGAACTATCTCTTCTTTGAAGGTAGCCCATTGTTCATCTATCGGTTTTCCTGCCAGCTTTTGACTCTAATTTATTCGCCCCCAGCTCCATTCTTACCCCATTGAAGTTGGCTTTCCCCCGGTTAATTATTCTTACCCTAGATTGCTGTTTGTCCTTTTCCATAGTCAGCCTAAACCTTATGATACAATGATCACTGTCCCCTAAATGCTCTCCTACTGATACTTGATCCACTTGGCCCACCTCATTCCCAAGAACCAGGTCTAGCAGTGCCTCCTTTCTCGTTGGACTAGAAACATACTATTGTAGAAAATTTTCCTGAACACATTCTGCCCTTTATACTAGTCTTATCTCAGTCAATGTTTGGATAATTAAAGTCCTCCATTATAACTACCCTATAATTTTTGCACCTCCCTGTAATTTCCTTGCAAATTTGTTCCTCCATGTCCTTCCCACTAGCTGGTGGCCTATAGACAACACCGAGCAATGTAACTGCACCTTTTTTATTTCTTAGCTGTAGCCAAATTGATTCTGTCCTCAGCCCATCTGGGGCATCCTTTTTCTCCAGCACTGCAATGCTCTCTTTAATCAATACCACCACCCATCCCCTTTTTTTCCCTTACCTCTCTTTCCTGAACACCATTTATCCAGGAATATTTAACACCCAGTCCTGCCCTTCTTTGAGCCAGGTCTCTGTTATAGGCACAACATAATATTTCCACGTGGCAATCTGCGCCTGTACCTCACTTGTCTTATTAACCACACTCCGTGCATTCACATACATGCACATTAACTCTGATTCAGACTTTATTACTTTCTCCCTTACTCTGACCACACCTAATAACTTACTATTCTCTACTCTCGTGCTATCTATCTCCCCCAGTATTCTGTGCTCCTTGGTATTGCTCTCTCATATTTGCTCCTGGTTCCCACACCCCTGCCAAGTTACCAGTTTTGCTTCCCTACAAAATGAGCTCCCTCTGAGGTTCCCATCCCCCTGACAATTTAGTCTAAACCCTCCCCAACAGCACTAGCAAATCTCCCTGTGAGGAGTTTCATCCCAGTCCTGCTAAGATGCAACCTGTCCATCGTGTACAGGTCCCACCTGCCCCAGAACTGGTCCCAATGTCTTAGAAATCTGATATCCTCCCTCCTACACCAGTTCTCCAGCCATGTGTTCAATCGCTCAATTCTCCTATTCCTATACTCACTTGTATGTGGGACTGGGAGTAATCCTGAGATTACTGCTTTTGAGGTCTTGCTTTTTAATCTCCTTCCTAGCTCCCTAAAATCTGCTCTCAGGACCTCATCCCCCTTCTTACCTATGTCATTGGTACCAATGTGGACCACGACCTCTGGCTGTTCACCCTCCTCCAGAAGAATGTCCTGTGTTCTGTGACATCCTTGACCCTGGCAATAGGGAGGCAACACACCATCCTGGAGTGGCATTTACTGCCACTGAAATGCCTGTCAATTCTCCTAACTGAGTCTCCTATCACTACTGCTCTTCCACTCTTCTTCCCCCCTCCTTTGCAGCTGAGCCATCTGTGGTGCCACAAACTTGGCTCTGACTGCACTCCTCTGAGGAACCATCACCCTCACCAGTGTCCAAAATAGAAAATCAATTAGCGAGTGAGATCATATCAGGGGACTCCTGCGCTACCTGCCTGGTTCTCTTAGACTGCCTGGTGGTCACCCATTCCCTATCTGCCTACATGCTCCTAACCTGCGGTGTGACCACCTCCCTCAATGTGCTATTCATATAGTCCTCCACCTCACGATGCACCACAGTGACTCCAGCCACCGCTTGAGTTCTGAAACCCGGAGCTGAAGCTTCTGCAGCCAGTGACACTTCCTGCAGATATGTTTGTTGAGGACACATGGTGCATCCATGACTTCCCACATGCCACAGGCTGTACATTCCATTCAGCAGAGCTGCCCTGCCATACCTTAACTTTACAGACTATTTATTATAAGTAGAATAGCTTACCAGGTACTCACCAAACAGCTCCTTCCACTGCACCGAAGCAAGAACCAAATACCGGAGCAC